>NC_090266.1:424489609-424800528 GCF_040414725.1 Anabrus simplex | reverse complement strand
TTCGTTGACCTAATTTCATATAATAATAATAATAATAATAATAATAATAATAATAATAATAATAATAATAATAATAATAATAATAATAATAATAATAATAATAATAATAATAATAATTTCACCACAGTTTTGTTCTCTGCATTATATATTTATACATGATTATTATTATTATTATTATTATTATTATTATTATTATTATTATTATTACTGGAGATATTAATCTAGGAAATTAACATAAAGGAAGCCGACAGAACCATTAAACTACAGTTGTGTACAAACCTCCGCAAATCAGATGAAAGAACAAAACATAAATAATGCAAATACAGCTGAGAGAAACTAAATGAGGTTCTTAATAGAGGCAGTTTTGAAGTGCTGGGGTGTGGATTTCCCATTACTACCCGTAATTTGAGTGCTTGAAATCATAGACTACTTCCTTTGAATCCTTATTTTATAATATAGGAAAGACAGGAGAATTCCAAAACTGTTCCTGAGGGCATGTGTGTTGCCTCCCACAATCAGATTCATATTAAAAACATAAATTGATCGATGTTGCGTTCACCCTTACTACCCCGGATGACTCATATAATTTTGTTTTAATAACCACATTTTAGCCCTTATAACCTAAATTTTTGTCTTTATTGTAAATTGTGTTCGACTCCACAACATTTCTCCACATTCACACTGATTTGATGAGCGATGATTGATAAAGATGAAAAAACAAAACATACAGTACTATAAATAACACAAAGACAGTTGAGAGACGCTAAATGAGATAACACGTCACGCTGCCTCTATGATGAACCTCATTTACTCTCTCTGAACTGTCTTTGTATTTTTCATGTTTTATTCTTTCGTCTGATTTGTTCAGGTTTGTACGTAACTCGAGTTTAATAGTGTGTCAGTTTGATGATTGATTTGTATATCCTACAGATATCTCTAGAATACCTTTTACAATTTGTTTTACGTCGCACCGACACAGATAGGTCTTATGGCGACGATGGGATAGGAAAAGTCTAGGAATGGGAAGGAAGCGGCCGTGGCCTTAATTAAGGTACAGCCCCAGTATTGGACTTGTGTGGAAATGGGAAACCACAGAAAACCATCTTCAGGGCTACCGACAGTGGGGCTCGAACCCACTATCTCCCGGATGCAAGCTCAGAGCTGCGGGCCCCTAAACGCACGGCCAACTCGCCCGGTTAGAAGACATTTAAGGCCCGTGTTAGTTAAATATGACTTTTCGTTTGAAACTTATCTATCATCATTAGTCTATAACTCTTCTTCTGTATAATTTAATAATTTATATTAATTTCATATTTTGTATAATTTGGTATCTGATGTACACGTCGTAAGATTGGATTTAATATATATTTATGATGTGATTTCATTTGATTTCAGAATGGATACAGCGGCTCATGAGGACGATGAAAACGAAATTTACCAGGAATATGGACCTCCAGAAAAAAGGACTTCAAAGATAACATTGGAGCCAAAAGACGTCTCTGCGAAAGCTATGTGAACAGTCTGAATACTTCGTGAATGTGAATGGTGAGTGGGGGAGGGGGTTACGGGATCACTGCTTGGTCATGAGTCAGCAGTCATGATCTTGGCTGGGGAGTGATATTATAGCGGGTTTCTCTTGTTTTAGTCAGTGAACTTCACAGTGTGTGCCACCATTCTAGTGGAACAATGGAATACTATCATTATAATACATTTTTCCATAGGTTACCACATAAACTGATAATAAGCAAGCAAAACAATGCGATACGCACTTAGTAAAATATATGACATGCTTAGCCTCTGTAGCCATATAATGGATTGTACTATATAGGGGAGAATTTGATTCGACGATGTGACAATGTATATTTGATGTTGGGTATGGACACATGGGTCAAGATCTGTCATGTTTGAAGTCGCACGTTTTCTTCCTCTTTCTAATAATTTACTTGTTACGATCTAATATCTGTGGTGTGCTACTCAACTTGTTATCATCTTTGAATTGACATTCCCCCTTAGATCTAATTCCTAATATTATAGTCATAATGTTTATCATAAATATAGAGAAGTAGATTGTCACTTCTTCAAGGCTCAAGTAGTTTTCTAGTAATTCTTATAATACAAAATAGTCTTCACTACCAGATTCATCTCCTAGAACTAAGTGCAACTGAAGATGATCACCAAAATATTTCTTTGTTTAGTAGTAAAGGAGTATTTAATGTATATAAGTAGGTTAAGGATCCACATTTTCTTACCTCGAATTCAGGAGATAAGAACAATATGTTCAGCACCTTCACTCTCTGAAGAAATCTTCTGACGGAGGAAATTCCTCCTGTAGTCATTTTCACAGCTCGCTGAACCGACCAGGAAGTGGGGGACTGAACAATGGTCCTTCCAGCAACTAGCCATTGTTTTTAACGCAGCAGCTCATCATGTACATAGAGTGTTTATAATTCACACTGTATAGACTTAACTAAGGAATTTGTATGAAGTAAAATTTGAGTAATACATCATTTAATGACCCAATTAATGCATATGATATATTATATAAAATATTTATTTATGATTTATTTGTATGAATTGTAGGCATTCCTACGGAAACATTCAGCAATGTTGAAAAGGCTCCGTAAATTAGACAATACGCATATTCGAGTGTGTTAAATGTCTGTATTACTGTAAGTCCATGTTTGTTAACATTATGTTACTCTGAAATAATATTAAAAGTCTGTTGAATATTGTAAATGTAGTTACTTTTTAAATTAATTCGCATTGCCTAAACAATCCCCAACATGCAACACAAAAATATTTTAACTGCCAATAAAAGTTTTAAAATAAAATAAATAAAATAAAAATAAAAAATCAAGTGATATACCATCCACCGTATAGTATTTCACCCTTGGAGAAAACCACACTCAGTGTAGTCATATCATCAAAGATTATGATAAGAGAAAACAAGTTGGTAGATTTTTTGTGACTTGATACGTGGTTATAGCCACGGGAATGATAACGATGATGGTGATATAACAAAAACAATGGCGCATGGCCTCCACAGAGGCCTGGTGCAGGTATTTCAGGTTGACAAGTTATAGGTGACTTGCGCACCTGTGCGGATAAGGCCCTACCGAAGATGAATTCTAATGCTGAAGACGGCACATACATTCAGTCCTCAAGCTTGATGAATTAACCAGTGAAGTTTAAAGTCCCTGACACGGCCGAGAATCGAACCCGGGATCCCTTGGACGAAAGTCCAGCATGCTAACCATTTAGGCACGGAGACGAACATGATTATGATGATGATGATGGTGATTATTCTTATTCTTATTCTTATGTCCGCCTCTGTGGTGTGGTGGTTAGTGCTATAAATGCCACACAAGGAGGCCCAGGTTCAATTCCCACTTCATCCCTCCTTAAAGTGGTTTTCCATGGTTCTCCACTTCTTTTCTAGGCAAATACCGAGATGGTACCTAACTTAAGACCACGGCCGTTTCCTTCCCTCTTCCTTGTCTATCCCTTCCAATCCCCAACAAGGGCCCTGTTCAGCGTGGCAGGTGAGGCTACCTCGGAGAGATACTGATCCTCCTCCCCAGTCGTATCCCCGACCAAATGTCTCACGCTCCAGGAAAGAAACCAAACCTGAAGGCTAAACTAATAAAATGAATTATTATTATTATTATTATTATTATTATTATTAGTAGTAGTAGTAGTAGTAGTACTTTTCAGTCCACATCCCTTTATTGGCTCCCAGTTCTGTCAGGTTTAATGCCGCCTGATTTAAGAAGATCACATGCTCTCATTCGAGAGTTCAAGAAGATAGAAATGAACCCTCAACTGCATGTTCTGGATGATATTCCTGTTCTCAAGATAATGAGGCTGAAGTCACGCCATCCATCTTTGCATGATGCTGTCACATTGGCTGATGGGAATTTTCACTCTTTACAAGAACGGAGAAGTCGCTGGAAAGTTGCCACAGACAGTTCCTTACACAACATCTTTTCTGGTGAACATCTTCCTGGTGGACATTATCTACCGCGTAAGATTTGGACCACTCTGAATCGGGTGAGAACAAATCATGGACGATGCAGGGATGCCCTTTATAAGTGGAAATTTATTTCATCACCAGAGTGCGACTGTGGTGCATCTCGGAAGACGATCTCCCATATTGTAAGTGAATGTACACGACGTTCCTACACAGGTAGCCCAAGTGACTTTTTGGAACCAACAGAACAAGCCATACAGTGGATCACCCAACTGGACATTCTGCTATAAAACATGTTTCTTGTCTGTGTATATGTGTAAATATTATATACTTGTACATATGTATCTTACTTGTTGCCATTAGCCAATAATAATTAATAATAATAATAATCAGTGTCGAATGTGGAAAGTATCAGAAATAGTTTTCCACAGGTGTATCAGTACTGGTTCGTCCTATCACAAAATAAATTTAATATAAATGTTCGTAATACTTTTTCCTACATCGTTTGTTATATATACTTTTTTCGAAAAACATTTTTTGAAAATAATTGTGTTAAATTAATACCTTGAATCCCCTCCCCCTCTACTGAGGAATATTATAATAAATGAAGCCTAGTTTTCTTTCAGGTGCACATTTTACTCAAATATCAACTTTCATATTAATCACTCCAGTAAATTTGGCGTGATACCTCTGAGAACTAAACAGACAAGACTGAAATCGAAGGAGGAATTGATCATTGTACACCTCGCCCGAGGTAAAAAGAAGTAGTATTGACAGAAAATTTGAAATGTACGGACAGAAAGATGTAATACATCTTCTCCTTTGACCGCTTTCCCCATACCTTGTGAGGTCGTGGGTGCGAACCATCGGGCACATGTGGATTTGGCCTTGTTTTACGGCAAGATTCCCTTCCTGACCTCAACTCTATCTGGAAGGATTTTATCCTTATTGTGCGTTTCTGTGGTGGTTGGTAGTGTGGTGTGCTGTCTGAATATGAAGAGGAGAGTGTTGGGAAAAACACAAACCAGTTCCCGAACCAGAAGAATTGATCACACGCGACTAAAATCCTCAACCCGGCCGGGAATCGAACTCAGGATCCTCTGAACCGATGGCCTCAACACAGACCATTCAGCCCATATTCATCTCTGTTTTGCCCAGTAGATTAATTTACATTTTATTTTTTGTTATGTTTGCTTGTCATTTCATGCACTGCTTTGTCACTTCAACCCCTCCAACTGAGAACATTGTATCTGCATAAAATAACCTTTTGAGGAAAGTAGTTTAAAGTTTCGAAAATTTCAAGCAAATCAGAGAGTTTTTCGATATTAAAGATTATAGGTTCAATGAAATGCATTTACTGCCTAGTTTATTTTGCCCCAAGAAGGGTGTCTTAATGTATTAAATAACCCATTTACATGTAGTTACGATATAACTGAACTGGAATTATCCAGCGACGAACAGCGTGTGATGAATTTACGATGTGCTTCATTGAAGATATTTAAGTCAAGTTACGATGTTATTGTTTGGAAATTTTAATCCAATAATGACCATTTTCTTCAAGTTGTGTCTTTTTTTACTTTAAATTTTATTTTTACTTTTTAATTGAGCTAAAAGGAGGAACTGACTGAACTTAACACTTTTGAGATAGTTGCCTGCGAACAACACAGCGTTAAAGACCACGGAGTTAACAATGTCTTTCAAAATAAATTACCACTTTAAAGGTTGGGATAATGGACGGTGGGAGGGAGGGAGATATGGATAAGGGTATTTAAAAAAATACTACCGGTAGTTATTATTTGTACCTTTTCAATGTTTTATTGTTTGGAAAATACAAATATGAAAACCTAACCAAGTGAACCGAGAGACCTTTTTTATAAGTCTTTATTAGTCACGAATCGTCTCTGATTCAGTTGGTTCGGCTACAGCAGTTTTCAGATTTTTGTAGGAATCCCTTGGACGAAAATGCCAGCATGTTAACAATTTATCCACGGAGACGAACATGATGATGATAATAATAATAATAATAATTATTATTGGGTCTGCCTCTGTGGTGTAATGGTTAGTGTGATTAGCTGCCACCTCCGGAGGCCCGGGTTCGATTCTCGGCTCTGCCATACAATTTGAAAAGTGGTGCGAGGGCTGGAACGGGGTGTACTCGGCGTTTAACCCTGCACTGGTTGCATTCCCGCCTGTACTGTTTCTCGACTTCAGTGACGGGAAATGTCTCTCCCCAGTAGCTAAAATTAGTACTATAATCAACTGATGATCTCTCAGGTCACAAAGCAGTGAGAATGGAAACTTGGAACAAATTGGCGCGTCAATGCGGACAGAAGCTCAAAATCAGTGCTGTCCTAAACATTCAGTGTTGAGTGAATGAATTGAATACTTCCTATAAGATGATCGTAACTTCACTTTTACAGAACATGTTATAGACGACACTCCATTTAAAAACATCGTATCTTAAGTTACGATGTTCGTAACTGAAACAAATTAAATAATAACAGTTAGGATGTTCTTAAATACCGAGTTAACAAAAATACATATTTCGAATCAGGGTGAAAATTTTTTTCAGTTGACAGAGCTCATTTTTAGTACATTATAAGTGAATAATCTCAAAATCACAAAAAGACAGTTACGATGTTCTTAGTTGGAGAACATCTTTAAAGTTTCGAAAATTTCAAGCAAAACCTAACTTGTGCATTCATATATTCAGTAAGATGTTCGCCCACAATAGTCTAATAGACTTTTGTTAATTTTTCTCTGGAAACTTTATACATCTGTTGTTATTGGGTATACTGTGATTATAAGTGGTCATTTGTCCATATTAGAGAAAACGTTTGACAAATCATTTCATTATTCGGACATCATTAATTGCTTACCTTAATATATATTAAGTTTCAGAATTCTGTTGTACGAAGCTGTGTTTGAATAGAATTCTTCAAGGAAGACTCATCGATCTATGGTAGGGATAACAATGGAAGATATATTTTGAATGAGTTGGTTGCTGAAATTCGCCGTTGTAATGTATAAAGGAAAACTGACGATGAAGCCAATTCATCGTTTGTGAACTCTGATGATGCCAACCCTGTCAAATGCACTTCCCATCTCCTATAGACCTCTTTCTATTTAGAAGCGGATGTTTAGCGCTCCACTCAGAAGTAAACTTAACATCGTTCTCCTGTGGACAAGATTTGCCATTAGCATGGGATGTATGGCGCTTTTAACGATATCAACAACATTGCACTTTCCCGACCTCGAAGTGAGATGGGTCATTCATAACAGTATGATTTACCTTTCCTGCTTCTCCTGTTTCAGTAAGTACCATTTGTGTAGTTACATAAACTTCTGATTTATATTGACAATGCTATTTTTCACTTGGACTCTTGAATTGAACAGCTGGCATTTTGGACATGAAAGAAAACATTTCACGAACATTATCTTAGGAAAATGTCTCACCAAATATTGAAATACAAAACGTGTTTTTGAAAATTTCTCTTTGAAAATACATTCATTAAAAAAAAGAAAAAATAATAATAAATGCGCTCAGTGAATGAATCCCACGAGCACAACGAAGGTTGTAACACGGAATCGCCAAATGTTTCATTTGTGTTTAATGCTGATAACTTGCGCAGAAATGACATTATGGGGCATATATGTCCGTCCCTCTTTCATAGATGCTGGACTCCGAATAAGCCTTAGTAGCACTGTGAGCGGCGTGAGTCACAGAGTGTATACGTAGCACACCCCATCAGTACAATGAACAAGTTTTGGCTAGTAAGCGTCAACTCAAGTTCTAAGTGGCGCCTTTGATGTTATAACGGTAGTCAATTGAAGAGCTAACAAAAAAATATCCTTCCACGTGTGAACACTTCCCCTCCTTCCCCACACTCAATCTCGGTTGCCGTCCTGAACGTGGCGGGTAATGTAAGCGGCGTTTATAACACAGACATAACATCAAAGGGATCGGTTAGGATTTGAGTTGACTCCGAGTATACCTAGATGAGTTTTAGGGAGGATACATCGTCGGACTGACAGAGGAAGGTTGGGCATTTCGATGCAATGCTCGCCGTTTAACCCGTACTGACTACATTTTGCGTCGGTTTTGGACGCATTGGGAACATGGGGATTCATGCGTCGAGAGGGCTCGGTTCGACCCCAGCGGTCTGCCAGCAGGGAGGATCGTTTCATCATGCGTGAGAACGTCACGGGAGTCTCTGTGCGTCATTCAGAGACAAAGTCGTGACAGTTGGTGTTACCCATGTGCACAGCAGTACTATATCGAGGCGGCCAGTGGAACAGGATATGTCGTCGTGGCGTCCCTTATGACGTCTACTATTGCAACCTGAACATCGACGAGCATGTCTGATCTTTTGCCATGACAAGCAGCATGGTTGTTTGGTGGTTGACTACGAGTGATGTTCAGTGTCGAATCACGATTCTGCCTGGGTACAGATGACTACAGAATTCGAATCTGGAGACGTCCTGGCTAGCGCAGTGATCCACGCTTCATGGAGTGTGATGCCATTTCCTACAACTCCCGTTTGTGATCGATGGTATGGTGATAAGTCCAGGAATTTTTTATTTTGCTATTTGTTTTACGTCGCACCGACACAGATAGGTCTTATGGCGACGATGGGATAGGAAAGGCCTAGGAATGGGAAGGAAGCGGCCGTAGTCTTAATTAAGGTACAGCCCCGGCATTTGCCTGGTGTGAAAATGGGAAACCACGGAAAACCATCTTCAGTGCTGCCGACAGTGGGGTTCGAACCCACTATCTCCCGATTACTGGATACTGGTCGCACTTAAGCGACTGCAGCTATCGAGCTCGGTGCAGGAAATTTTACCACCGTCTATGCTTCCTTTCCTGGTGCAGCTCCACATGCCTATTTTCCAGCCCGCCTTTAAACAGCACGGGTATCTCTTGCCTTCCTTCTTAATGTCAACATCCTTCCACGCTCAGTAAGTCCTCCAGACCTTCAGGCAGTCGATAACTTTTCGGACCAGATTAGACGACCATTTAGGCCAGCTTCAACGACGGCATATTTGGGGTGTCAGTTGCACCAGCTGTGGCAGGATCTTTCTCAAGAGAACTTCCGACATCTGTATGCCTCCATGCCCGACCATATCGCCATCTATCTCTAGGCTACGAGTGGTACTAAGTGCTCATGCATGTGTTTGCTACTCTACAATAAATGCTTGGTGTGGCACAATATTTTGGGGTTTTCATTATTATACCATGTTATGTGCCTGGACCCATTTACATATCCCTGGAATGACTCCTATTCGGTGCGCAGTTCTGTTTGCAAATGAACTGTGTTTCAAATACAAAACATGTTGGTGAGCTCTGGGGGATCGTAATAATCTCACTCCATAGAAAGTACAAGGCACATTTGTGAAGGCTATGCGATCGTAATAATTTCTTATATTTATGGAAATATTTGAAATAAAACGCATATTTGTAAAACTATATGCAAATAATAAGACTTGATTACCGATTACTTTTTATAAATGTTTGAAATACAACACATGTTCACAAACATTATGGGATCGTAATAATATTGATCATATTTATGGAAATATTTTAAAATCAACATTTGTTTATTTGTTTGTAAACAGAGTATTTTACAGAATGACGGTTGTCGGACTCCGAGCGGCCAAGCAGACAATATGTCATCGCATGCCCATTGCCTTTTAATGTCCGACTCGTTGGATGAACGGTCAGCGTACTGGCCTTCGGTTCAGAGGGTCCCGGGTTCGATTCCCGGCCGGGTCGGGGATTTTAACCTTAATCGGTTAATTCCTACGGCTCGGGGGCTGGGTGTATGTGTTGTCTTCATCATCATTTCATCCTCATCACGACGCGCAGGTCGCCTACGGGAGTCAAATAGAAAGACCTGCAACTGGCGAGCCGAACCCGTCCTGGAATATCCCGGCACTAAAAGCCATACGGCATCTCATTTTGCCTTTTAATTGAACACCTCCTTGGAGTTCGAACTGGAATGTACCCATCTTGAGAAGTATGTCTCTTGTAGTTTGACTGATAAGGATACGAAGAGGATCTTAATAATAAGTGGTCATGTGTATATAAATATTTATAATAAAACGTAAATTCATGGAAATATTTGAAGTACAAAACATATTTGTGAAGTCAGGGATTACAATAAATATTCGACCGGGCGAGTTGGCCGTGCGCGTAGAGGCGCGCGGCTGTGAGCTTGCATCCGGGAGATAGTAGGTTCGAATCCCACTATCGGCAGCCCTGAAGATGGTTTTCCGTGGTTTCCCATTTTCACACCAGGAAAATGCTGGGGCTGTACCTTAATTAAGGCCACGGCCGCTTCCTTCCAACTCCTAGGCCTTTCCTATCCCATCGTCGCCATAAGACCTATCTGTGTCGGTGCGACGTAAAGCCCCTAGAAAAAAAAATATTCGGATTTATGGAATTATTTGAAATAAAAAGGGTGTGTGAGAAGATTATAATATAATCATAATTTCTTGTATTTTTGGAAATATTTGAAATACAAATCATGTTTGAGCAGACAGTGGGATAGTAATAATAAAAACCAGGATATATTATTCCGAGAAATGTTTTATTAGCAGTGCACTGAAGTTGGTAATACAGAATATATATATATTTTTTTCTTTTTTCAGTCATCAAAGTACATTTGTTCCATTAAACAGTAACACAACTTTCACATTCGATAAAAATAACACCGTAAAACAAAGATCTTGGAGGGTAATTTTCAGACTTCCGTTAATTTCTCTTTGAGAAATTTATACGTCAGCTGGTGAGATCTTAAATTGAGTGGACTCGCTTCCCATAACTCGCTGTACAAGAGAAAACACAACAGACAAGCATAATTCATGTTAAATATCTGAAACAGTGAATAAAATAAATATATGATTTACAGATAGTTACTATTAAGCATTACTGATTGATCACAGGTAGTTAGCGAATACCTGATTTAGAGTTCTAGAATATCTGAGGTTAATGATACATTATCAACAACGTACCATGGTGGTCGGGAAAATAAGTGGATAAGGGACAGTGTCTGGCGTAACAGATGCAGAGCGTTTTACAGTGTGTCGATTGTCGGGCTCTGAGCAGCCAAGCAGCCAGTATGTCCTCACACGGCCCTTGCCTTTTAATTCAACATCTCCTCGGAGTTCGAACTGGAATGTACCTATCTTGAGAAGTATGTCTCTTGTAGTTTGACTGATGTGGATACGGAGAGCTGAAAGTAATATTAATTATACAGAACGGTTGAATTGGAGCAAGATATGGACTGACACTAAGCTAAATAATAACGCTAAATGTTATGTTAAAGATAAAATGCACTATTATAAAAGGAAACATACGATATAGACCTTTATGTCATCTACAGGTGTATCATAAGAATAAATACTGAGCGTAACGATAAAAGTGGTCTAATAACATAACGTTGATGCATTCGTTCTGTATGGTTGCTATTCTGATAAAAAAGGACATTTGAATATTATTCAGTAGAGATCGCTTATGACCGGAATAACCAAGTTAATTCTGCGAACATACAATTACACGTGAGGTACAGGAAATGATCCTCCCTGAATGTTGCGATGCTGAACAATCAGCATTAGAAGATCACCGGGCGTACCCTAGACAACGTCAGAAAATGGCACAAAATTGATCTGTGGGCTGATCCTTTCACCGCAGGGTCAACAAAAACCTATGGGTCTTTATCAATGACAGCGCTTATATTTATGTCCATAAACATCTAGGATTTATCCATCCAGAAAGAAGATTGATTAACCGATCTGTGCAATCTATATAACTGCGATGTCGTTGCTGTATAAAGAACCCATAGAGGGATACCAGGATGAAGATCGAGAATCAAAGGTTTGAGACTTATTCTGGAAATGTCATATGGTAAATATGGTAGTGACATATTCTTTAAGATGGGATTAAACATTACATCTGCTGCTTTGTCGGAGAGAAACAACACCGAAATACTCACTGTTGAAACAACACAGTTCTCTATAATATTTTTATAAGCTCCAAGAGGAGAAGTTTTGTGTGTAAGGAACATTTCGATTTCAAGTACCGTAACATAAACTTAATTATTGTGATCTCAACTCCCATGGAACAGAGTGGGGCTATACATCTAGAAATAAAAATGGCACAGAGCTTGGAAAGTGGCCTGAAAACAATAGACTCGGTCTGCTTCATGACTTGAAGCAACCCCCACCATTTAACAGCGGCCGGTAGAGAAGGGTATATAATCCTGACCTTATCTTTGTTAACAAGAAACTAGCCAAGCAGGGTACCAAAACTGTTGGCAACGCTATTCCCCGTCCACAGCATTGACCATTAATATGCATTCCAGTGTATGGGACCCACACCAGGACAACTTGATAAGAGAACAGGTGATCCAAAGGAAATCAGCACGATTTGTTCTGGATGATTTCCGACAAAGGAGTAGTGTTAAGAAAATGTTGCGAACTTTGGGCTGGGAAGACTTTGGAGTAAGGAGACAAGGTGCTCGACTACGCGGTATGTTTCAAGCTGTCAGTGGAGAGATGGTGCGGAATGACGTTTGTAGGATAAACGAATAAGCTTGATCGGAGCTTTTAAAAGTAGGACATATAGTAATATGAAGGTAAAGCTGGAATTAAAAAGGACAAATCCGGGAAAATATTCACTTATAGAACGAGAAATAAGGGATTGGAATAAATAATCAAAGGACATGTTCGATTAATTTCCAAGTTCTTTAATAACGTTTAAGAAAACGCTAGGTAAACACTTGACAGGGAATATGCCACCTGGGCGACGGCCCTAAATTCAGATCATTGACGATTGATTGTTTGGTTTATTGATTGATTGATTGATTGATTGATTGATTGATTGATTGATTGATTGATCGATTGATCGATCGAACCAACAGTTAAACCAGAACGTGTACCTTCCCAACGTAGGTTCAATTTCAAGAAAGCAAACTGGCCTAAGTTCAGCTCTGAACTTGATGCAGCCGTGGAGAATGTGTAACCAAAACAGGAGAATTTTGACACCTTTATTTCCATAGTGTAGAATGTCTCACGAAGAAAGGGGTGTACAACAGAATATTCCCCAGGTTTTTCTGACCAGGATATATCTCATTTGGATAATTACTGTAAATTGTATGCGACAGACCCCTTCTCCAAGGAAGCAGTGGAAGATAGACAAGCATTTCAGTCAAACACGCACAGACATGGAATAACCTGATCACTAATATCGATATGAAACAAAATAGTTGACAAGCATAGTGTCTTCAGTGGAGATACAATTAGTCCACTTCTCAATTTTACTCAAGTAACTGTTCATCACATAGCAAACCAACTGATCTTAAATGGAAATACTTCAAAATCTAAGTCGCATAGTAAAACATTGAACTGTGCATTGAAGAAGAGACTGATTTCGTTGATAAAATTTCTAAAATGGAAGAACTTTTGAAAGGAATCGACAGTCTGAAACCAAGCAAGGTAACTGGCTTGGATGATCTCAGAGTGGAACAAATAAAGCAATTTGGACCAGCTGCTTTGCAATGGTTACGTTCGTTGTTGAACAACTGTACATCCGGGTTGAAAATCCCTAGGTTATGGAGAAGGGCTCGTGTAGTTACGATCCTAAAACCTGAGAAAACTCTTGAAAGCAACTTTTGACCTGTGTCACTCTTATGTCACACCTATAAGTGCTGGAGAGAATGCTTTTCAACACAATATCTGACTTTTCCGATAGTAAGCTGATTCCTGAACAAGCGGGCTTCAGAACAGACAAGTCATACTGTGGACAAATTATGAACCTTTCTCAGTGCACAGAGGATGGTTTTGAAGTCAAATGCATTTCTGGTATTGCCTTAATAGATTTGTCTGCACCGAAGTCTGTTTCCAAAATCATTCTTCAATACGTCAATCAAGTTTATAAACGGACAATATGACAATGGACTTTAGAGTTCGCTTCTTTAAGCTCAGTACAACATGAAATGTGTGGGAACTCATCGTTCTCTAATTGCTATCGATAGAATTTCAATGTTTTTCAGAACATTTAACATATAATTATACACTTCATTTAAAAGCCGACCTTCCCATTGTAATTCTTATTCAAAATATTTAAATGTTGCCTTAAATCTGTGAGCACTGCTGACTCCCACATCCACTTCTCGCTACCCAATTCTGCCACTTCTTTCTCTTACATGTTCACAAATGTGCTTATTCCCTCACGAAGTTGAAAGAAGAGTTTCAACATATTACCACGGCTAAGATAGCGTACCTCGCTATGATATATTACATCGCCATGTTCAGTATACATTTCAGCCAAAAATGACTTCAACTACCGATTTCTTCTCTTATAGAAAACATAAAGTTCTTCACAAACTCTCCATCAGAAAATGGCTTCCCTTTCGCAGCTAATAAATGTGCAACTCTCTAACTAGTCCGAACTGTAGCCATGTGCTTCTCGATATATTTCGATAAGACCTGTTTATTGAGCTGTGAGATCTTTCATTAAATTTGAAATATTTTCCTTCCTCAATACTCCATGGTATTTACTATATACCCATTTGTGATTAGAGTCACAATGCCGCCTGATGTTGTGTTATTGAAAAACTGAAATATTTTCTTCACATATCAGACGCATCCCCTTTCCCCTGTTTTTGATATGAAAATGACCATCAGTCCATTTTCTTTAACAACATGCCATTCACTGTCTACTTTTCTGCGTATAGAAAGGGTTATTTTCACGAAAATATATTAAAACCCCTTTAATTATCAGTATTTGAAAGTTCCAACCTCCCAAACACATTCCGAATGTAAACTGGCCATTTCCTCTGAATGTCGCAAGGTAGCTGGATCTAAACTACAATGAAATGCATCAAGCCTTTCACTCCCCGAGCAAGAACTGCAGCTGTAATTCGAAAAGACGAATTGGGAAAGTATGATTCTTACGTGATCGTAAAGTGGGAATATGCATCTTGGAACTTTCCTACAGCTGTGTAAAAGTATGAAGTCTTCACTTCAAGAAGAAAAATCACTCAGATAATTTCCATATAGTATCTCCTCCCTTTTTAGGTGAAACCAACCGAGCTCGATAGCTGTAGTCGTTTAAGTGCGGTCAGTATCCAGTATTCGGGAGATAGTGAGTTCGAACCCCACTGTCGGCAGCCCTGAAGATGGTTTTCCGTGGTTTCCCATTTTCACACCAGGCAAATGCTGGGGCTGTACCTTAATAAAGGCCACGGCCGCTTCCTTCCACTCCTAGCCCTTTCCTGTCCCATCGTCGCAATAAGACCTGTTTGTGTTGGTGCGACGTAAAGCAACTAGCAAAAAAAGGTGAAAAATTATTTGTTCACTAGGTTTTTCCGGTAACACGAAAATAATCCGCTGAAGCCTAGCCCATTAAAATTCCTTCCCGGGCTCAGTCCGACCCACGGCCCGTGTGTTGGTCACCCCTGCTCTAGATGATCTTTAATAAAGGGAAAAAGGTTTAATTTTCTTCGGGAGCTGTATCACAAACCCGAAGACTGGAGTAATTATTTACGAGTGGATCCCGGCATATAAATGAAAGCACGGTCGTAGTAATTTCAAAGTACAGTACAGAATACAACCACAGGAAGGACTAACATTACCCATGAAGGACTGCTACAAATAAACTACGAAGAAGGCATAAAGAAACGATCCTGTATTCACAAACGTTAGCATCAAAACAAGAGCTACTCTGCAGCTTGCCATAAACTTCCCACATTTAAGTACGAAGTTCTGAAAAAGTGAATCCTTGAAAGTGAGTTACCTGAATACCACAAATAATTGAAGGGTCCGTTGACCTGGCTGTTAGACCTCTTTAAACAATAAACATTATTAACAAATAATCGAAGAAAATAAAATATTTGCACTCATGTTCATAAAAAACAGAACACATTGAAAGACTAGATATAGGAAGTTCATATTCACAGGACATGTTCATTAGTATGTTCTGCAGAAACGATTAGCATTTCAGTCACCTAGGATCAGTATGTGTCCTGCGGCCTAGTAGGCATTGGGTCCTCCACGGGCGTGATGGCATCGATGCGGATAAAGCGCGAATGGCGTCCTGGGGGTATAGTCATCCATGCTTCATTCACCTGGTTCCACAGTTCATCTTTGGTGGTTGGTATTGTGTCACAGCGCCGCATCCGTCGTTTTACCATATCCCACACGACGCAGTTTGTCACCCATATGTTTTCGTGAATGTCAGAAATATGACGGAAGGTCATTTGATTTATTTTCTGCTTGGATAAAATTTAAAAGTATTATGAGCGCTGTGTAACATGTTGTAAAAGTTATTAATGAGGGTCACGAAGTGATATCACGTCCAAAGTAGATCGTAATTTCCGTGAATTCATTGCCTATATTTTTGTGATGTCAAGATGATTTATTTGACGTAAAAATTTTCTGTTTGAATTTTGATGGAGGTGGCACAAGATATCCGTGGTTACCCATTTTCCATCGGGTGTATGCGCGCTGTCGTGTTGAGTAATGCTGATCGTATCTGTCACGAAGTGTAATGCTATTCGATGTCCGTTTAAACTGTGTCTGATTGACAATAAATCCAGCTTTAAAAAATACGAGGTCATTTTATGCGAAGTTGTTCATTATTAAAGTATTGTGCGTAATTTATGCGTCGTGGATTCTAAGGATTTTTGTTCCATTTCTTTTATCAGTGAGAGTCGTCAAGTCGAAGGCAAGAGGTTAGATTTGTCGTATCAGTTGAGATAGGATTTGCGAATCAGGTGATTGGAAGCCTGTAAATGATGCCGGGATTTTACGTGAATCCGAGGGATATATTTGTATAATGTTTGGGATGGGAAAGTGTGAGAGAATCCACGCAAGTGTTAATTTGCGACGTGTGCAATCATTGAAGGACATTTAAAAGTAAAATCTATTTGCATATCTGTTTGGTCAGGAATATCGTATTTTAATTCTATTTGCGAAGTCAAAAATTTCATTCTTGTGGGACCAGTTAAGCGTGAAGGATAGATGTTTTATATCAAAGCTGACAGCAAGGAAGGTCGCTTGTTTCCAATGCCGCCAGCTGATCGAGGGTGGCAGTTCGAATATAACGGGAGTTGTGCTGCTTGTTACGTGTTGAAAATGAGATTGCATTCTTTAGAACGGAGATCAATAATGTGCGTGAACTAGTTGAATTTTCATCCGGGAATAACGTGTAGGTTATTATGTACTATTATTTTGTTTAATTGAGATCGTAATGTATATTTGAAACCACGAGGTTAGAGTATAATGAGCGAAGTTAGCCAATTCAAGTGTTGTCCAAAATATAGAGTGATGGTAGTGATGATTGATTTATGTTTGAGGGGTGCACAAAGATTCATGGAAATGTCATGATGAGATATGACATAGAAATCGGTTTACATTTTTACGGCGAGTTACTTATGCAGATTTTTGTTGTGTACTTAATTATTAGGGTTATCCAAGTATTAATATTTGTTAGTATTAAATTAAACTTAAAGTGTGATGACATGAAACTAGATATAATACTGGAAATAAATTATGTAAATTTTCTTCCAGCTGCACGATTCTAACGACGATAAACTATTGTAACAATGATAAAATATAACTACGTCAGAATTTGCGTAGGGACTTGTTAAAGAAACCATTCGTCCGCGGAGATAGAATTTGTTGTACATTAAGATTCATTAAATCATTTAAATTATTAAATTCAGTGGAAATCGTATTTGTGAAAGTTCAAATATTAACTTAACGCTTAAGGGGGACATATCCGAAGGTAATAGATTTTACTGCCACAAAATATTGTGAGCGTTGTTGTTGTTGTTGTTGTATTATTTGACTTTGATTGTTTGAGCATTAAATGTGTTTGGATTAGTAAATTGGAAACTTTGGTCATCAACCGATGTAACTTAATTGTGTTTAGCCTTCAGCTTGGAAACTTGGATGGTCATGAGGTCATCAACCTCAGTGACTTAGATTAAGGCCATATGCCACTGTAGCATCATTTTCCTTGCGGTCATCATCCATGATGACTTTAAAGTAACTTAGAAGTTTATATGTCGGTCCATGACATAGTCGCAGGTCACATCGATTCAATTAAGGGTCTATGCCGTACAACCACTGTGTGGCACACACCAATTGGACTGCCTTAATTATACCCAGAGTCCAGAGTTCGTGTTACGAGAGCTGGACCATCAAGAATCATTATGATGGTACATGCAGTCTCACATGGAAGCCGAATTTAAAGATTTCCGGACTTTCTTTTCTTCATTTAATATCTGAGACAATGGTTTCTAGTAAGGATGCCCATCAGGCAGTTAAGTCAAAGGCTCAAACCAGCATTCTGATCCTCTGTATTAAATGATTTTGGCGTCAAATGGACAAGATTGAGTCCAAATTATATTGATTTTAATATTTTCTTTCGTGATTTCATTAACAAATACAAATACTATTGAATAGAACTTTCATTTCAGTAGATAGGTTAGGATTACTGAACCCTACCTTTCAACTCAGCAAGTGACGAAGAACCCGTAACGACCGATAGGTAAGGAAGGTAGGTATCCTTCATAGTGACCGAAGGGTTCAATATATCGCAATTTTCAACGTATTGCTGAATATTTGTGGGACAATGATGATCTCAAATGTGAGAAGAACAAATTATTAACTACCAATCTTTCTAAAATTCCCGTTTATACACTAACAATAATTCAATTACAATCTCATCAAGATTTCTAACACAATGAACTCTCTCGGATGCCACGAGGCTGACGTGTTTGAGCACCTTCAAATACCAACGTACTGAGCCAAGATCGACCCGCCAAGTTAGTCTCAGCTACTCAGCCCGGTTCTCAATATTATCTCTATGTAGACTGTATAGATAATAACCAGACTTATAATGCAGAGCATGATTTCTACTCGTCTGGACGTTGATAGATTATGAAAGGTTTAAACCAAAATCTGTATCGATGAAATGTTCAGTATATTCTGTCACCCAACATAAAGATGAATAACGTGGATAATTGCTTACGTTCACCACTAGACTCCATTCTTGAAGCAGTGTTGACAGTATCGCCGAAGAGACAATAATGAGGCATTTTCTGCCCTACTACTCCAGCGCACACTGGTCCTGAAAAACAACATATTGCATGAAATCGTCGTATGGACCACGAAATTAGAAAAGATATGACATTACATTAATTTAACAAAATACTTGCCCAATAAATAATAATAATAATAATAATAATAATAATAATAATAATAATAATAATAATAATAATAATAATAATAATAATAATAATGCTATTGGTTTTAAGTACCACTAACTACATTTTTATTGTTTTTCGGTGACACTGAGGTGCCGGAATGTTATCCTGCAGGAGTACAGTAAAGCTACTGACACGAGGCTGATGTGTTTGAGCACCTTCAAATACCAACGTACTGAGCCAGGATCGACCCCCCAAGTTAGACTCAGCTGCTCAGCTACTTGAACTACTCATCCTGGTTCTCAATACTATTAATTTTATCTTCGAGTCAAGGTACTTAACCTACATGACGAGTACAGTAAACAAACATCGCATTAGTGCCTCAACTTACCTGAGTGAATTCCTATGCGAACTTTCAGCTGAGTTTCAGGACGGTGTGCTATAGTAAATGCGATGACCGCATCAAGAATTGCAAGAGCCATGAGAGAAATTTCCTTTGCATGATCATCTCCATTTCTCTCTGGTAGCCCAGAAACAACCATGTAAGCATCGCCAATAGTTTCCACCTGAAAATATAGCCAAGCTTTAATCGACGTAACAATACAACTGCCTAACTGTATAGACTGAATTATTCAATTTTCAAGTTCTATTGTTAATTTGGAACAACAAATTAGTACCTTATACACATCATAGAAGCCAATGATTCGATCAAAAGTACTGTATAGGTCATTTAAGAAGTCCACAACCTGTAAGAAATTAATTACTAATGAATATTACATAATATAATTACACAGATGATGTGTGGGTCCTTATGTTCTGGAAGAGGGATGTTAAATGAAGTTCGGAAGAAGAGATGCGGAAGTCATTACAAGTCTAGAGACACTGATGTGCGGGGTATTCACTTGAAAATTATTTAGTACAAGCTCAGATATTATACGAATGATTGAGGTATTGTCCAAGTCGAGGTTGTGAATAAACACAGAATATTGAATAGCACATAATATTACCTATCGTACATTACGTAAGTAGGGAAGAGAACAAAACGTTTCACACGCAATTCCTATAAAGGTTTAACAATCATCAGTTTCATCCTGGATTATTTTTCGAATCGGGTAGGGATCAAAAGGACCAATTTGTAAATAGTTCATTGCCAAACTACTAACCAATTAAAACAAAAGCCTACGTTATTGTTATTATTATTATTCATATTATTATTCTTATTATTATTTTTATTATTATGGAAGCGTTTATTTAGCTTTGTATGTCTCACAAGTATGCACAGGAGAGGAAGGGTGGAATGGGAACTCAAGAGTGCCTCTCCAGTAATGTGAAGTGATGGGCAAAAAAAAAAAAAAAAAAAAAAAAAAGAACCATCCTCCTTCAGCTTCCATACGCCATCACTGCCATAACATCGTCATGGTGTTCATAATTTCAATTACATGTCAGTATTAAGTTACTCAGTAATTCAGGACAGATATCTACGTATTTTCTAGGGTTTAGTATCTTCGTTTCTCGTCCAGTTAGCGCGGGTTCGTTTACCAGCTCTACCAACGAGAGTTTAAATCCAAGTATAAAATTTGAAACGTGATGCTTAGCCTCCTGAGGGTGACTGAGATGAGATATGGGTTCACTCTCTGTCTCGGCTGTCCGTAAAATGATGTTACCCAATATACAGGTTACGGCCACTCTCCCCCACAACTTAGACTGATAGAAACCACAAAGTTGCACAGGCGAAAGGCAACTACCCATCTCATTCTCCTCCAATAACCACAATATCTTTTCAAAAATGTCCCTAAACATTTCGCCTGGAATACTAATAAAATTAGTACCTCGACAGTTACTGTAATCCTTCATGTTATCTTTCTTTTTTGATTGGCACAGTTACTGATTCTTGCAGTTGCCAGATACCCCACGCAAGTCCCGTGCAAGTTACATTACTGTGGAATCTCGCCCACGCCCGTTGCTTTTTGAAACCATAGTTATTTACCATTCTACCTATTTTCCCAACCATGGTATAATTAGCAACATTTTTCTCATCTCGATGAATTCTGTTGTCCAAATTTCGTCAGAAATATAACAACGTGTTCACCTGATTTAGCCAAAATTATACTCCATTTCCTGTTCCTTTCCCTTTTTATTATTTTTCATTACATCCGAGGAAGGGTTGCTTGCCACTTAGACTTTAGAGGATATTGCCAGAGTCCTCCTATGATTTCCACTTGATTCTGCACCTTTCCTTTTTGCACTGCTTCCTATCCATACCAAGTGTCCTCGTAAACCACCCATTTCTTTTCTATACCTTGGATCTGTATAGTGTTGATTCTTGGGAAATATTCTGCCTAATTTCCATATTCTGAGTGATATTGACAGCAATTCATCGATTTCCATTTCCTTCGCGGTTGATTCTAGGATGTCTTTGAATTGGAAATTGGAAATGGGGCTCCGTCCTCCCCATAGGTCTGAGGCTAGCTAAAAAAAATATTCTCAGTGTGTTCGGTATATTTCTGTGAAACAGAGTGCTAGCCTTACTTACACATAGCCCCAGTGATAATTTCTTCTATTCTGACGGTTTAGGGACCATGGTGAACTGGACAGTACTAATTGGCTGACCACAAGGAAGACCACGACTCAGAATATATCCGAGATTCCCGTTCCTATTCCATAGTAACTGATATCTCGACTCTCAGGACCATTCACTATGCTACTCAGTCGTTGCCCGTGGCCCACGACCTACTGGGTAGGACGTGACTGCATGAACCGAAGCCTTGGATCACCTTCACCTTTAAAATATCATTGGACTTAAAGGGAAGGCAAGGGGAAATGTTCAGCAGCCTCCGATAGAACAGGTAGCCTAATCCTACCTCTTCAAAATTAGTTTTTTTAAAGTACTCATTTTCAACTATTCGTACAACCTTCGTTAATGGTGGTGCCACTAGTCACCAGTAGTTTAGATGCAATGTTTCTTTTATAGAGTAGCTCTTCCAATTTTAATGAAACCTTGTTATATTGAGGTAATGTTCATTAATATTCACATTTTATGCTAGATATTGTCACTGATGCCAAATTGAATCAAACAGTAAATGGAATTTTCAGCAGTCTTTCCTACTGAATGGAGCGGTAAATCCTACGTCTTACATAATTTGATTCATGATAGCACTACTGGCTGGCACCTTGAATGTCAATGCTACCTTTTATAATTGTGATAATGCTCAATTTTTATTTCAATCTAAATGTAGCCATTATAGGTAGCCTATGTATCATTTTCAGCGGTTCGAGGTGGGGGTTCCGATGGTTGAGCGCTGGTTTTCTGAGCCCTAGTTAGTGAATTCGATCTCGACTCAGTTTAGTCGTACACCTGAATGTGCTTAAACACGGGAGCCTTGTATCGGTGGATTTAACGGCACGTAAACGAATTCTTGTAGAAATAAAAGTCCAGTGCCGCCAAAAAATTGTTATTAGGACCTAAAATCATTATTATTATTAATTTCAATGACATTTCGTAGATTGAGGTCCTACAGCGAACGCCTTATTAACCAGCCTCGGGTTAACCAACCGATCCGATAATGATTGCTTCCGATCTCACATAATCGTTGAACAGTTAGATGTTATGTTTCTGACAAAATGACATGACTTCACCTTTAAAATATCATTGGACTTAAAATAATCAAAAACCATTTACAAATTTGTTTAAGTAAATTCGTATTCATGTGTTAAGTTAATTGTATTGGTATTTTAGTTTGAATAATTTAATGACGGCATCTAAATGTTTACAGAATATTTCTTTACTGAATAAGTTATTTTATAGAGAGTAAAAATACAGCTGTTGGACCATTAAGTGGATTTAATATTGCGTTTCACGGCAGAAAATCACGCTAATATGTTGTACTGTACTTATATATGATATTTTTCTTTTTATATAATACTGTAGATTACTGAAATTAAAAAAAAAACTTTATAAGCCGAATGTTTCTAAATACTGTTTAAAACAGGATGAAATTGCTTAAATTCATGTGTAGTATTGTAAAACATGCTTTTTTTTCATCCCACAACGGTCCAGTCCCGAGAAGACTGGTAAAGAGTGCTTCCATTGTACATTGAATACGCAAATTTGACGCTGGGTGTTTCTCTTTGCGCCATTTGCAAACAATACATCATTTCTTTATGAATATCCTCGATCATATATCAAACACTTGTCTAATCTACTTGTGAGATGCAGTGATTAGGTGTTTACCTCCTGTATGCAACATTGGGAGTAATAATAATTTCGTGTGGCTATTACTAGACGATTCCAGCCCTTGTAAGGCAGACCCTCCAATGAGGGTGGGCGGCATCTGCCATGTATAGGTAACTGCGTGTTATTGTGGTGGAGGATAGTGTTATGTGTGGTGTGTGAGTTGCAGGAATGTTGGGGACATCACAAACACCCAGCCCCCGGGCCATTGGAATTAACCAATTAAGGTTAAAATCCCAGACCCGGTCGGGAATCGAACCCGGGACCCTCTGAACCGAAGGCCAGTATTCAGCCAACGAGTCGGGCACATTGGGGGGTTAGAATGTCGTTATAGTTGGTCGGTACTTACAAATGGTATCCATGTAAATATACTTTTATGAACGTTTTCCAGGGCAAAGTTTCGGCACTTCGGCGTCATTTTTAGTGTATTGGTAGATAAAAATGTTAAACGCCAAGTATTATAAGTATTATCATTATCTGGTTGTGTTATTGTATTATGCTTATTATTACTGATGTCCTGAGAATGATTTTCTGTGGTTTCACATTTTCACTTCCAGGCAAATACCCGGGACAATTCCTGTTCAATAGGCAACAGCCTATTCCTTCCACGTCCTTACCCAATTTCATTCACCATCATTCATGTCATCTTCATTAGCTCCTCAAATGAGGTTAGAGTCGGGAAGGGCATGCGGCCGTAAAACATGTCATATACATTCATCTCACCTCATTCCCAACCCCGTATCAAGAAGCGAGAATAAGGGGTAGACATACATTCCAACTGGTAGTGAATTATTTATCTAAACTCTTCCTTACGTTACGCTGTGAATGAACTTCACTCATGCATGTTCATCACAAATCATTCAGTGACAATAAATACACAGGTTACAAGAATTAATTCAGTACGCTTGCGTTACCATAACGATCTCTTCTAAACTAATTCACAGGCCTTTCTTGAATGCGTGTAATTTCTTATTTTTATTTTCTGGACTGGGAATGGAATATCACAGCTAGTGCAAATATATTTTGTTCTCTTGCCATGCACTTTAGTGGAGTATAAGCTGCAGCGTATACTAGCTCGCGTTAGTAGTCATCTTCCAGCCTCTGTGCAAGCCATTCTCGTGACTAAGTCCAATAAGTCTTCGGTTACAAGTCGTGAGACGCCGAGGTAGCCCTAGCATAGCACCACAGAGTTAGTCCCGTAAGACTACTGTAAACAGGCCGCCTTACCCACTCCTCCTCCTCAACGCGCAGTAGCAGAATCCTCCTCACAGTTAGTCCCATAAAGAGCATGTATAGCAGTCAACTTGCACACACCTCCTTCTCAGCTGAGGGGCCTTGCTGTATGACATGATTGTATTCCAGCTCAGGCAATATCACATGTGGGAAGGATACTTCGCGTGGGCACAATGAAATAAACTAGATGTGGTAAGAATGCTTCCAATGGACACAAGAAAATAAATACTTCCCACAGCATGTGAAAGGGTAATCCAACTCCAGTCAAGAATATTGCTAGGTAGAAAAATATGCCGTTTGGGAAATGTATAATATAAGGAAGGATGAAGGAATGTTTTTGAAGCATTACTGAAATGGAAGCATTAGAAGTAACAGATGATTCTGAAGAACGACATTTGTACGGTTCACTGAAAATATGCCGATATCTAACCATCTAATGATGAAAGGACCAGGTAAGTTCTAATATTATTTTTAAGTTTTCATTGATATACGACAAGGATACATTCCAGTTAAAGGGAATGTGTTTCTTAAAATTCAAGCAAAACTAGAGATCAGTTTCACTTCATTGCTAACCGCTGATATTTCCATCTTTTCTATCAATGACTTTAGTATCTGAAGCGAGGAAGAGAAATGCAACCGATGCTCTATCACAAAAATTTGGTGTATGTTAAAGAGTTAATGAAATGTTTAATGTGAAAGGTTTATAGTATGTTTCACATGCCCAGGCTACTTTCTTTAAGTGTCTACATATGTGACCTATGTGATAAATAGGAGGTATACTTGCTTTGAGAAAACAATAACCTCCTCAATAAACGTATACCACCCACGTGTTGGTGATGTATTAGGGGTCTATGTCACTGGAGACAGCAGTGGGAAATATGTCCCAGAATCTATAGTAAATGGCATTTTGTAGATTATACAATACAGATATCTTACCGTGTATGCAGACTTGGACCTATTAGTGAATTGTGAGGCATTCAATGACCTTGGAATGCTTACTCTGTTTCCTGTAGAATATGTACGTAGTGTATACTACGCATGATTTTTGAATGTTTAAAATAGTATGAATCTGTTAATAACCCTCAACTTGTGAGAAGATAATTCCTGATATTTGTTTTGATTATGAATTTTTCACCTAACTCATTCCTGGTTGGCAGCGTTTTTCCCCAGTGTGCTAAGTTGGGATCGTTTGTTGGTAAATAGTACAACCACCAAGTCGCATGGCTAGTGCACACCGTGGAGGCCACTGCGTAGGCTACTTGGAACCACCAGCAGTGCCAATGCACTATGAGAGACTTTGCCTCATTACCAAAAATTGATGCCTGCCTGGCCATCAGATGATAAAGATGTTGAAACTCCGAAGTTTTATAGCACGCTGTTAGTGGCTTAAGAACAGGAACGTGCTTGTAATTTAACCGCCATGAATACATTTGTAGAGATATCTTCATTTACCTGTGGGGGTCTGGATAAACATCCATTTATCTCCAGCCAAAAAATGATATTATTTTGAATCATGATATCAGATATTTTGTGTTCTCAACAGATCAGAAGAACTGGCAGATTTTGAGAATCAACTTCTATATCATCTGATGGCCAGGCAGGTATCAATTTTTGGTAAAGAGATAAAGTCTCACATAGTGCATTGGCACTGTCTGTGGCTCCAAGTAGCCTACGCAGTGGCCTCCACGGTGTGCACTAGCCATGCGTATTGGTGTGTGTGCTATTCACCAACTGATGATCCCAACTTAGCACACTGGGGCGAAACGCTGGCAACCAGGAATGAGTCCAATAACGGATCATTTATATTGGTAAGATAATTCCTATCACAAGACTTAAGTAACACAAAAGCGTTCCATTTGTAACCATTGTTTAATACAATTTGAGGCTCAGTTCTTCGTGTTAGCCGATCGAAAAATGCATTCAGTTAATTTGAGTGTACGTAAGCGACACTGTTTCTTGCCATGGCTGTATTAACATAGCTTGAAGATATTACCTCCATAGGTGTACTCTGAGCACAGAGTGCTGTGAAGCCTACAATATCACTGAAGTAAATTGTGACTTGTTCAAATTGTTCTGGCTGCACCACCTCTCCCGACATCAACTGCTGAGCAACTTGCCTGTAACATAGATTCATGAAAGAAAAACAACAATTATATAGATATATATGGAAGAATGAAATCTCATCAGGGTATTTTTTTAAATATCAGGGTAAAATAGCAAAGAATTACCTGTTTGTTTAACTTAAAATATACTTTCTACTGATACATCATCGTTTAATTAGAGCAAAGAGATAAACTCTAAGTCCAAATGTACTCTTATTTCAACCAGTTTTCAAGTTAGGTTTGAAAACAGCGATGATGTATGAACATTTAATTGATTTTCATTGTGTTTGAAGCAACATATGTTAAACTCTAACCTTGGTAACACTTGGTACAAAAGTTCCTCAGATCTCCTCTTCTCTTGACTTAGTTGATCTGTCTTTTCTTCAACCAAGACCTCCAGATTGTTGGCATATTGTTCCATACGCCGCAGGAGATCGTCCATTAAGTCTTCCCCGTATCCTCTGATTGCCATAAATATATTACGAATTAAATTAAAAATTCAAATAATATAACCCAAATTTATTTATCATGTGGGCTTCACGTGTAAATAAGGTAGCTGTTAGGGCACTATAGACGCTGAAGAAAACATTAAAAACAGATAATGATAATTTAGAAGTTTTTGAGACAGCTTATGACACAAGAATACGGCATAAGTCGAACTGTAGACGCAGATGCGATTGTTACGTGACGCGTAAAATTGACTTAAATACAGAAAGTAATGCGTACAAAGTGATTTTACAATTTTTGAAACTTTCTTGTCATTATGTAATGCAAGACAGCAATTTCTAGAGAGAGTTTGATGTTGAATATAGAACCTGGTGACCACTAGCACGTTCATCACCGGAGTAATCATTGCTCTCCTTCCCCGACCCCTATCCTGTCGATACTGTTATCAATAGACACATTTAATCAATATTCTGCATTCCGCTGACTTCAAAACACTGGGTTCAATTAAACTCCAAAGATTCATAGCACGCTGTTAGTGTCTTAAGAACAGGAACGAGCTTGTAATTTAACTGCCATGCATACACTTGTAGAGATCTCTTCATTTACCTGTGGGGTCTGGATATAAATCCATTTATCTCCAGACAGAAAAAAATGATATTAATTTGAATCATTATTCAAGGTATTTTGAGCTCTCAATAGATCAGGAGAACTAGCAGATGTTTGTACCTGACGATAACTTTACATGCCCCAGCGATCCCTTTGTTTTCCTTCAAATAACGGTAACACGTATAACAATTGTAAAGTGTTTTTTATAAAAGGGGTACAGTAGAGTTAAAAGTTTTCCAGCACAATTTGATAACTAAATATAGTTTTATCATATGCTAAGTGGCTGCGCGGTTTGGGCAACGTGGATATCAGCTTGCATTCGGAAAATAGTGGGTTCAAACACCACAGTCGGCAGACATCAAGTTGGTTTCCGTGGTTTTCCATTTTCACAAAAGGAATATGCTTAATTAAGGCCACGGCCGCTTTCTTTCCACTCTTAGCACTTTCCTATCCCATCGTCGCCTTAAGACCTATCTGTGCCGGAGCAACGTAATGCAAAATTCTATAAAAGGAGGAAAGAAAAGAGTATCATATACAAAGCAAGGAACAAAAGTAGTATCATTTAAAACAGAAGACAATCAAGTGTGAAAGGATTCTAGCTCCTTTGAGCTAATGATACTTCCTATACAGTTGGGAAGTTAATCCCGGTGATTACGGCTGTGTTAATCTGGATAATTAGACCTACATGCTAGTAAATTGGAAATTAAATTTAGTTTATACTTCAAGAGCTACCTTACTTACATGCTGTTAGCCAGTAATCTTTAGGTGCTTAATAATGTGTGTTTAGTGGTTAAAGAGTTATTCTGTTCCCTAAGAGGAAGAATTTCCATCGTTGCTAGTTTAGTTATTGTAGAACAGTTATTAAGAGTTGTTGTTGACTAACTTTCTTATGGTCCTTATGATAGTTCTGATGGCATGGAAGGTCGGACGATCGTCAGGATTCTCGGACCAGCACCGCTCCATTAATTCAACGAGTTCCACTGGGCAGTCTTCACTCAGCACAATCGGTCTGAATGGTGGGTTTTCATGAGCAGCAACACGCGTTACTATGTCTGTAGACAGAGAATACGATATTTGCAATACCAGCTGAAAAAAATCCTCTCAAATTCCGTTAAAATGTGTTACCAAAACTGATATTGATATGGTAGAGTAATCTGAGTTATATGCGCATCACACGGTAGACTCGGTTTATTTATCTCAGATAACTTACCAAGTGCTGGAGTACCTTTTGTGAAGGAATTCTGAACGCAGGTAAAGCTCTATGTAAAATTATAAATATTTTCTCCAAATAACTTTTATCAAATGAATAATTACATTTGAAATAATTAAATGCATACAAAAATCATAATACACATACAAAAAATAAGCAAATATCTCCTAAATTACGAATACATCGGACTTTTATATTAAGATATTCTTTGGCTAGAATATGAGTTATAGTCTTTAGAGTTTGTGCTGTGTAAATAAAATATAGTACGGTACTTAACATTCTAGACCGTTCATGGGGGTTTATCCATCGTACTTTCGACATTGTTAACTGTGGCAGAAGGTCATCGTGAAGAATAACACAAATGCCGTAGTCTACCGTCAGAACATTTGAGGGTTGTCACTGATCTTCATTACACATACAAATTAGGCCTATTTAATCATATTGGGAAGTCTATTACCGAAATGCAACTAATCATGAGTCATTAACTATCCAGTTTTTAGAAGCCTTCTGTCGTTATAACAACAGTCGCAGCTTCTTTTATGACGTTGCAAAGGTACAGTACTATACGTACAATGATAGATTTACTCGGAAGTAGTGGTATTGGGCGGGGTTAAGCCGCCTCCGCCTCTGTTGGTGCCTGGGAGGAGGCCGCCTCCGCTGAGGAGACTCGGCTACGTGTGCGGTCTTGACCTCATATGACGCCATAACCTAACGCTGGATAAGAGTGCTGGCTTAACCTCACATAACGTTGACCACGTGTGCGGGCTTAACCTCACATAACCTAAGGCTGGCTAAGAGTGCAGGCTTAAACTCACATGACGTCAATAGCTAAGAGTGCAGGTTTAATTTCAAATAATGTTACGCTGACCACGTATGAATGCTTAACCTCACATGATGTCAATGACTACGTGTATGGGCTTAACACCATATGACATCACGCTGACGACGTGTGCAGGCTTAGGTCTGGGTTCGACCCCAGGATTAGGGGCTTTAACCTCACACGACGTTAAAAGCTACGTGTGTGGGCTTAACCTTACAGGCTTAACCTAACTGGACACGCTGGCCGCCGTAAGTGTTCTGGGTGACCTTAAGGCTTCGGCAGTCTTGTTTACCTACATGCCTTGAAGGTGCATTATCGATAGCATTGTCTGGGTCCCTGGCTAAATTGTTGCCTGCTGGCCTTTAGTCCATGGGGTCTCGGGATAGATTCTTGACGGGGTCGGGAGTGTAACATTTATTGGTTAGTTTCGATGGCCCTGGAGCTGGGCGTGTTTGCCCTCTTCATCATTAGAATTCATCGCACGTAGAGTCCATCCTCATAGACGCGAAGGTTGCCTATACGGCGTCAAGTTGAAAGATCTGCACCAGGTCTCTTCGTAGGCCACACGCCGTCATTATTAACAATAGAGTATAGAGAAGGAAATCTGAGCACTGGACGAGTTGCCGTAATCCGCTGCCCAGATGGCGCCATGAGCTCCTGAGACCTATTGCGAAGAACAGTGGTATGCATAACTACTGCCAACTTCGTATGAAATATATATATAGAACTCTCACTTTTGGAATACAACAGCAGCTGGACAATTTGGAGTATTTGCGAGATGATTGTGCTTTCATCGAAGTAGATAATCCCTTCTTATCTCCTTTTTGCGGAAGAAGAATCAACATTTCAAGCAGCAGAAGTTTGGGTAGTAAACACAACATATGGACTTCACAGCTCCCTAACTGAGAAGATTTCACTGTGATAACATTCAGACCACCTAAATATTCAAGGAATATATATATATTCCCGCACAAACTGTGAGCAAACGATAGTTTTGCCACGACAATTACTATTTCCACTCGCAGCAATACATCATATGCACTTTACGGTGTATAGGTAAGGTATAGATGGCATTTAGTAGAACCATAATCTTGTATTAGTGAAGCAGATACAAAGATTCCGACGCATAAAAAGTGCTTTCTACAGCCCCTCCCAAGGATTCCAGCCTTTGTGAAAAGGCAGATTATCATAAGGAGTTGTAACTTCCGCCGCAAATTTTCCGGTATTCCGTATAGATATCCGTTCAAACTATCACGAAGGTAATAATTTATTAAATTAAATAACACGATACGCCTGTAAACTTCGATTTAAAAAGAAGTTAAAGAGAATACACGGCAATTTCACTGGATAATTACAGCACTAAACAGTTTTTGGATTGTTGACGATTGTTTCTAAATGCACATGGTAGTTGTATAAACAAATACAAAATCAGCTGATTACTTTATTCCGATAATTTGTAGTCTAAGTTCCCTGCACACTTTATACTTTCCACCTTCGTTTATTCATCGAGTAAAAGTTAATAATTAAATTCCTATACCTATCCCAATAATATTGCAGTTCAAGCCCCCGGCATATTTTTGACATAAGTTGTTTTAGCCAACCTCTTACTTTTCAGCATTTAAGGACAATTTTATTCTCCGTCACGAGTAGTAGGGAAAATAATATGAATCCACCAGCGGTAAAAATCATATAACCACATTTCAGATGAGAATCGTAGTGTAGATACGTTATATTTAGATAGTACCGTATCTTGCTGCTATATTCGAGTGTATCCTTGTGTATGTATACTTCGTGTGTATCTATTTGGGCATAGTACTGATAATAACCTGTCTAAGCATTTAGCTTTGTAGGCAATCTTTGAGTACAGTAGTTCGTGCAAATTTCAAACTTGCTGTTTTAATTTTCTGTTTGTGTTTAGTAGTGGCAAACGGCACTGGTATCGTAATTAGGATACGTCTGAACGTACGGTAGTTTAAAATTATTGTAGTGTACTGTACAGTAGTATACGAGTAATATCTTATTATAAATTAGCGTGCTTATTTTATTATTGTAAAATATTAGTGTAGTATAGTAGAGGTATTCGTTGAAACGCTCTTAATAGAATTCTGTTGTTGTAATTCGAATAGGCTTAACTGCAGTTTAGAATTGTGTAATTCTTGAGCATTCCTTTCGATATCCAGTAATTAACACCAGTTTTTATTCTGTTGGGGTGTTGTAGGATAAAAATAGAGTTCGACTAAGTAGTATTGCAGTGTAGTACTATATTAATTACCTTATTGTCGTGTGATTTTTAGTACTATCCTAGACAATATATCCTTCCGTTCATTTTTTCAAATAACAAGTTATTTTATTTTTATATTATTTTCATTTTTTCCGTAAAGAATGCCTAAAGAGTGCAAGTGTACGAACTGTGGGTGTGGCGGGGCATTGAGTTGTATGAGGGAGGAGTTGTAGATTTTGAGGGAGATAACTATGATTCTCACAGAAGACAGAAAGGCAGGCCTCCCTCAAACAATGTACAGGCTACAGTAGGTGTAAAATAGGGATGGGAAGGAAAGGGGGGATTGTAGAAGACAAGTGGTCAACTGTTCTAAGAGGAAGGAGATTGCAGGCTAAGGGCTCTATTCAGGATCAGAATCCAGGACAGGTGTCTGCGAGAAATTGGTACGAGTCACTGCAGATAGAACAACAGAGGGAAGACCAGGAACACGGAACTGTTGCTGAGATGTGGGGAAGTAGGAGGAAGGGAAAAGGTAGGAAAGGGAAATGTAGAGAAGAGGATAGGAAAAGACAGGTGCAACAGGGCCATGAGAGGAGAAAAGGGAGGAGGAATTAGCTACCCCAGCTATCAGGAAAGACAGGGCTGACCAGGAGGGGAGGGGATCAAATGAGGTGGGTAGGGTTGAGGCACTGGTCATGGGGGATTCCATCGTTAGACATGGGGGGAAAGTGTGTGGAGGAAAGGGCACCAGGGTAGAGTGTTATCCAGGAATTAGGTTGAGGCAGATGCTGAGGAAAGTAGAAGAGGAGGAGGAGGGGAAGGATAAGGTGGTAGTGTTTCACGTTTGTACTAACAACGTAAGGCAAGCTGGTATAAGTACCAACATAGTTGGGGATGTGTGGGATAGGGCAAATGCAGCACGGGTTAAGTTTAAGGCAGCGGAGATTGTTATCAGCGGAATGCTGTGTAGGAGGGATCCTGCCTCAAGGGTGATTGTGGATTTAAATGAGACTATGGAGTGGGTATGTGGGAAACTGGGAGTGAAATTTCTAGATCCTAATGGGTGGGTAGGATATAGGGATCTGAGCTTTGATGGCCTTCACTTAAAACGCAGAGGTACGTATAAGTTAGGAAATTTGTTTGGAAGGGTAATAGGGAGGTACATTCAGGGAAACGGGGTTGTCTAGGGAGCGGTGATAAGGGTACAGAGATCTGGAAGTCAAGTAGGGAAGATATAAAAATGTTAGTGTTGAACTGTAGAAGTATTGTAAAGAAAGGAATAGAAATAAGTAATTTAATAGATATATATTTACCAGATATTGTAATAGGAGTTGAATCATGGATGAGAAATGATATAATGGATGCAGAAATTATCTCACGGAACTGAAGAGTGTATCGTAGTGATAGGATAGGAATGATGGGAGGGGAGTATTCATTATGGTGAAAGAAGAAATTGTAAGGTACGAAAATGTTAAATACGACAAACACATGAAATTCTAGGTGTAAGGCTCATTTCTAAAGATAAGTGGCAACTTGATGTCTTTGGAGAGTGCAGACCGGGAAAGGTTAGCGCTGACACAGATTCAGAATTATTTGATAAGATAATCAACTATGTGGGAAACGACATGGAAAGAAATGTGATTGTAGCGGGAGATCTGAATTTACCAAATGTCAATTGGGAAGGAAATGCGAACGACAGGAAGCATGACCAACAAATGGCAAATAAGCTAATATGGGAAGGACAGCTGATTCAGAATGTTATGGAACCAACTAGAGGGAAGAATATCCTGGATGTGGCGCTGGTAAAACCAGATGAACTCTATAGAGAAACCGAAGTAATAGATGGCATTAGTGATCATGAAGCTGTTTTTGTCGTAATAAAAAATAAATGTGATAGAAAGGAAGGTTTTAAAAGCAGTACTCTTAGGCAGTGCCGTATGGCTGATAAAGCAGGCATGAGGCAGTTTTTTAAGAGTAACTATGAATGGTGGAAAACGATAAATATAAATGTAAAAAGACTCAGGGATGAGTTTAAAGCAGTTTAAAAGGGAGGTGCAGATTGGAATGAAATAGAGTTATAAATGGTTGTGGAAGTAAGAAGAAATTGAAGCAACTTACTAGGAAATTGAATCTAGCAAAGCAGGCAGCTAAGGATAACACGATGGCAAGCATAATTTGCGGTCATACAAATTTTTGTGAAAAATGGAAGTGTATGTATAGGTACTTACAGGCAGAAACAGGTTCCAAGAAGGTCATTCCAGGGATAATAAATGAACAAGGGGAGTCTATATGCGAGGATCTTCAAAAGGCAGAAGTATTCAGTCAGCAGTATGTAAGATTGTTGGTTACAAGGATAATGTCCAGATAGAGGCGGTGACTATTGCTAAAGAAGCATTAAAATTTACATATGATAACAATGATATTTACAATAAGATACAAAATTTTAAAACTAGAAAAGCGGCTGGAATTGATAATATTTCTGGGGATATACTGAAGACAGTGGGTTGGGATATAGTACCATATCTGAAGTACTTATTTGATTATTGTTTGGTTGAAGGGGCTATACCAAATGAATGGAGAGTTGCTATAGTAGTCCCTGTGGATAATGGAATTTGTGATAGACATAAAACTGAAAATTACAGACCAGTAAGTTTGAAATGCGTTGCATGTACTGTAAGCTTTAGGAAAGCATTCTTTCTGATTATATTAGACATGTTTGCGAAATTAGTAACTGGGTCGATAGAAGGCAGTTCGGTTTTAGGAAAGGCTATTCCACTGAAGCTCAACTTGTAGGATTCCAGCAAGGTATAGCAGATATCTTGGGTTCAGGAGGTCAAATGGACTGTATCGGGATTGACTTGTCTAAACCATTTGATAGGGTGGATCATGGGAGACTACTGGCAAAAATGAGTTCAATTGGACTAGATAAAAGAGGGACTGAATGGGTTGCTATATTTCTAGAAAATAGATCTCAGAGAATTAGAGTAGGCGAAGCTTTATCTGGCCCTATAATAATTAAAAGGGGAATTCCTCAAGGCAGTATTATTGGACCTTTATGTTTTCTTGGATTACATATAAATGATATGAGTAAAGAAGTGGAATCCGAGGTAAGGCTTTTAGCGGATGATGTTATTCTGTATAGAGTAATAAATAAGTTACAAGATTGTGAGCAACTGCAACATGACCTCCATAATGTTGTGCGATGGACAGCATGCAGTGGTATGATGATAAACGGGGTCAAAGTCAGGTTGTGAGTTTCACAAATAGGAAAAGTTCTCTCAGTTTTAATTACTGCGTTGATGGCGTGAAAGGTTAATATAAGGAAAGATCTTCATTGGGGTAATCACATAAATGGGATTGTAAATAATGTTATGAGGGTGTTAAAGGGTTGTAGTAATGATGTAAAGGAGAGGGTATATAAGTCTCTGGTAAGACCCCAACCAGAGTATGGTTCCAGTGTATCGACCCTAACCAGGATTACTTGATTCAAGAACTGGAAAAATTCAATGAAAAGCAGCTCGAGTTGTTCTGGGTGATTTCCGACAAAGGAGTAGCGTTACAAAAATGTTGAAACGTTTGGGCTGGGAAGACTTGGGAGAAAGGAGACGAGGTGCTCGACTAAGTGGTATGTTCTGAGCTGTCAGCGGAGAAATGGCGTTGTATAACATCAGTAGTCGAATAAGTTTGAGTGGCGTCTTTAAAATTAGGAAAGGTCAAAATATGAAGATAAAGTTGGAATTCAAGAGGACAAATTGGGGAAAATATTCGTTTATAGGAAGGGTAGTTAGGGACTGGAATAACTTACCAAGGGAGATGTTCAATAAATTTCCAATTTCTTTGCAATCATTTAAGAACAGGCTAGGAAAGCAACAGATAGGGAATATGCCACCTGGGCGACTGCCTTAAATGCAGATCAGTATTGATTGATTGATTGATTGATTGACTGATTGCTAGTGAATATATTGTAATCATCTCAGGGGATGATCTGCCACTAAATTGAAGTTTCATGTGCCTGTGACCCTTCAAACAATGCCTGTGTGGGAACTGATGTATTTAATGCATGGCTCCGCTAACAGAGGTCGTTGGTGAAGTTTTCGGTTGTTTCGCTGCATTATAAACCTTCTGAATTAACAATCCGGTAGAATGTCATCCCATTAGTGACAGATCTATTGAACAGCTGAAATGCCAATCAAATGTTAATTCGTTGGAATAAATTTCGGAACAAATGAGCAGATGTGAGGTTATTGTAAGCTTTCAGATGAGAATATTCAGAAGATATATCACATTCGTAAACTTTTCTATAAAATTAGTAATCACCATCACATCATTTCATAATTTTACGTTCGAAATATATATATTTCAAGAAATGTACTATAGGTTTAGCAAATTTTATTGTATTCTATTTTCTGATCAAATTATTCCTGATAAATCAATATCTTCCTTAACAAAGCAATTAATTGTTTTTATAGCATTTACATCATTGGTGTTAAGCTGAAGAAGTATTCATCTACATATTTTAATTACGGATTTTTATTATCGAATTAGTCTATGGGGGTAGATATGCTATTATCGAAAGAAACATATGTCAGGTCCTTTTCACGGAAGAGTCTTTGAAAAATGTTTGGTAGATCAGGAAAGGTATGGGGAAATGCTTCTGGCTTTAATTTCCACCTCTGTCATGGAATCTATACTTTCACCATTCGTCAAGGACGAGTCTACTTTCAGTACGAATTTGTCGAACAAATAATATAACGCGCGAAATAATTACGAGTCAGTTTTCTGGCCTTTCTAGGGATACCTTTCTTTTATTTTGTAAGAAGGAATTGCTATCTTTAGATATACCTCCGGATATGGAGAACGTGAAAATGTTGCAGTATCTAGTTTTACCACCTTGCTCTTCAAACACAATATATTTTACACATAATGTTCACTAATTAGACGTCATCACATTGACAACAAATAGCAACAAAACGATCAGCAATTATAATGAAATCGTGAGATAACAGTCACGGCGCTTATGACAATACTAACATACTGCCGTCTCTGTCGACAGTGCTGCCGCTGCGACACACTTTATTTGGCTCACGGGTAAAAACAGAAGAGCTCACACTTCTATGCTATGTCATGCTATGCTATGCTATGCTTTGAATTTCACCTACTGAGAATGAAAGCAATTTATTTATTCATTAATCTAATAGAATCCCCAAGGCTTAACTCTAAATGCAAGTATCTCATGCTTACAATCATATTGGTAATATTCTGTCCAATCTCTAAACGAGTACGAAAATTTAACTAAGGCAGACCATTCAACAAGTAAAGTTTGTGTTGAAATGCAGGTGCCGTTGTCCACAATACATCTTGCGAGGTTAATGGTATTATGGGCGCTTGAATAAGTACTAGTTTCTTCAAAATAGCATACCTGCCGGTCGTAAAGACTGTCTGGCCATCTCGTATGGCCCAGCTCGTAGAATAATTTCTTCTAGGATCACTCCAAAACTGTAGACATCTCCTTTCTGTGTAGCTGGTGTTCCAGGAACGTGTGTTACCGGTAACAATTCTGGAGCCACCCACAGCAATTCTGCAAGAAACCAGAATTATTTTTTTGCTAGTTGCTTTACGTGGCACTGACACAGATAGGTCTTATGGCGACGATGGGACAGGGAAGGGCTAGGAGTGGGAAGGAAGCGGCCGTGGCCTTAATTAACCTTTTCACTCCCAGGTATCTTCCCTGCTTATGTATGTTCTATCCCAGGTTATTTTAGATATTTTGACACTAGATGAAATAGGCTGATATTTATAACTATTTACAAGGTTTTAGGACGAATATGACATTAAAACATTATCTGTTCAATTTTCATCTAAATTTCACGACTATGTTATAAATTTCCATGCACGGGTTACACCATATGAAGAGGCTGATTGTTCGCTTCCTCCTCCTCCTCCTCTTCACCTTGAGATAAATCACTTTCCACAGAATCATTCACTGATATATAACCTTCACTATCCTCGTAATAGTCAGATTCATCATCATTACCTAAAACATCATCTCCCATTTAACTCTGCTTACTAGTGGATGCAGCCATCTTGCTCAGCTACAGGCAGCTGTCAAAGAAGAAGAGACTAAACACGGGACTGGGAGAGAGCGTGAAATTTGAAATACGAGTTAACTCGTAGTTGGGACAGCAGAAGACACACAGGTTCCCGACTTAACTCGGAAGTGGGAGTGAAAGAGTTAAGGTACAGCCCCAGCATTTGCCTGGTGTGAAAATGGGAAACCACGGAAAACTATTTTCAGGGCTGCCGACAGTGGGGTTCGAACCTACTATCTCCCGAATACTGGATACTGAAACCAGAAATTTAGGAGAATATCGGCAGTGAGGTAGATGCATATGAAGTTTTCTCATCTTTAGTTAATATTGGTTGTCCATGAATTTTTGTCATTTGTATATTTTGATTTCTCCGTATTAAGAATGTTACGAAACTTATGATCTGTTGTAACTGGTTGCTTAGTGACAGATAACTGAGTCTTACAGTAAAGTTCTGTGCTTTTGCAGAGTCTCTAATATGTATAAGCGAAGTTTATGTGGTGGTATTCTTATGTAAAAAAAGGACAAGAATATTTGTGGTATATGTGAAAAAGGCGCTGTTTATTTATCAATGGTTCGGAGATAATTTGCCAAATATGCATGGAAAAAAGTATGGTGTGATTTCAAAGTACATTCTTCCCACGCAATGGGTATGAATTGCAACAATTTACAGAAAATAATCCAGATCATTCAGCAGCAGAGGCCAGAACTATTAAACGGATTGGTCAATGTGTTCACCAAGACAAGTTAGACCTCACGTACCTTTGATCACAGAAAGTTGCACGACATTGAGTGTGGCGTCTTACCACATCCACCACGTTTACAAGATTTCGTTTCGCTCTGTATAAAATTTTAGAAACATAAAACACGAGCAAAATGCCAGTATCATAGGATAACTAGATTTAAGTAGTTGAAAAATGTACAATAGCTTGGTGAATAAGGATACTTTTAACCTCACCAATATTATTATTATTATTATTATTATTATTATTATTATTATTATTATTATTATTATTATTATTATGTGCGTTCGAACCTCACTGTCGGCAGCCCTGAAGATGGTTTTCCGTGGTTACCCATTTTCACACCAGGCAAATGCTTGGGCTGTGCCGGCCCCCGTGGTGTAGGGGTAGCGTGTCTGCCTCTCGCCTAGAGGCCTCGAGGTCGATCCCGGCCAGGTCAGAGATTTTTCTCTCGATCTGAGGGCTGATTAGAGGTCCACTCAGCCTATGTGATTAGAATTGAGGAGCTATCTAACGGTGAGATTGCGGCTCGAAAGCCCAGAATAACGGCCGAGAGGATGCGTCGTGCTGGCCACACGACCCCTCGTAATCTACAAGGCCCTTTCAAGGGCGTTAAGTGCCGTGGGGTTAAATGCTTGGGCTGTACCTCAATTAAGGCCACGGCTGCTTCCTTCCCACTCCTAGCCCTTTCCGGTCCCATCGTCGCCGTAAGACCTGTCTGTGTCGGTATGACGTAAAGCAACTTGTAAAAGTATTATTATAATGTCTGTTTGTTCCAACATCACGGGGAAAAGGCTGGGTAGGTCTCGATCAAAGTTTGTGTTTAGAGTCTGCTCTTCCGGGAGCAGGTTTAGATATACTGTACATATGGTTTAAATACCAGTGAAGAGATTGGGGGTTTATAGGCAGACCAGAAGAGTGTTTTCAATTTTCTCATACACTACTGATTTTCTGTAAGATCTGTAAACTATATGCGAAGCGTCCCTTCATTTTTAATCATTTCTGTTATGTACAGGGTCTCTCATATAAATCCAGACCGTACAGCGGCGTTTTTACTCTCCGAGACTTAAGCAGCAGTACGCGAGGCGTGCGCATAGTCCTTGACCTCGCAAGGAGCGTGCACGCGTTCAAGCTAGCAGTCGTCAGGCTGAATCTCGATGTTAACGTGGTGAGACAATTATTTTCGTATGTAAAATGTATTTCAAGTACAAGTCGGCTCGACGTGTACGCGACGCATTTGTTCAGCATCTTCCTGGTGAAGTGTCACCTTCACGGGAACAGATTCACGTAATTTTGAATAAATACATCATAAATAAAAATGTAGGGTGTCCACTGTCTGCAATTTCATTTATTTTGCCTTAATTTGATATATCCGTTTTAGATCAGCTCAATACCGTATCCGTGGTTTTTAGCTTTGGTATCTGTTTGTTTGTTTGTTTGTTTGTTTGTTTGTTTGTTTGTTTGTTTGTTTGTTTGTTTGTTTGTTTGTTTGTTTGTTTGTTTGTTTGTTTGTTTGTGTTTAGAGTCTGCTCATCCAGGAGCAGGTTTCAACATGCATATCCATCGTCGCCATAAGACCTATCTGTGTCGGTGTGACGTAAAACAACTAGCAGAAAAAAACATGCATATCATTAAAAAATTACTGAATAGACTGGAGGTTTATAGGAAGACCAAAATATATTTTTTCAGTTTTATTTTACATTATTGGTTATATCTCGTCCAAACTTGATATTTAGAGTCTATTCATCCAGGAACAGGTTTTGATATGCATCTTATAAATAAAATGCTATGGATTCCGCTGACTGTAATGTCATTTATTTCGCCAAATTTTGATATATTCTATTATCCGTTTCAAGTCAATATTCAAGATCGTATCCGTAGCTTTTAGCTTTCGTGTCTGTTTGCCTGTTCCATCGCCAAAATTCATATTTAGAGTCTACTCGTCCAGGAGCAGGTTGCAATATGCGTATGTTGTTGTATGTTGGGTATTCAGCCCGAAGGCTGGTTTGATTCTCTGCAGTTCCGCCAACAGCTGTCATGAATAGCCTAGGCGTCACTGAAGAGGCGTACTAGGGAAATAAGGAGTGAGGTAGTTTCCCGTTGCTTTCCTCACCGAGCCAGCCGCTCCTATTACGTATCAGTCTACCAAGCCCACCGAAATGCATGCACCAACCGACCCTATGAGCGATATTTTCACACCATTCATAACAGTGACTGGCTGCATAAGCAATGGTATTACTAGCATCACCCATACCTCAGTCACTTTCATATTGTCAAAGCCAAGGATGAGACTGAGACTGTCAATGAAAGTAACAAATGTGATATAGCCCATACCAGAAGACATAGTGCACTGTAAACACTACATCTCGCCAGCAAAGGCATTCAATATGCGTAGCATTTAAAAATCACTGAATCGACTGGGGTTTATGGGAAGAACAGAAGAGTTCTTTTAAATTTTCTCATACATTGTTGATTATATCTCGACCAAACTCCATATTTAGAGTCTACTCATCCAGCAGCGGGTTTCGATATGCATAGCATTTACAAATCAATGAACAGACTGGGGGTTTGTAGGAAGACCAAATTAATGTTACCGAGCTCGATAGCTGCAGTCGCTTAAGTGCGGCCAGTATCCAATATTCGGGAGATAGTAGGTTCGAACCCCACTGTCGGTAGCCCTGAAGATGGTTTTCCGTGGTTTCCCATTTTCCCACCAGGCAAATGCTGGGGCTGTACCTGAATTAAGGCCACGGCCGCTTCCTTCACATTCCTAGGCCTTTCCTATCCCATCGTCGCCATAAGACCTATATATGTCGGTGGGACGTAAAGCAAATAGCAAAAAAGAAGAGTTCTTTTCAATTTTCTCTTACACTATTGAATATATCCCGGCCAAACTTCATGTTTAGAGTCTATTCATCCAGGAACAGGTGTTGATATGCATATCGCTAAAATATCACTGAACAGACTGGGAGTTTATAGGGAAGATCAGAAGAGATTTTTCTTTTCAATTTTCTTTTACACTATTGATTATATGTAAAATCTGTGGACTATATGTGAAACGCCCCTTCATTTTAAATAATTGTTATTATGTACATAATTTCACTTACTCTTCAAATGACGGAGAAAATTACTATTATCTACGGACTTCATACTCTGCAGTCAGTGACGGACACCCTCGCACACCTACAGTTATTTGAAGGATCCACAACACGAGAAAATCAGAGGATACATAATATTTCGCTTGGCTTGAAAATTAACCCCACCTAACGTAACTGAACACCGAGGAAACAATATGAGGTAGGACTTTTCTCTTTGGTGTGTGTGTGTGTGTGTGTGTGTGTGTCTGTATATTTCTAAAAGTTGAACTGATGGACTTACTTCAACCAAACTATTTATTTGGAATCTGCTCACTCAGGATTGTGTTAATAGGTGCATATGGAGTTATGGAAATCACACGGAGTTGGTGTTTATAGGAATGTTATTCTCAAATATATTCGTTAACATTAGGTCTCTCAAATGGTTAAGAAAATGTTATTACCGTTGCTTTGTGCTATGCAAGTATTTATCGTACGACGGATAATATTGCAGGTGATTATGAAGAATTAGATTTTTATTCCAGGGCCCGTGGGGCATGTCGTGCATGGCACTTCAAAGTGCGTGACGGGAAAAGCTAAAGAGCCATTTTACTCCTTCCGATAGGGCAGATATTAAGGGGGTATCATGAACGTCAGAGCACCACGCCAGTTGTCAGAGATACAATATGCAACCTGGGAACCACGAAGAATTTCGCACAACTTCGGACCAGGAACTGGACCGTACAATAAATTCGGAAATCGTCCTCATTCTCTCCCGACTTCGTTCAGCTTCATCGTATTTCACATTACTGCCACGCCCCTTCGTACGAAAATATCATTTTAACATGTCGCATTAAACGTGTGAATAGAGCCGTGTTACTTCGCATAAATTCCTGAAGGAAATATGTAATCCATTGCAAATTCCCGTGCGAAGAACTGGTACAAATGCTAGTTGTAAATAAATTTGAAACTACTGGCTCAGTGCTCAATAAAGAAAAACCTTGTGCGCACACGAACAGTTTGAAACCAACTGATCCAGCCACAAGAGTTACATATTTTAAGTGGTATCTTGCATCATGGTCCGCCTCTGTGGTGTAGTGGTTAGCGTGATTAGCTGCCACCCCCGGAGGTCCGGGTTCGATTCCCGGCTCTGCCAAAAAATTTGAAAAGTGGTACGAGGGCTGGAACGGGGTCCACTCAGCCTCGGGAGGTCAACTGAGTAGAGGTGGGTTCGATTCCCACCTCAGCCATCCTGGAAGTGGTTTTCCGTGGTTTCCCACTTCTCTTCCAGGCGAATGCCGGGATGGTACCTAACTTAAGGCCACGGCCGCTTCCTTCCCTCTTCCTTGTCTATCCCATCCGATCTTCCCATCCCTCCACAAGGCCCCTGTTCACCATAGCAGGTGAGGCCGCCTGGGCGAGGTACTGGTCATTCTCCCCAGTTGTATCCCACGACCAAGAGTCTGAAGCTCCAGGACACTGCCCTTGAGGCTGTAGAGGTGGGATCCCTCGCTGAGTCCGAGGGAAAAACCTAACCTGGAGGGTAAACAGATGATGATGATCTTGCATCATTGAATGATCGTTTATCTGACCCACAGAATGTGTTCTTTTCGGATAAGGCCTGATTTCATCTTAATCGTCGTGTGAACAGTTGTAACTCTCGCTGTTGGTGTGCAGAAAGTCCTAGTGGTGTTAATGAAGTCCCTTATTGTGATAGGCAGAGTAATGTTTGGTGTGCTGTTAGTGCAAGACGAATAATTAGACCTTTCTTTTCGAGACTACAGTAAATGCGGTGTGTGATTTTTACTTGTGGGTTAAACTGAAAGAAAATGTGTATCGAACAAATCCTCACAAATTCGAGGAACTTAAAGAAATCGTTACGAATGAAATCAGAAGCATTGCAATGGCAGAGCTCACTCGCGTCAGCCAGAACGTGGTTACCAGATACAATGCCTGTATAACTCAGGAAGGACGAAACTTCTAGCATCTTTTATAAGGCAAGATTTCATATTAGACCAGGGCCTCTCAAACGCCCAAACTCTCACGCGTGCAGAGCGAGGTGCATAGGCTCTGTGCACTGTGCATCCGTACGCTTCGCCTCAACTCGGCTTGACTCGGATGGTGTAGTGTGCTGAGAGCGACGAAGCGTTTGGTGGTAGACGACGTGTTTATCAGTGAAATAGATAAGCGCACGACAACTACATAATAATGGAGCAACCTGTTTCGAAGAAAGCAAAGACTTCCGAAAGTCCATTTCAATCGAACTGGGAACTTTCGTATTTTTTTTGTCTGTCGTGACGATAACACCAAATGCTTATTCTGTTGGACGATAATTACGTGCGTAAAAAAATCGTCTACTGAAAGACACTACAACAGACTACATTCGGAAAATTATTGTGAAATCATAGGACACGTCAGAGAGAAAGAATTAAGGAAGTTGAAACATCTTGAAGAAGAACATTCTATATCCACAAATGAGGTTTGTTCCAGTACTGTAGCATTATCATTTTGGTTACGGGTTCTGCATTTTTAAAAATTATGTTTACATTCCTCTCAAACATGTATGTGTATTTCTAATTCACTTTTTTTAAATTTTTTAATAACACTGGTAACCTTGTCCCATACAACTGAGCGTCTCCGCTCACCACACGTAAACATTTCGCAGTGGGGGAGAAACAGCAGTGAAGGTGAGGAACGCGGAGACAAACCGAACGGGTGAGACAGGTGTAGGGAGAGAGGAGTGGAGGGGTCTGCACTCTGGTCAACCAAGCGAAGTCGTCTTTTGCACCGTGCACAGTGCATGCACCACGCGCATGCACCCTGAGAGGCCCTGTATTAGACTGTACTGTATATACGCTTCAAGTGAGGCGGCAACGTGCGACATACTGTAAGTACGGCTGAGGCAACTGCCGTAGCGCAGTGTACAAACACCGTGCGCTTGGTCTGTGTTTACATGAGACACCCTGTAAGCTTACTCTTCAAATGATGGAGAATACTACTATTTCCTACGGATTTCATGTTCTGAATCCAGTGACAGACACCCTCGCAAATCGGCAGCGAATCTACCGTTTGCCTTGGCAACGTCTGAGTCTGCTTGCCAGCAAGGAAGCAATCTAATACCATTTTCGTCATCATTCCTGTAAACTCGAGATTGTTCGTTGGGTAGATGTCGAGAGAGACGTCAAGCTGCCATTCTGCGGGATATTTGAGGAATATCGTTGGAGGTAGTACTAAGCGTGGCTATTCATATTTGAACAGTGCAGTGGAGTGTAGGCCATGATTTCACACTGTAAGGTGTTTTCTGGCATTTGCTATCATTTTTAGTGTATTTCTGTACTACATCCGTTTTCCGTTTAAATTTCATGCCTTTCCCTTGCCTTTTTGGGCTTAAGTAATAACACCATAAGTCATCATCTTATTCCAATACTTAACATTCCCTGTGCCTAAATTTCTCCTCTGTTACCACTTTCTATCCAGCTCTCCTCAGATATGATCCTATCTTCAGTTATTTTCAACTTTCTTAACTGTCTTAATTTCTTCGTGCTAATCTCGAAATTAGGACTATCTTTCCTTTGAGTGATATTATCCACTATTTAAATCGTGCATTTTTTCCTTCATAAACCGGCTCCATGGCTAAATGGTTAGCGTGCTGGCCCATGGTCACAGGGGTCCCGTGTTCGATTCCCGGCACGTTCGGAAATTTTAACCATCATTGGTTAATTTCGCTGGCACGGGGGATGGGTGTTTGTGTCGTCTTCGTCATCACTTCATCCTGATCATGACGCACAGATCACCTACGGTCGTCAAATCAAAAGACCTGCACCTGGCGAGCCGAAAATGTCCTCGGACACTCCCGGCACTAAAAGCCATACGCCACTCATTTAATTTCCTTCATAATCTATAATTTCGCCGATTAAGTCGCATAACGTTCTGTTGACTGGAACTTATTTAGAGTCAGTGGGTAGGTTGTGACACTTTTGACAGTTGGTACCGTTTACTATGGCCGTTAAACACGATGTAATGTTGGGAAATCGTCGTTCAAAGCTTAAAAGCTGCAATTCACGTCCAGGCCGTCTGAAAATGATTTTCAACGTGAGGCAGGTTTGAATGCGGTGAGATTTAGGAAGATATTTGGAGATCGACGCTGATAGCAGGCCAGGTTCATCTCGTAGAGAGAACGTCATTGTTGATGTATGGGGTATGGGGGTGCTTTTAATAATGTTGTTTTACATCCTAAGGTTACCGAAGACACCTAGGAGCCGGATATTTTGTGCCGCAAGTTTTCATTTATGTACAGGCAGATCTACCGACACGAGTTTTGCAGCTTTCCAGCATTCCACGAGCGACACCTCTTCACATGCCATAGAAATGAGCAGGACCAAACCCACTTCCTTCGTGACATCTAGCCAACGGTCCATTCTCTAACACATTTAGCCCAGCAAGGCTGCTTCAGAGCGCGGCTCGATATTCAGCGTGTGATACTGATCGTGAACCAATGTTCTGCTTTTAGAAGATTAGATGGTGCCGTTTAATTGAAATATCGTTACATGGCTACAATAAAACTGGCAGAAAGGTCATTTCATTTAGACGAGAAAACCACATCACTGAAGAATATTTTCAGATGATTGCAGAACGACGAATTAGCTATACGTCGTCAAACGGAATACGGATTGCTCAGATGATTACTAAATCTTAACTTTAACTGATAAAATTCGGCACATAAATGTCGCTGAAAATTCATATCACTCCCGATTTAAATTATTAGGTTCTGTAATTATCGACGAGATTTGTTATTTTCTAAACGTGATTATTAACACACAAAATTGTGCGGGAATTCCTTGTAATCAAAGATCACAATTATCACACAAATCAATGGATAGGACTCCCACAGTCATTCACAAAATCTACCGTCACCTATATGAAATTTGATGTGGAAGAGAAACTCTAAATACACCAAAATAATAGAAAATAATATCACTAGAAGAACGATCGTACTACATTCTACTGAAAGATAACATCCATCATGCTCGGAGAAAAGAGTATAAGTCAAAAAATTGCCAAAATGAGATAAGTCCAGATTCTATGAGGTAGAGTCATCACACGGCTATAGTAAAGTTTTATATGTCTGAAGAGAAGCAATGAGGCGTAAGGGCACATGGTAAGTATAACTGAGAAAGAAATTAATTTGATTGGTCAGAACTGTATACGTCAACATATACTGTTTATACCATTGCACCTTCCTACAAGGCATACTGACGATTTTAATATAATATAATATAATATAATATAATATAATATAATATAATATAATATAATATAATATAATATAATATAATATCAGAATGATTAGTTCAGCTGAGAATTGCTGCTGCTAATAAAATAGATTTTCCTGCTGTATGAATGAGTGTTTTTTGATGCAAGATGGTATCAAGGGCTAAGAATATTTTGGAGATGGTTCTGGCTCAGGAAGAGGACATCTCCGATAAAGAAGGTATAATGATCTGTTCCTTTCTTATTTTACAAATTCTTCGCCATTCGTTATAACACCTTATAGTGTCAGGATGGTGGTTGTTCATGTCATTTCAGATCAGCATGAATCCAGTGGAGTTTTCACAAGTCACGTCATGGTCTTCCTCGGAACTTAACGATGAAAAAATAAAATTAGCAGAAGTTGAGAAGCTCCTGAACAGTGACAGTGATGAACAGTGGGCCATATAATTCAGTTCACTGATTTCGAACACTTTTAAAAATACCAGCAACATTTGTAGAGTATTGCTTACAAATTCCAATGAAAACCACAGTGAAATATCCGACTTCGACGATTTTCATCGTGACAAGACCTATTTATACGAAAGCAGTGATTCAGGCAGTCCAAAAAACGAAGGCACTTACAGGTGGCGAATTCAAACAAAAAAATTAAGAAACGTGTTGCAGTGTTTTCCAGAAAACTTAGAGGTAAGCGGAAGCTGAGTAGAAATGCAGCAAAGGAATATGTAACCGCAAAGGTAATGTTATAAGAGCTAAGATGTCAAAGCTACTTACGGACTGTCGGATGAAGTGCAAGAGGGTTCTGAAGGCAATCCACAGAGAGAAACTGATCAGGGAAGAGCTGTTTGATGAATTTTGGTCTTTGGCTGACAGAAACAAAAGAGCTAATTTCATCGCTCAATTCGTAGAAACGAAAAAGCCAGGTACATCGCGAAAGTGCACAAATGATCCAGATAGACAAAAACTAGGAAAGTGACTCAGTTGTTTCATTTCAGAGTTGATGGTGACCGATTTAGGGATTGTAGAAACTGCTTCATGCGGACACTTGATGTGTTACAAATGATCGTTAATGTTGTTATCGCAAATCAAAGAGCTAGTGTGTCCGGTGCAATCCAACCAGACTGGAATGGGCGACACCCATCAGCTAACAAACACAATGACAGTAAATTACAAGAAGTTAAGCAGCACATCTCATCTTTCCCAGCGTACGAATTCGACTACACGAGGTGGAAAAGCAGTCGTCTGTATCTACCACCCCACCTGCATTTGAAAATTATGTGCAAGTTGTATTGTGAGAACACATGCGATCCAGTATCCCGTCCAATATACGAAAAAGAGTTCCATAAAATGAACATACTTTTAAGAAACTCAAAGGAGATACATGCTACAAATGTGATGTTTTACACACACACACACACAAATAAGACTTGAGGAAGACCAAGAAGAGAAGTTAAAACTGGAAGATGAACTTGCACTTCATCATGAAGAAGCATATGCAGCTAATTTAGCAAAGGACGAAGACAAACAGCTGTGCAAAGAAGACCTTCCGGCCCGGTGCTACTCGTTCGATATGCAACAGTGTTTACCAACACCATTTCTTCAGACATCTTTTTCTTTTTACAAACGACAATTGTGGACCTTTAATCTCACTATACACGAAACAAGCAAGAAAGATGTAATATGCTGTTTGTGGAATGAGAGTGAGAGAGGGCGTTGGGCAAATCAGGTCGCAACCTGCAATTACAAACAATTGATAGGCCTTCCATCACAGGTTAAGAAGGTTACCATGTATTCGGACACATGTGGGGGCAAAATAAGAACTCCCATGTTTCCGCTATGTTCTTCTGTGCACTGACCGATAACAAAAACTTGAAATTGATAGATCATAAATTCATGGTTAGCGGCCATAGCCACTTAGATTGTGATGTTGACCACGGGCTCATAGAGAAGCAGAAGAAGAGACTGAAGTTTCCTGTCTATCATCCCCACGATTGGAGCCAGCTGATACGTTCTATGGGAAAGAAAAAGGAGTTTCAGGTCATTGAACTTTCCCACGAGGCCTTTCTGGATTTTGGAGGCCTGTACAGAACTTCATTTATGCATCGCAAAATGGACACTGATGGTAATTCTTTTAGCTGGCGTAGTGTAAAGTGGATACGTTATACGAGGGATTGGGGTGTAATGTACTTCAAACCTACACTGAAAAATGAGGGCTCGTTTAAGAACTTGGACCTCAAAAGAAGAGGATACATAGAAGAAGTGTTTAGACCAAGTAGGTGCTACAACGGCAAGCTTCTCGTTTCTAAGAAGAAGAAAAAGGACATTTTATACATGATCCCTGTTATTCCAAGTGCTTTTCATCAGTTCTATAAAGATACGCAAACATCCAGTATTGCAGACATTTATCCAGATGGGGAAGGAAACGAGGATGAAGACTGAACTAGAAACAAACATTAGGCAGTAATTCACTGATGGCTGAAGAAGGAAAGCCATTTTATAGACCGAGTTCACCGAATGCCTCAGGACGATTACTGAGAGCATTTTATTTGCATTATTTTTGATTTTAAATTCGTGCAACTGTTTATATCTCTGGTTTGATATTAGTGCAATTTAATTATGTTTACAATTTTTTATGTACTTTTAGCTATTCTGAACCTGAAAACACGAATGGTCCAAACAGTATAAGTGAGAAACTGTAGGAAGTCAACAGTTTTCTAAAATGTTTCATTGAAATCAATTTTCATTTATTTTACAGCATTTAGACTAAGAACCTAACATTTTTAAACACTTGCATGCTTTGTAGTAAGTATAGTATTTGAATAAGGAAAAAAAGTTTCTACTGAAAAGTTACATTTTTTGACGTTTATTCTTTTGCCCGAGCATGCTAGAAATTTACAGAAAGGTACTTAAATTTAGTAGATAGGAGTTGATTCCCTGGACTGGTCTGCAGCATCTCCGGCTGTTTTCCCTTTAGATTCCTGGCTGCATCTTCATTTAGTGGTACATTACTGTTGATGTATCCCAAGTCGGAGGCCTGTGCGTCGATGAATTAGTTCCTGTTGGGTGTGACAGGACGATTTCCCGTGTACCTTCAAATGTGGTAAGTCCTCTCCTCAAGCTGAAACTGAGATAACACATTTCAATGTGCTCCAATCAGGCCTATGCATGTTTGTTGGGAAGCACGAGAAATATTTAACTTGCATCTACAGTCAGTTTCATGAACAACACACGGAGAATGAGATTAGCACTGGAATTAGCTTCATTGTGTGTAGAGAGAATAGCTTGAAGTGTCCTTGGCGTGATTACAGCTGGATAAATTAAAAGTAGCGTAGCGATGAATAGCTGCAATATAGATCAGCGTCGAGGCGCTGCAAAGTTTGGGTAGAGTTGATCAGAAATGCATAATCGAGTAACGCTGAATAACGTAGAATGGCGTTGAGATTTGAGTAGAGAATAGAGTAGAATTGAGTAGAACGAGAGTTGGTCGCACACAGCTTATACCGGTATTAGTTCATGACCCGCGAGGTGTGATCTGCTACAAATCAATCGTAATATTTCACAATTTCCATCTTGACGATTATTGATTCAAGACTTCGAGAATACTCGTTGAGTCCGGCTGGTCTTGCAACGTTATCCTCTTGCTGTGGTCACATGTTAGGCTCTATCTTCCAATAAGAAAAAGAGAAGTGTCCACGCGCGGATCGATATATGTCTACCTGTTAGCCTGATCGCCCAAGGTTACATACATACTGTATAACCTTCGTAACAGCTGATGCGCAATCCCACTGACCTAATTAAACCGTTCTAATACAATGATCTCATCTTCAGACAATTCATTTCCAATTTATACGGGTACAGTGTGTTGGTATATATGATTTATTGTCTCTATCATGTCACACAACTGTTTTAAATAACCCAGTAGTGTTTTAATTCCTTCTTGGTGAATTTTCTCCGAAGTCACAGAGAATATCTGTCACCCCTTAAATAAAAAAGTTAAGTTATATGAGTTTTATTTTGAAGTAAAGTTGACGAGGGAAAGAGTTTGGCACGGGAAAAATGTTTTGTAGATGCTCGCGATTTCACGTATTTGGCTTTCTGGCACTCATAAAGCAACCTTCGGAAACCTGATGGAATGGATAGAACAGAAATCTCATATTAATTATTGCTACTTCTCTTTATCGGAGGTAGATGGGCGTAATTTATTGAAGCAAGGTGTTAACGAGTCATTTTGAAAACGGGATCAATCACTGACTGATCTGTTTTCTGTTATTTTGTTAAGAATGAAGGTATAATTTTAGTGTCTACTTAGTTAATGTAACTTAAAAGCTTTTCATTCCGTCGAAAACACCAGTTAAAACATAAAATGTAACACTGTAACATACTTGTAAATATACACGAATGACATTTTTATTTGTCTTTTGGTTAAGATTTGACTTATTGTAAAGAACGGGGTCAGGATTTTGATGACTTAAAATGTTTAAAAAGTGTACTGTAAAATGACGGTAAAGTGAATCGAAAACTTAAAAATTTTACATAAAAACTTTTAATGAAATTTTACAATCAGCTTACTAATCGAGTTGACATAATTTTAACACACAAACAAATGTAAACAGACTGCGTCATTCTATACTAACATAAATTAAACGGATACCTAATCTCATTTCGTACTTTGATAAAGACACACATAAATACTGGTTAACGTTTCAGCCCATTGTTTAATACTGCAAATTCAGTTTTTATTTCAAGATTTTTTCTGTTATATGGTCCGTTAAGTCGGGAACACCTGAAGAGCAAAACAAACAACCCAAAATTTTGCTAATCGGATACATTATTCTATTAGCGCATACATGAAAAATGTACACTTAAAATGTTATGTACAGTCTTACCTCATACCTCACTACAGTAGATGACGATGACCATTCACAGATTCTCCCAGGAAAAAAGACAACGGTTGTCGGCCAGCACATTCTTGTATGTTGAGAAGTTCCTTTCAACGTCTAAAGTTGCGACTGGAGCATACTTGAAGTGCACTAAGTCACTGGATGTAAGTTCCTCTTCAATCCCAATGATGCTAAAATCGTCACCCGTCAACACCCGAGAGATGGAGCACAAAACATTAAAGCCCGAATTCTTGTCATGAACTCGTTTCAGTTTCTCTGGCGTTGAAATACTAGAACCATCATGAATGCATTTTAATTTGTCTACGGCTGTTCTGACTAAATTGATCATTATTTCAAGAGCCACGCCTCACTCCTGAAGACGTGTAATATTTGACGACAAGGAACCGAAATTCGCCTTGATGTATGCTAGTTTTCCCTCTATTTACGTAACTGTAAATAATTCTTGGGCAATCTGAATGACTTTGGAGCCTTGCTCGTCGAGATAATCTATTACATGTTTCACTGGCTGAAAGTTGTCACAGTAGTAAACACAGACGTCGATGCACGTTCCTCACCGTGTGATGCAGGGCTGCGGAGGTAATGGAATGTTCGGTGCTTGGGATTTAAAATGTTCTTTGAGTGATGGAGCCTTAAGAAATACTTTCTTGGTTTGCGACACGAGCTTGTCTACTTCAGGGAAATTTGATCTGACTTCTTCGGCTACTCTGTGGGATGTATGAACTAAACAGATTACGTGCACCATTCTTGAGTAAAATGCTTTGACAGCTTTAGCAGCTTCAACTATGTGACGTGTTGCATCAATCACGACGAACAAAACATCGTCATACCTTTCACCCTCAGGCCACAGTAGTGCAATCGATTTATCAAAGAGACGACATCACATTGCTGAATGGTTCACAGCGTGCAAAACCTCGTTCGTGAGAAAAAAATATTTTTGCAGGTCTGTGATGTACCACGGAGCGCCACGTTTGGTAAAATAAAATATAATCGACCAACTTCACAAGCTCTCCGATAAAATGATAGTTGTGACGTACCCAGAAATCACTACATACATAAATATTAATACTTAGAATAAGAACTTTTCTATAAATAGTTTCCGTGGTTCCTCATCCCAATTTAACTTTAGATCTCCCTTGTATGATGATTGGGCGCCAGTCCAGAGCAGAAGGCTCTAAGGCAAACTTTACAATTAACAAGAGAGACTCCAGACATTCCCTGGGGTAGGGTGATAGGACACTAACCATTAAGTACTCTTGAGAGTAGCAAGGAAAATTAATGCATGCAATCGGAACTAACTTTAAAAAGAGAAAATAAATCAATTTATTAAGATAAAAGGTAAAATGCTGTTACTGTACAAAGAACTGAAACACTGATAATTTTAAACTTTTAGAATTTTTCCTGAACTTTAATTGACTTCTCGCGGACTTGCAATGATGTAATTGAAAGCTCATCAACTGTAGACTCTTTCATCTGAACTGCTTGCGAGGTACTGGACTTCCTTCTTATCAGGGTTGCTTCCGAGTCTGTAGACTTCCTTCTCACCTTGGCTGCTTATATCGTCATCTTAATATCGTTCCTGCCTGTAACGTGCGTCAATGAAGATTTGAAAGACGCCTTCTCTATCATGAACACTCCCTATTATACTCATATCCATAAAACAGAAATCAGATCTGATAAATTCGACCACTATGGTTATCTTGAATTGGAGAGATTCCTAAGTCGGAATTCGTCCAAGTTAAACGGATAGACTTTCCAGATATAAAACTCTAACTATATTTGAGTCAGCCTGAATAAGTCTTCTGTCGATTCTGGACGGAAATAATTGACTGCGAGTAGTCTGAAGATGTAACTCGACATGAGTTAAGATAGGAAGTAAGTATAGCCTTGAGATTCTAAGTTAAACTTGAAGTAATTCAGCTCTGCTGCTGTATTGCTCGAAGCTCGTGCTGTGACTCTACTATCACTGCCTACTGACCATATCACTGGAGCGCCACCAACTTCTATGAACAGTGAAAATCTACATTCTCCCCAGGATCCATCCGCCCCATCCAACTTCCCCACCTCCAGAACTCGCCGACCCATCACTAACCTCACTCCACTGGGACCCATGTGTTTCTCCTGCCCAATCTCATCCAAGACTTCTGTTCTCCGGCCCACACATTACACCCAAATTGCCTTAGGCGATATGGTGGAATATTTAATTCATTAGGTTCTGTCTAGAAATAACGTGATATTCAACAATTTTATCAAAGCCTGCAGAGTTGTTGCAACGCAACCCCAAGAAGAAAAGAAATGACGTTACGATCAACAAACGCCATAGGGTCACGTTAACAGCAGAATAGGAAAGGAGCACAAATAAAATATACAACACACAAACCCTCAAAATAAATTAACTTACCCAGACACAAGCGGAAGCAATGGAATCTGTGCTGAAAATCCACCCCATTTAAAAAAAGATCCAGGGACCCCAGGATAATAATGAGCACAACTACCAAAAGAAAACACCAGCATACTTTAAAAGAATAATATAATTAATCATAAGAAAATTTTTTAATAAATGGAAATTTGAAAAAATTAGGAAACAAATTATTGATAATATAGTAACATTTCTGCAAAATAAGTAAATCAGTGAAACTAAAATAAATATAGAAATTGAAAATAAATTGTTCAACTAATGAAAACTAGAAATGGTGCACCATGAATTACCTCTATTTTTGAATAACATTTTAACATTCTAAAATATAATACAATTATATTTCGAACGAACAGGTAGGGTTAAGAGTTTATGACAATTCCTTGTGGAGGTATCACCCACCCAAAATGTGACCTAAGGCATATGTCCATTCACGGTGAAATGAAATGAGAACGTATGGACAACCCAGAAGAATTTTTTATACACGCAACAAACCAAAATTTAGAAAAAAATATCAATCACAGATAAATAAAATAGAAACCCCAAAATTAAAATCGAAGGAATAGTAAACCAACAAAATAAAATCACATGGTCGGTAAAATAGAAATAATAGCAGGCTCAGTAACCCATGCGTCCGTACACACGAACCCACGCCAAGATCCAAACAAAGCAGCCTCCCCACGCGAGAACAAAAGAAAGATGTGCAAGATCATGCAACAATGACACATTTACGTAAGAGGACAAAATGGAGGCAAGATAATAGCAACAATGAGAAGTTAATAAAATGATATTAAACGCTTGAAACACTCCACTAAGGAACGCATAAGCCCCCACCAAATAATGGATTTTAAGTTAACTGCACTTCTTTAGAATATTACAGTTAAAACATAAGCTTGAACTAAAACAAGTGTTAAAATATTTAGGACGTCCCAGCATTAATAATTAATAAATAAACGTTTTCTTTTAAATGACTTATATGGATATTAATATTTGGAAAACAATACGAAATATTTAAAATACTGAACAGGTTTTAAAATAACAGAGATAAATTAAAATTTACCCAAACGTGAATTAATAAATAATAATAATAATAATAATGAAACAATATACATTAAAGTAATTTGGAGATAAAATATCTATGAGAAATTAACATTTAAGAAGCACAAAATTAATAATACAATTTTAAGTTAAGAAGAAAAAAATGAAAGAAAAAAATGATTTATACAGAGGTCAACATGAGGTACTTACTGAATCAAAAACTGCAAAAAATTAATAAATCAAAACGAAATTATAAAATAAAAACCCACAAGAACCGGGGCAAGGAATACCATAACTACAAGACAGAAGAAAATTAATAGAAATAACACAGCACCAAATAAAATAATACAAGGAATGACAGTAAATGAGCCGAAATAAATAATAATCAGAGAGGGAAAATAAAATTTGGATAAGCAAAACGAATTTCAAAGTTACCGGTCAAACAATGGCCATGTCATTTAATATCACCAAAATGGCGTTCAAATGGCGTAAAAGAAAGAGAATACAAACCCAGAAATCTCACCACAAGCCCCACAGCAATAATCTAAATGGCACATAATAAAAAATTACACGAGCAAACAAAATATATTAAAGGGAGGTACTTACAATAGTAGTGAGGTATGCAATAATATCTTACATGTGCTGGTAATCACCAACAAAATAAACAGTTTAAATTAACTATTACACTTTACATTCTAAGATTACATTATCAACTAAAAACAATTTAATCCCTAAACGGGATTCTTAAATCGGATTCATCCGTCTCATACGGATTATTTCATCTTGGCATACGATGGCTGATCAATGGCCTCAAGCGTCCGCACTCGACCAGTCTCAACGGCGGACAGTCTCTTTCAGAAGGTGACCACATAAGCGTTAGTGTCGGGCGAATAATGTGCGCTCTGGTGCGAGAGTCCGTACACAAGTTAATTCACTGACAGATGGCGTCTGAGTCCACAACCATCACACACAGAATATGCGAGGCAGTAACGAAGGAATCTTTCACAATAAACACGAAGACGATCCCAATATAGACTCATTTAAAATGAGCAGAAGAAAATGTTAACAATGTCCAATCCATATCAGAATTTGAAGTTAGATGAGCCATCCAGACACGTACTTTAGTATACACCGGTTTTTAGAGTAGAGTCTGATTTCCAATAGTATATTTGCTAACGTAATAACGTTACATTGTCAAATCCCACCAACGTAGAAGATTTACGCCACCTTAGAAGTGGTACAGCACGTTCTGTTGGGGGTGCCTAAGCAATTATGTCATAAGTGCACTTAGCCAGGGAACATTCACCCCTCGTACCCTGATAACATCTAGCTCACCGCACCCTGGGAACCAAATTTCTGGAGATTTCCACGCACCTTTGTTAGACAGAGAAATTTGAGATATGCATTCTTAACCACCAAAACTTCCCATTGAGAATAGTTCAGCCTATCTCGTGAGTTTGTGCAAGATTTTACATTAACAGGGCTTCTAATAACTGTATCGGAGTGAATATAATTTTTGGTGTACCCATTTAAATTAATTACAACGTAGGTGGAATACAATCGTTGTGCGCGAATGATTACGTGTGGATAGCGTGGATGCAAGCGGAAGTAAAAATAGTGGCGCCATCAAGCAAATGGCCGACTTTAGTTTAATTGAAACCACGTCAAGTTAATTATACAAAACGGTACGATCATACTCATACTTTCAGCTCCGTACCGCGATACAAAAATAAGAAACTACGGACACCTGTTAATAACTTAGCGAAGCCATTGGAAAAATTCGTAACGCTCCGTGATATTACAGGAAGTTGAGTTAGAATTACGTAGTCGGATCGAAGGTCTATAACAGAGATGTGAGCCAACCATGAGTTGAGTCTATCACTCAGTCGGGGAGCAGTCAGTCAGTCTACAGTACATGTGCGTGCGCAACCGAATTCGAGGGAACGCGAAGTGACTGACTATTCAGAGCTTGTATCAATATAATGCGGAAATGTAAGTGAACATTCATAAAATATATTTATACACTTCCCGTGGAGAAAATAGGCGCCAAGTAGATGACTTTCTTAACGTAACAACTTGTTATTGCCTAGGACAATGTACGATTTCATGAGACAAACAGAGAAGTACGTCAGGATGAAAGTAGCCGGTTTGTTTTAAGAACTGTGGGGGTGGAGGGCTAAAATTTAGCAGAGACTAACGGCATTCCAAACAGGTAAATAAGGGAACATTTTGATAAATAACAATCTCTTGTGTAATCACCTGTCTTCAGATTCAAGAGCATGTCCTTGAGCTCATTACGGACATTCATTTGAACCTACAGGCAGAGGGCACTGAACGAGAACGGGAGAGAGTAAATAATCCCTAGCCAGCCGTGTAGAACAGGTATCCCATTTGACCGAGACTTTAAGAGGGCCATTTTTGTCGCAGATCAGACCAGCTGATAGAAAGTTATATAAATGTGGGACAGTGTCACAAATTACGCTGATAGAGTGAGGTCATCACCGGAAGTGTGTTAGGAGAAATATTAATATTACAGCATAGAATTAAGATGAAGAAGATAATTGCGTGTGTGCATAAACAAAGCGTGTGTTATCAGTGTATTAATGTGCCAATTTGGATATACACCAATCTTCACCATGACAACGCTAATATATATTTAACATGGCCTAAATCCAAGGAAGGTGCCTTGGGCCAGATGAGATATAGCCCGACAAACGCAGCTGGGAGAATGAAAATACCAGATCATTGAAATGTTGTTTTAATTAATATGTAAATAATTAACCATATCCGTGACCACGCTATCATCCGCTCTAGATGTAATTACGCCAACTTTTCTTTATATTAGATTTTGGAAAGGACAGCTAATATTGCTTTAAATGTATAATAGTAGGTCACTACCATAAATTACGGGCGTGTCGTAATTACGGGCATCCCATCATGATCTGCATAACGTGTATAATTTCATTATGTTCGAGATTGTGGGATATCTACTGTGTTGTTTAATAATAAAAAGTTTATATCTACCGTGTTCATAAATTCTAAGTCATATGAGAATAATAATAAGTAAAATAATAATAATATTGTTGTGTTGCGAATGATAATTTCATAGTGATGGGTCGCAACGATGATAATATTAATAATTGTCATTATGTTTTCGACAACGTGGTTAACAATAACTACATTACAAACCATCACTCTCATTTTTGATCCGTATTGAACACAGCGATCTCACTTAGTTTACAAAGGAGTATATTTATTGTTCCACCTATTCAATATAACCAGTACCACGTTATGTGGTCAATTGGACATAGAAAATCTAAATATTATGGGGACATGTTTCGCCCTTCTTATTTTATTTTATTTTATTTAAATTCATATAATTTAAATATAGATAAAGAAAATGTAGGGAAAACTGCAAACAAATTGTCATTACTAACGTCTATCTGTACTTAAGATTTAATGTGCTGTTCATACTGATTGCCACAACTCATCTCTTACCAAACACATATATTTCATGCGTTACTTTCCATGATTTTCTTTTTATATGTCAGTTTCTTTAACTGGCGTCAGTCTAAGATTGGAGTTATTTCTTTTGTAGATACTAATTCCTAATTTATTTTATGTTTCTGTATTTCTACTTTTTAATTCATTTTTAGATATTAAGTATTTTAGGTCATAAGTCCACTTCGAACCTGAAAAGTCTACTTTTTTTATTAATTTTTAGGTATTAAGTATATTTAACCTCCCCCATGGTCTGGTACCTTGACGTGGTGGGGAGGCTTGCGTGCCTCAGTGATCCCGAGAGCGATGCCGGCGGGAGCTTCGGCTCCTGGCAGGGTCACCCTTGCCGGTAAGGTCGAGGATGATGGGCCAGACTAAATGACAGACCTTCAGCTGTAGGTCCTGAAGGAAGAAAATCTTTGTCTCAGGGAGTAGGGAATGAGAACACCACCAGTCCTGAAGTTGCAACATAGCAGGGGCAGAGGCCAAAAGAGGGCAGCCCCCTCACTGCCCTATAGGCACTGTGGGCCCATATCTCACATGCCCGAAATAATTCTCATGAAAAGTCAAAACGAGAGATACACCGGACTGCTGAACCCGATGGCAACATGGCGAGGAAAAAGGATTATGAGATTTGGAATATGGAATATAAGAGGATTAGCTGGAAAGGAGAATGAATTAGTGGCAGAATTCGAGAGAGCAAGACTTGTAGTGCTGGCACTGACAGAGACAAAAAAGAAAGGTCAAGGGGTAGATACAATGGTGAACGATCATGTGCTCATTTATAGTGGAGTTAACATCAGATTAAGGGCCAAATCAGGAGTAGCACTACTGATCCACAAGAACTTCAGAAACAAGATTCAGGATTGGAAATTCCACACGGATAGAATTCTAACGGTCAGCATACGATTAGATCCAGAGATGGAGCTGATGACATTTATTGTGGTTTACGGAGTGAACGACGATGTAAGAAAGGAGGAGAAGGATAGGTTCCACGAAGAGCTACAGAATGTGGTGGATGACACTCGAGGGGAAATCATTGTATTAGGAGATCTCAACGGCAGAGTCGGAAACCAGCCAGAGGGAAGTGGCGGAGCTGTTGGCCGGCATGGTGAGCCTGTGGTTAACAACAATGGTGAGAGGATTGTTGATTTCTGCGTTGCCAATAATCTCGTCGCAGTGAACACCATGTTCCCGCATAAGATGATACACATGTACACGAGGGAGGAACCCAGCCGAGATGAGCGCTCCATCATAGATTATGTGTTAGTGAAGAGAGATCACCTCCAGAAGGTGACAGACTGTCGAGTATACCGTGGCTATGAAATAGGAAGTGACCATTTTCCCTTGATAACAACAATGGAAACAACAGCAAAGGTACAGAGGAAACAACCTAAGAACAAGAAGCAAGAAAAGATTAAGGTGTATGAGTTAAGAGAGAACAGGGAGGTACAGGAGCAGTTCACACAGGAAGTGGAGGAGGAGTGTCAGAGGATAGAGGAGAGGATCGAGGAAATGGACCTGGAGGGAAAGTGGAACATGTTCAAGAAGATACTATTAGAAGTGGCAAGTAAAGTATGTGGAACAACAAAGGTGGGGGAGTACAAGAAAAGAACATGCTGGTGGAATGATGATATCAAGGAAGAAGTAAGAAAGAAAAAGGAAATGTGGAAGAAATACTTAAGAAGCAAGGATGCTGAGGACCATGAGATGTATAAGGAACAAAGAAGAAAGGTTAAAGACCTAGTGAAAACAGCGAAAAGACAGTCTTGGGAAGAATTCGGACAAAGAATGGAGAAAAATTATAAAGAGAACCAGAAGCTGTTCTATAGAGCACTGAAAAACATGAGAAAGGAGAAACAGTGCCCTCTAAAGTTTATAAAAGATAAGGAAGGGAAAATCTTAACAGAAGAGAAAGAAATAATGGAGAGATGGAAAGAATATTTTAATGATTTACTGAATGGAAATGGGAATGAAGACAGCTCATGGTCAAGTGAGGAAAGAGAGGAGACGGGGGGAGAAGGAGAACAAGAAGAAGGAGAGGACTTAAGGATAAATGAAATGCAGTTGGCTATTAAACAACTCAAGAATGGGAAGGCCCAAGGACATGATGGAATCGCTCCAGAAATGATTAAGAACTTGGGAAAGAAAGCAGGAAACTTTCTATTCAAGATTATGGTGGAGGCCTGGAGAACAAAAAGGTACCTAGAGACTGGGAAGTAGTAGTCATCATCCCCATCTTTAAGAAAGGAGACAATCGAGAGTGCAGTAATCACCGTGGCATATCCTTGTTATCAGTGCCTGGGAAGGTCTTGTCAAAGATCCTGGAGACTAGATTAAGAAAGGAGGTAGAGGCTAAACTTGAAGAAGCCCAGTGTGGCTTCCGCCCAAATAGAAGCACGCAAGATCTCATATTTACTGTTAGGATGGCCAGTGCCAAGCTACTGGAAAAGAACAAGACCCTTCATGCTGCCTTTATTGACCTGAAACAGGCATTTGACAGAGTCCCGAGGTCCAAACTCTGGAAAGTCCTAAAGGAGTATGGAGTTAGCAAGTCACTTTGCAGTTCAATCATGAGTCTGTATAAGAACTGTCGGAATTACGTGCGGACAGGAAATGTGAGGTCAGCAGAGTTCGCTACGAGACAAGGAGTCCGGCAGGGCTGCAGTCTTAGCCCTCTTCTTTTCATCGTATACCTCGACCATATTATGAAGCTGTGTCATGAGAAAATCAAGAAATTGACGGTCGGAAATTATCTCATGCGACCAGTACGATTTTCTGACCTGGCATTTGCTGATGAGCTGATTGTTGTTGCCTCCAGCGAACAAAACCTGCAGCACAACATCAATGTATGGGTGGAAGAGCTTAAGGAAAAAGGTATGGAGGTGAATGTGGACAAGACAAAGACTATGGTTATCAGCAGGAATGAGGAGAGACACTGTATCATGGTCGATAGTAAACCATTAGAACAAGTCACCAAGTTCAAGTATCTTGGCTCAATCATCAGCTCAGATGGGAAGATGGAGGAAGAAATAACAGAAAGAATAGGAACAGCAGGGCGCTTGTTTAATGCCATCCGAACAAACTTCCTCAACAAGAAGGAGATCTCAAAGGGCACAAAATTAGCCGTTTACAAATCCACCTTTATTCCCACATTGACCTATGGCTGCGAATCCTGGGTGCTAACAGAAAGAACCAAGAGCAGAATCCAGGCGACAGAGATGAGGTACCTCCGGAAAGTAGAGGACAAAACCAGGAGAGACAGGATCAGGAATACAGCCATCCGGAAAGTATTGAATATGAAGCCACTGGAGAAAACCATCCAAGAATATCAATTGAGATGGTTTGGCCATGTCCACCGAATGTCGACAGACCGCTTGCCGAGGTTAATGAGGGAGGTGAGAGTGGAAGGAAGGAAGGCTCGAGGAAGACCACGGAAGACATGGGAGGAGGGGATTAGTGAAGCACTGCAGGAGAGGGGACTCTCGGTACGAGAGGCCGTTGCCATTACCGGAGATAGGAGTAGATGGAGATCTCTCGTATCCTCGACACCTCATGGTACAAGAGGACCGGATTAAGTAAGTAAAGTAAGTATATTTAAACTTGAAAAAGTATTAATGTGCTGTATATTCCGTTTGCTGCTCTACTTGGTAATACTGTTGTAAATTTTTACTTTTAGATATTAAGTTCTTTCTAACATTTGTTGTTTTTAATAATTAATGCATAGTGACTAAGCCACCTGTAATTGGAGAAACATCTCTTTTGCTGGTATGAAATAAATAAATAAAAATAAATCACCAGACACATTAATTTAATCTTAAAACAAACATTGTTTACAGGACAATGACACTTTATAATTTGTAAAAATTGAACTATGATTTCTTATGATATTAACTTTACAAAAGAGTGGTTATAAAATATGCTTTTGGGACATGACATGTACAACACATGCTAAAATTATTGTAAACTAATTTAAAATCTTGTCTAAAAGAAAACAAAATATATTTTCAATTATAATAAAATCAATAATAATAACAATAAATATTCAGGCTCAGGAGTCTACAGTTTAACATGTTCCCAGTGTGGAATTTCATATGTTTGACAGACTGGACGAAGCTTCCTTATAAGGTACATGGAACACTTCAATGCGGAAAAGCATAATAAATATTCGGCAATGAGCATGCACTTCAATAGAAAAGGAACTCACAATAATCAGGAATACAAATAAAGGTAAACTCCTAAATGAATAAGAGAATATATATATTTTTTGGACAAAACACCTAATAAGGATCGCAATCTTAACGATGGTACGGAAGTCAAGAGTCCCTTATATACGTTAACGCCTAAGCTACCTGTATTAAAAATAGTCAATCCAAAACAACACAAAGTCCCACGAATATTTAAATTCTTTAAATCAAAAACTCCCCTTATCCCACCGAATACTAAGCCTGCACTTGCCCCTCCAAACAATCCCCCTCCCACATTAACATCGACATGTAATGCTCCGCTCACCTCCGCTTTCCCTCAGTATGCCCCTCTTCCTCTATCACATCGTTACAATACGCGAAGTAGGAACTCAAGACAGACCAACGCTGCTAATACAGTAAGATAGATATACATACGGCATATGAATAAGTACCCACTTTACATAATACACAATTCTTGGACAATAACATATGATTTAAACACACACGTCAAACACGTCCTTTTGTTCTTTTGCAGTATAACCACATTCTATTCATCGATGTTCCACATCTTCCACTCGTCTCAAAGCAGCTTAAACCAGCACACTAACGTCTGTTTGAAACGGTTATATCAGATAATATTTTAGACCAATCAACTTAATGAGGATACCATCATAATATTCGCCTTTTCTCTTAGCCAATCTTTTAATGTCGGAATATAAACAAGGTTCACCCTCAAGTTTTCAACCATTTTAGCCCATTGAAAACTTACGTTGACAACTGCCCCAGCAAATATATGCTGACTTTTATAACGAAGATGATCCACTTCAGTACCAGACATGTGCCGCTTTATAACTTTACATTGACACACATTTTCTTTTAGACAAGATTTTAAATTAGTTCACAATAATTTTAGCATGTGTTGTACATGTCATGTCCCAACAGCATATTTTATAACCACTATTTTGTAAAGTTAATATCATAAGAAATCATAGTTCAATTTTTACAAAATATAAAGTGTCATTGTCCTCTAAACAATGTTTGTTTTAAGATTAAATTAATGTGGCTGATGATGCCCAATAAGAAGGGCGAAACATGCCCCCATAATGTTTAGATTTTCTATGTCCAATTGACCACATAACGTGGTACTGATTATATTGAATAGGTGGAACAATAAATATACTCCTTTTGTAAACTAAGTGAGATAACAATAACTATTTATGAATATTTGTAAAACCAGATAATAGCAATAAAAAGATCACTGTTGCGATTTTCATGAGTTATTTAACTGGCTCTAAGTTGTGAATTTTACGATGTTTTCAACATAACATAAGAATAGGTGGATATTGATATCCATGGGAAGATCTGTCATTGATTAGCCATGCAGTAACAAAATAATTGGGAACTTACGAGAAATACTGTAAACGATAAATGTTTTGAATTGTTTACGTAACAGTGAGTAAAGTGATTCAGTGCTGATCGGATGTGTAGAAGTGAGTTGAGGTCTGATACAAATGAAAATATCCTGCAACAAGAAAAATGAGAAAAAAATAAATCCCCGCAAGAGGAGGAAATTGTTACATTGAGGTACCAGTAGAGATGCTCCTGGAGTAACAAGTGACGAGCTAGTGAACAAATGCCTACGAATAAGGATGGAAGGAATATTTAAAAAGCTTCGATGAAATAATAAGGCAGAAATAAGAATCAACGTTGAAAATAAGAAATGAAATAAATTGGGACTAGCCGCTTTGTAAAAGGGAAAGGCAGGTGTCTGCTTATAAATGCTCGAGTACAGGAGATAAAGACGACCGTAATCACATCTAAACGCACTGGAAATATTTAATCGATGTTGAGTTGATTCCAGATTGTGTCCTCTGATATGAAGTAGAGTTAAATTGATACCCAATTATTTTATACTTTATAATTACACCTGTGAATGATAATAATAATTAACAAGAAAGGTCTAATGGAAAACTAGAGGCTAAAAAAGGAAGATTTTGAGAAAAATCCTGGATCCCATCAAAGAGAACAGCGAGTACAGAAGGCGTCAAAACCACGAATTATACAAGCACGTGGAGAAGATAAGTAACACGATTCGAAAAAGAAGGATTGCCTTTTATAGCCACGTGACAGGAATTAACCCAGGCCGGATATCTAAACGGTTTTTAACGTGCTTTCAAGATAGAAATTCGAAAGGGGCATGGTTCATAGAAGTTGAGAAAAATCTACGAAAAATGGAAATTTCTCCTAAAGATATTCAGGAGCGTGCTCTGCTTAAGGGAAAACTACGCACGCACAAAGGGTTCCAGGAGAAGCCGAAGCTGAAGACAGAGAAGGCGTGGACTCAAGAGAGAAAAGAACACCGGGGACGAATGCAGGAGAATTGGGTGGCAGTTAAAGCTCGACAAAGGAAACAGTTGAACTGACGTGGTCCCTAGTTGGCCGAAGCGAAGAAAGATAGTAGTAATAATAATAATAATAATAATAATAATAATAATAATAATAATAATAACAATAATAATGCATGACACGGCGACATTTTTCTATGGAGGTTAAATAATATTACTTATAGCTATGATTTTTGATTGACCTTTCTTTCGTAATTTTTTCTTGAAAGGATGAGTATTGAATAAAGTTCTGAGGATCGTACAGCCGGATGTATTTTCATGCCTATTTGTTTTGGATTTAATCCTTTAATATTGAAGTTAAGAAACATTTAAGACATTTTTAAATTATTATAATGACTATGATATGAGATAATTGGACTTGCTCACACACACCTTCCACAGTGAGACATTACCATAGCCACTGTGACGAGGGAACTCTTTAGAACATTCGGTGACATTCAGTCATTTGAATGACAGGTGCGGTCAGCATCTGAGAAGTAAGTAACAGTCAATTGGTACGGTACGTGATTTTCTTGCTCTTTGTAAATACTATAGGTTAGATAGGATAGGGTGTCTTCTCTTTGACGAGTGTATTTAGATGGTAGAATTAGGATTACTGAGGCTTAGCTGTTTCTTTCTTTTATAATTTAATTTATTTTATGGTCATTGTGGGAGGATTCACCCACGCTATAATGTAAACATGAGGTCAGTAACCTTAGGGGAGGAATACAGCTTGGTTACGTCCTTTAAAACAACATTTCGCTTACGGCATCGAAGCAAATTGCAAATGAATAATTAAATCACTGAACAGGCCTCTATAGAAATGTAAATAAATAGGAATGTAAGCGTAAAGCTGTAGACATACGACATTTTTAACTGGATAAAATATAAGCGAATCATGCAGACCCGGTAGGGTTAAACATTTGAATGTGTAATGATAATACGAGGGTCGAGTCGTAAGTCATGGCAACTATTGTTTTGCTCGAGAACAGGAGACAACACGGAAAATTTGGAAATATAGGGCATAGTGCCTGAAGACAAATTCTGACTTCAGGAGATTCCCATAGGAAAGTGACAGAACACAGGCCATTGGTAAACATTGATTTATTATGGTATAGACAGCAAAGACACAAGACTACGTACAAAGGACAGGTATCCACTGGTTATAGACCTTCGAAATAATCACCCAAGGTTTCCACTGTGCATTGCCAGGAGTGGGGCAGGCGCTGAATACAATTCACTGCATTTTTATCGCTAACGTGTGATACCTCTCCCCGAAATGCTGTTACGATGTCCTCTTTGTTAGCAAACCGTTGTTCACGTAATAGCTTCTTGACTCTGGAGATTAGATCATAGTCACACACCTAATGCTTCAAGCAGCTCTGCATGGCATTGGCGTGCATTTCTGCCTCGGAGAACTGCTATTTTAATGTACGATCGTTGCTCCTGCTTGTTGACTACCATTTTGTGACGCTCTCACTCACACACTGAACTTGGGGGCATGTTTAGACACACACTGTTGTTTACATACACCATCTAGTGGCATCATACGCAAGTACATACCGTACGTTTCCAAATGCATATCTTGGATTTTCCGTGTTGTCTCCTGTTAGCGAGAAAAAAATAGTTGCCATGACTTATGACTCATCCTCCGTATGTAAATGTTAGGCAGTTCTGTTCACCTGATTTCTTTATGAAAATTTCTGACTTAAAGAATCCATGCTGACAACACAGTGATCGTGAAATGCTCATGGATAAATTTTGTTTGTGTATCCAACCGATACCAGGTCATGAAGGATCAATTGGGACCATATTTAATGTTATGCTAATTTTGATGATAATAATAATAATAATAATGATAATAATAATAATAATAATAATAATAATAATAATAATAATAATAATAATAATAATGCAACGGGGAGAAGTAAACTGAGGCGAGTTCTCAGGAAACTCCTAATTTTTTATTGGAGCAGTTCCATTTCACATAAAGTCAGTGCAATTCATTTCGTGATTTTTAATTTTGGTAACTGTCAATTAAACGGAATGTAACTTTAACAACGATCATAGTTATCTTATGGAACAATCAATGTACATGACATTTTAGATGAAAGGTAACTATGTTACGTCAGCCATTAATCAATATTGCACACCTGTGGTGTCAGCAATTAATTTCAATTTAGTTAATCAGTTATTGGAGAATTGTTGATTATGCCGTAACCTAACTATTGAGAGTTATTTTGCAGTTCGATTCAATTTAACGATTTTATTGCCCAGCAAAATTGATGTGAATTTAATTCATTTCGATTAGAATAAATTAATTAGTAAACAACTAATCTGGTCCATTCTCATTTAGTAGTGATGGTACCAGTAATACATAATTCCCTTGTGTACCAGCTTTAGAAGAAGAATAACGAGTCGATCACGTTCTAAGCAGATGAGAGTCTCCGAGACGTAAATATATTTTATTACAGAGCGCCGTGACAGAATGATAGAGAAGATTACCGCTGATTCGATGTTTACAAGAGTACACTATTCAGCACCATTTTCCGCTTCAATATGAGCCGTGAAGAGATTGCTGACAACGCCCTGCTTCTAATGGGATACTCATTAAACTCAACGGAGAAGCCGCCATTCAGAGACTCGCTCAAACAATAGGTGCAGCTCAATTAGGATCTTCAGAAACTTTTAGACACCTCTCCACCCCAACCCTTAAAAATTCCACACCCACCCTCCACCCTCATCACAGCTTAGTCAGTTGTGTGTTACGTGGGATGGACCTGGCTATCTTCGATGACGATATTCTTAATGAGCTTTATGCGGAATGAATTCCGATTCGGAAGGCATTTCGTACCTTAAATTCCTCCGGCCCCACCTTCATGGTACGCATATTCTTGTCCACTGTCGAGGGTGTAGATCGTGTCATCGCCAGTGGAGTTTCTATTTTTCGGCGTCATCATAGGGTCAAATCCTATAAAATCTTCCCTCCCTCAGCCCCTCCGTTTTGACAGGTGTCTAGTTTACAATTAGCACCACACGGCCCGATGCACCATCGAACAACCAGCCTGCGCTCACTGTTCCCAAACTCATCACATCTTCAAATGCCCTCACCTTCAACTTCCCCAAATGTCATACCTGCGGGGACACACACCCCACATACTCTCGCAAATGTAAGGCCTGCCCGTCCCCTCCCACCAACTGACAGGATCTCGTAGTCCAATCCGCACGATTGACTCCCCGACTGGCTCCAATCGCTCTCTCTTTCCATCACCAACTTTAGAGGATCTAATCCGCTTCATTACCATATCCCTGCTAAATATCCACCCTTTTCACCAATCCTTCGTCCTCGAACAACTCCAAACAGCTGTCCATCAAACTTTAAACTTGCGGTACCAAACCTCCCACTCAGATCTGAACACACACTTCACCTTCACACCACTCGAGACATTGGTTTAGTTCCTCACAGTACCTAGCTTCCTTTACTATAACGCCCACACGCCCCCACCTACCAGTCTAGGATGACGATTTCTATAGCTGTATGGGACTTCCTTCTATAACTTCCATACCCACCTATCGTAGCAGTCATCCAATGTAACTCAAATACTGTGGCAAAATCTGTGACTTGGGTACGTAACTCCTACCCACAGCGAACAATTTAATATTACGTTAAATGACAACGATGACGAAACCCTTAATGCTTATCATCAGCACTACTGCTAAACTCAACAATTATATGTTATTTCAGAATCAGTCCTAATTACATTTTCCGTGAGGTAAAAAATGTGTCAGTAAACTTTTGGCGATAAATGAAAGCAGCATGAGAGTGGGAGAAAAAATTACAAACCACGCCACGCCATTTGCAATCGCCCATTGTGTCCAGTGAATTTGAGGCGACTCCACGCAGAATAACATTGCAAACTTGTTGGGAAGACTAAGTCCCAAAATGGAAGATAGGTTTGGTCGAAGGTGGCTATAACATCATCTCCAAGTGGAGATAGGTTAGAAGGTAAATCGACGGTATTCCAAAATCTGAAATCGTCATCCAGATTCAGGTTCAGGCAACAGACGGTCATTCATTCTAATGCCGAGATCCTGCGGTAGAAATGGAAAATATCATTGTTGTATCATAAAGTATTGCGTGTGCTGATCGGTGGTTTGACAAACGTGTTCGGTCCGTGCAAGGAAAAACGTGTGAAGGGCATTTATATTTTTATGTCGTTATTTTCAAATGAAAGATATAAAATAAGCCATAAAACATTGTACCCAGGATAGGAATCCTGATGAAAGGAATAATATGTTTTGTAAAGCCACTGTCTGTTGGGATCGCTATATAAGAGACTAGCAAGATACCCGTGCTTCGCTACGGTATTATACTGAAATTAACAATTGAATGCTTATTATTTTAGATATATAATCCGCCGAAATTCGCGATCTGACTCGTTTTCTGCGAGAATCCGCCAAAATTCGCGATCTGACTCGTTTTCTAATAGACTGCGGTATGTTTCCTCCCATTTTTCAATCTTTCTTTCCAGCAATCGATTTCGTACTTCTCGGGCTAGGTCCAGATATTCCACCCGGCCAGTTGGGTCCCTAAATCTTTGCCATCTTTTCCTATAAGCGTTTTTAATATGGATCAAATCCTTCAGGAGATCCGGCGTGGTGTCGTCTTGGGTGCCTTAGCGGTACTGAACCCGCGGCCGGACTGCATTCTTAGTCATTACCCGTCCAGGACCCGTTTCCAGAGTGGTCCGCACATTTGACAACGGTCCAGAACATTATTATTATTATTATTATTATTATTATTATTATTATTATTATTATTATTATTCTTAAAAGATGTTCTGGACCCCACAGCAAGATGCAAGACCGCTACTTGGCGGTAAATTACATCTGCTTCCATTGTCATTGTTACAATGTGACCAGCACCATCGTCGCGCGTAGGCAAGTGTGCGGGATTTCTGGCGATACCAATGACATACTTCCGTGCATTATTGACCTTGTTATAGAGGTGAACAATTTGACGGTCCATCTCATTCCTATCGTTTATTTCAAATGTGTTTAAATTTTTATTTATATGCCAGGAGAATCTACTGTAATCTAAGAACGTTCTCCGAAGGAAAAGATGGCTGTTGAAAACGAACACAGGAAAGAATAAAAATGATCGGTTTATGATCAGAATAAGTACATCGAAACTATATAGCCTGTTTCCAGTCATTCGACAGGGTCAGGAATGGAATGAATAAAGCCCCATCCAGCGGCGACAATAGGAATTGTGCTGGCTGCCGAAGCACACCTCTGGGGCAATGATCGATTAATGACAAATAAAATGAAATTTGGACAGTGTTGCTGGAATGAATGATGACAGGGAAAACCGGAGTATCCGGAGAAAACCTGTCCCGCCTACGTTTTGTCCAGCACGAATGTCACATGCAGTGACCGGGATTTGAACCACGGAACCCAGCTGTGAGAGGCCTGCGCGCTGCCGCCTGAGCAACGGAGGCTCCTTATATGTACATTATGAACAGTAAAATCAATTGGTCTCACCTCCTTTTACACCCCACCGCCGTTAACTTTATTTACCCCCCCCCCCCCAATTTTTTTTTATAGAAAGCGTGTTTCTTTATATTTAAAGGAGATTCAAAACACCAGTGTTCACGTCTGTTACCTTCAGTTTTGAGATATAAGTATGAAAATGAAAACCTACAACCTGTTTTCCAGTCATTGACCGGGTCAGGGATGGAATGAATGAAGCATATATAGGCTGTTAGTACGATGGGATCGCCACTCCCAAAGTAATATATTAATGAGTGATAAATGCTATGAAATGATAATGGAGAGTGTTGCTGGAATGAAATATGACAGGGAAAACCGGAGTACCCGGAGAAAAACCTGTCCCGCCTCCGCTTTGTCCAGCACAAATCTCACATGGAGTCACCGGGATTTGAACCACGGTATCCAGCGGTGAGAGGCCGACGCGCTGCCGTCTGAGCCACGGAGGCTCTAGATGTAAGTATCCCCATAAAAATAATTCACTTTTCTTTCACTTTCTTTCACCCCCCCCCCACTAACCGTAAGTGAATTTTCCGGCAAAAAGTACTTGTTTCTTTAAAAGTAAAGGATCTTCTAAATAGCAATTATCACGACTCTAACTTCTTCAGTACCGGGCGAGTTGGCCGTGCGTGTAGAGGCGCGTGGCTGTGAGCTCGCATCCGGGAGATAGTAGGTTCGAATCCCACTATTGGCAGCCATGAAAATGGTTTTCCGTGGTTTCCCATTTACACACCAGGCAAATGCTGGGGCTGTACCTTAATTAAGGCCACGGCCGCTTCCTTCCAACTCCTTGTCCTTTCCTATCCCATCGTCGCCATAAGACCTATCTGTGTCGGTGCGACGTAAAGCCCCTAGCAAAAAAAAAATCCTTCTTCAGTTTTTGATTTATGTGTCTTCATGAAGGGAATTCAACTCCTTTTCACTCCCGCCCCCCAAGATGGTTCCCCCCACCCAAATGCGTTTTTCTTTGATTATGGAGATTCAAATACCAATTTTCATGTCCGTAACAACTTTAGTTTTTATTAGATGTATGTATTCTCATACAATTAAGTCAATTAATTTTTCAATTCTTTCACCCCCGCCCCCTCATTGAATTTTCCGAGAATACGTGTTTCTTTACTTTTAAAGCAGATTCCAAATGTCTAATTTCACGTCTGTAATATCTTCATTTTTGAGATATCAGTAGCCTAATTAAAAGAATTCAACACCATTTTCAGTCACTTTTAACACCCCCCCCCTTTCCACCCAAGCGCTATTTCCGAAAGCTAAAAATACACGTTTCTTTATTTTTAATAGAGATAAAAATACTATTTTTCACTTCTGTAATATGTTAAGTTTTTGAGTAATACTGTAGAAATTCGCTTTTTAAAATTTCACCCCTTTTTAGTTCCCCTAAGTGGAGTTTCCATAAACAAATCACCTATCTTTCTTTACATTTACAGGAGATTCCTAATACCCACTTTTTACGTCTGTAATATTTTACGTTTCTCATATATTCTGTAGATATAGTCTTTCAAAAAAATTCACCCCAGTTGTCACTCCTGTTTAACCGCCATTAATTGGATTTTCCAAAAACAAAAAAATACGTGTTTCTTTATTTTTAAAGAAGCTCCCATATACAAATTTTCAGTTCTGTGATATCTTCAGTTTCTGAGATATATGTATCCTCATTAAAGGCATTCAACCCGTTATTCACCCTTTTACACCCCTCCTATTGGGATTTAAAGAAAGCAAAAAATACGTGTTCTTGTATTTTTAAAGGAGATTCTAAATACCAATTTTTGCATCTGTAAACTTTTAATGTTTTAAGATGTAGACACACTCATTTTAAAAATTCACCCCCTTTTCACCCCCATTATTTGGATTTTCCAAAAACGAAAAAATACCTGTTTCTTTATTTGTAAAGTAGATCCCAAATACCAATTTTCAGGTCTGTAATATCTTCAGGTTCTGAAATATAAGTAGCCTCATTAAAGGCATTCAACCGCTTTTTCACCCTTTTCCACCCTTCGTATTGGAATTTTCCGAAAATAAAAAAATACGTGTTTCTTTATTTTTAATGAAGATCCTAAATACCAATTTTTAAATCTGTAAATTTTAAAAGTTTTGAGATATAGATGCACTCTTTTTAAAAATTCACCCCCTTTTCACCCTCCCATTAACTGGATTTTCCAAAAACAAAAAATACATGTTTCTTTATTTATAAAAGAGATAAATAGTACCCATTTTCAGGTCTGTAATATCTTCAGTTTCTGAGATATACGTATCCTCATTAAAGGCATTCAACCCATTTTTCACCCCTTTTCACCCCTCCTATTGGGATTTTCCGAAAACAAAAAAATACGTGTTTCTTTATTTTTAATGAAGATTCTAAATACCAATTTTTACATTTGTAAACTTTAATTGTTTTGAGATATTGATGCACTCATTTTAAAAATTCACCCCCTTTTCACCCTCCCATTAATTGGATTTTCAAAAAACAACAAAATAAGTGTTTCTTTATTTTTAAAAGGGATCAAAAGTACCAATTTTTAGGTCTGTAATATCTTCACTTTCTGAGATATAAGTACCGGTATCCTGATTAAAGGCATTCAACCACTTTTTCACCGTTTTTCACCCCTCCTGTTTGGATTTTCTGAAAACAAAAAATACGTGTTTCCTTATTTTTAAAGAAGATTCTAAATACCAATTTTTACATCTGTAAACTTTTAAAGTTTTGAGATATAGATACACTCATTTTAAAATTTCAACCCCCTTTTCATCCCCTTAGCGACGGAATATCCAAAAATCCTCTCTCAGCGAGCACCTACATCTTAATATGAATGTATTCCCAAAATTTCATTTCTTTATGTCCAGTAGTTTTGGCTCGGCGATGATGAATCAGTCAGTCAGTCAGTCAGTCAGTCAGTCAGTCAGTCAGTCAGTCAGTCAGTCAGTCAGTCAGTCAGTCAGTCAGTCAGTCAGTCAGTCAGTCAGTCAGTCAGTCAGTCAGTCAGGACAAGTTACTTTATATATATAGATTGAGAGGGGCTGGTGGTCCTGTAACGATAAAAGGCCACGTACGGCTTCCAGGTATGTCAGCTACCCTTTGTAAAGTGCATTTGTTTATTTCATTACGTCACCATTTTATTTGTGACGCACTTTCGTCACCCTTTTTATTTCGTTGAAATGTCAGAATATAGGACCAAAGGTCATTTTATTTCTCTTGGATAATCGGTAGAGCCTCGAAAGTAGCGTGTGAAATGTTGTACAGTAGTGGATTTGATGGTTGTAAAACGAAAGTAATGTGTAGAGTGGAGTATCATTTCCGTACGTTTATTCATATATTTGTTGTTTGCCCAAGTTAAGATGTGAAATTATCACAAAATTCTGTTCAGTGTAAAGATGCAATTCCCGCAAGTGTAATCCGTGGTTTACCATTTAAAGCGATTGTGTAGTAATGATGGAATGCCAGCTGTTGCGGAGAGTACGCCGTAATTTGTTCAGGAATGTACGAGGTGAAACTGGCGTGTGATTTGTGGAAGGGAATTGATATTCCTAATTAAAATATGTGTAGAATTGATGAGGAGAAAATAACGGTAAACATTTTGTAAGTCAACTTGTGAGTTTCGGTTTTGATATATTTTGTTGTCAGACTCAGATAGGCGAGGAGAGGTGGGTAATTTGTCACAGATTGTTTTATGTAACAGCGTAGTGGATCGCGTAAGAGAGATATTCCGTATTATTGTCGTGTAGAGAATATGAGGTAGCAAGTGGTTCAAGTCTTGCAGAGTTAGGAGGAAACGTGGCTCAGGTGGTTGAAATCCTGTAGTGTTGAAGATATTTTGTTCCCGGGATTTTTCATTGTAGGGAACCCGAGGATTTATTTGTGTAATTTAATGATATGGAATAGGGTCATTCCATAGTTAAGATCCGACGTGAAACCGTGGTGGTTAGGAACATTTCATGTGACGTTTTAAATCAAATCTTTTCGCGTACTCTGAGTTGGTTAAGTATTGTCTTTCACGCGAGTTGTCTACGAGACGAGATTTCATTTTTGATACAGAGAAGAGATAACGTGTTTGCTTTTATAGAGGTCACGAGGGAGGGGTCTTCCTTCCAGGTAGTAAAAGAAGCCTGTTTTGGCGAGCGAGCTACCTCATTTGTCAGAAAAGAATTGTAACTGATATTTTGTCACTTAAAATAAATGTTTAGAAATAGCTTTTAGTACTCAAGATGAGAATCGTTTGGTAGAAAACTTCAGATTCATTATAGGTGCGACGGAAATGATACGATGTTGTGTTATGTTGTAAACAACCATTTTCAGAGGTGTCAAAATGTGAGAATCTATAGTAATGTTGCTTCGTGAAGGATTGTCCAAGGTCCTGCGATTATTTTATATGAATGCCACGATAGCTTGTCAATCCATAGAGTTTGTGATGGATGAGGTGTTGTTGTTGTTGTTGTTGGTTTCCAAGGCACAAGTGTAGATTCGTGTTGTATGACGTCATGCCTGTGGAGCATATGGTGGTGTAGTAGTGCATTCGCCCTAGTGTTTGGGTGAGGTGCATTACGACACTTGAGTCTAATCAGCATAATGTCATATCGGAAGGAGGTACTGGAATTAGTTCAAGGAATAACCGTAGACGTTATAAGAGATTGACATGTGTTGTTTTATTTCGCGTTGTGTGTAAATTTATGCACATTATAGGATTTAAGTTTATTACTATCCAAGCTAGTGTCTTAATAATTATTAGTGTTATAAGGTGACCATGTTGAGTGATATCATAAAATAAATGAATAGTACGGGTAGTTATGACCATGTCTTTCTTATTCCAGCTGCGAAACAAGAAAGCTATGGGATTAAACACTATATAAATATTTTCTTTAAAGGAATGTTTCTGGTAAACATGTCCAAGTGATAACGTAATTTAATTGAAACAGTTAGGGAGTTTAAAGAAACCACTTCGTCTCGGATAGATATATTTGTTGTTAATCTGGATTATGAGATTACTTCATATATTAATTTATTAAATTCAGTGAAACCGTATTTTGAGAATTAGCTTAAAACCAAATGTTTAAATTAAAAATGTATTCTGGAAATCTTAGTTTTATTTGTTGGGAAGATTCATCCTATTAACGTAACGATTAAGGGGACATCTCCGATAGCAATGGATTTTACTGCCACAAGTGTTGTGAGTGTTTGTTGTTGTTGTTGTTGTTGTTATATACTGATTTTGATTTGTTGAGTACCAGATGTGCTGGGGATTTACTAATGTGGAAACCTTGGTCATCAACTACTTTAACTTAATTGTGTTCAGCCTTCAGCCTAGAAATTTGGATGGTCATCGGGTCATCAACCTCGGTGACTTAGATTAGGGCCATTTGCTATTATCGCATAATTCTTCTTGCGGTCATCATCCACAATGGCTTTTAACGTAAATCACAGAGTTAGATGTCGGTCCATGGCATAGTCGCAGGTCACATCGATTCAGTTAAGGGTCCATGCTGTACAACCACTGTGTGGCACATACCGATTGGACAGTTTTAATTATACCAAGAGTCCAGAGCTCGTATTACGGGGGCTAGATATCACGAATCATTATGGTGGTACATGCAGTCTCACATGAAAACCGATCTTACGGATCTCCAAACTTCCTCTATTTTATTCTTAAAACAAGACGGTGGTTTCTAGTAAGGATGACCCTCAGGCAACTGAGTTATGGTCTCCAAAGTCAGCGTCTGTCATCATCGTTGTTATTATTAGTTTGCCTCTAAACGGACAGGATGAACCCTTGAACTTTAGAATTATGGGTTCAAGGATTGAGTTCGTTGATCAGCTATTGTGAAATGTCACAAGATTTTCAGATTTTGTTTCCAATGGTCAATAAACCTACATTTTTAAATCAAGCGTATTCATTGCAGAAATTAGTTTTAAATTACTGAAACCAACCTCTTACCTAAGCAAGTGATGAAGTACCTGTAAGCGACCCAATAGAAAGATCTCATGCCGATTGCTGATAGGTAAGGAAGGTTGGTATCCTTCGAAGGGCCTTAAAGGTTTCAATATTGAGCATTATAACTACTTAACATTAAAAGTAAATGTAATATAATTGAAATTTAACGTAAAATGTAATTTAATTGAAATTTAAATTGTCATAAAAATCATTTGATAATTATTATTAAATAAATGTACTGTATTTACTACGATTAAAAGCTAAATATTAAAAAATAAACTACAATGTTAACTAACCTTACATTTACATTAGCTATATATTTAAAACACTAGACTGATGTTTGTTAACGCGAGTTTGAGAGAACGGCTGAACCGATGGACATCGTAAAGCATGCTGACGAAAGCTCTTGGCCTGTATATTTGCAGATTGTCCTTAAAAGCATGAACATTTATTCCCGTATATTTTAAATGATTAAAGATAAATGCAGCATTCTGATTGGGTAATCCGCTCGCCAATACTTCAAGCCCACCTGCTGATGCACTGCCTGCATGTGCGTGACAGGAATTCTAAAGAACGCACACGCATGTGCGCGCACATGCGCCGCCTGCTATTTCGTCTCCTTGCTGAGGCCAGTCGTGGACTCGTGGTTTTTGGGTAGTATTTAACGTTGATTACACAAACATTCATCATCATTTTCCAACTCCAGTTTCCCGGTTGTGGTGAACAAGCGCTCGCCATTTCTTTCTGTCACAGTAGATTTTCTGTTCCTCTACATCTTCCCATTTGACATTTTGGACTTTCCACCGGTCTCTTCCCTCTTACTCTGTCACAAACATTGTCGACCTAATTTACTTTCATGGAATCCCGAAGGATTGTGCCTATACTAGATGACTGAATTTTTTTTATTTGGAGCAGTTTCGTACTGTTTATATTAACACGAAGAAACGCCACCGTGAGCTGCGTTTGCACACTGTTGCAAAAATGTTGCTGACTGGCATAATTGTTAGGATTTTATTATTGGGGATCAGTCTTATCGCCTTCCCCTCAAAAACCAACGTGAATACGCTGGTCTACATATTTAAAACACTAGGCTGATTTTTGTTACATCGATTTTGAGAGAACGGCTGAAGCGATGGACATCATAAAGTATTCTGACGAAAGCTCTTGGCCTGGAGATTAGCTGATTGTCTTTAAAAGCATAAACATTCCTTGCCATTCATTTTTAATTATTAAAGTATATGTAGCATTCTGATTGGCTAATGCGCTCGCGTACTGGCGAGCCCAAACCCGCCTGAACCGTGAGAGCGCTGAGCAGATGGCACGATAGAGGAGGTGGAAGGGCACAGTCAGTGTCTTTCTGGTGAGCTAGTACTTCGTGGATAGGGAAAACCGCTGTTCTGTTTTGTTGACCAGCTGTTGAACAGTGCACATGGCATTCAACATTCCTCTAAATTTAAATGAGAATTCAGTGTCTGGTTTAAAAATAAATTCCAAAGCAGCTGGAGATATTCAATCAGCACGGCTCAGTACGGGATAAATCCCCAATGGCAAATAGTCAACCATTAATGTGTATTAATTCTCTTCTAAAATATACCATAGTTAACGACATTCCATTCCTTCTGATGAGAAAATTATAGTTCCTGTGAGAGATTTCATAAAGGTTTTGTCTGTTTTACCACATGTTTATGGCCAAACAATTATTTATTTATAAAACCAAATAACATAGTGTAACAGCCCCGATGGGCCATGGCATACCAATCGACCGCTGCTCAGCCCGAAGGCCTGCAGATTACGAGGTGTCGTGTTGTCAGCATGACGAATCCTCTTGGCGTTGTCCTTAGTTTTCAAGACTGTATTCATTTACAATTGTATTAAATAATCTCCTCTTTGAACCTTTTTGAACGGTGACTACCCCTCTGAAGATGGTGACGGATCAGATGTTATTGAACTACCAGCCAGAATTTTAGCACATGAAATTTATAGCAAAACGTTTAGTTCTGCGAAGTATATCCTTTTCTAGAAAGTTGCCATTATTAATTAATTGATTAATTAATTAATTAATTAATTAATTAATTAATTAATTTGAAGATCACTGGGCTTATATCCGGTAATTCAAAACCATACACTAGCGTCAACAAATTAATACTAAAGATGAAAGTTAGGTACTTCAATTTCCTACATAATTCTTGAATTCCTTGGAATTAATGGTTTGCGTCCACATATTCCTATTCTAAAAATTGGAGCCATAGTTTTGTTCCTTAAAAATTGGAACGTTTCCCAGCGGCTCGTAAACGGAACCACATTAGGGTCTAATTCTAATAAGTATGTACGAAAATTGTTCAGATTTGGAAACAATAAGCGAAGATAAAGCTGAACAGAGAGCTCAAATCCCTCGAATTGACTTAACTATATCCGACAAAACACTTCCATTTTATTTCAAGAGGCATTAATTTCCAATTCGCTTGACATTTTGTATCTCGATCAATAAACCTTAAGGGACATGAAGGTCTTTGTTTACCTTAGCCAGTTTTTAGCCATGACCAGTTAAATGCTGCAATGTCAAGAGAGCGAAATTTTAAAGTTTGCAATAGTGCCGAAAGGTACAAGGTTTACACTGAGCAAGAGTCACGTAGCTATCAGATTGTATTCGGGAGATAGTACGATCGAAATCCATTGTCGGCAGCCCTGAACATGGTTTTTCGTGGTTTCCCATTTTCACACCAGGCAAATGCTGGGGCTGTACCTTAATTAACGCCACGGTCGCTTCCTTCCCATTCCTACGCCTTTCCTTTCCCATCGTTGCCATAAGACCTATCTGTATCGGTGCGACGTAAAGCAAATAGCAAAACAAAAAAAACCTCCATGTAGACACTAACACCAGAACATTCTTCTGAATAGCTTTAGGTTACTTATGTCTCTAATTTCAGCCGGGTTAGAATTCCATAAACGTATTGTTCCCGGTGGGGATGGACAGTAAGAATCGTGTTGATGACTTCGAGGGTGCTGTACCGCAGGGGGAGAGGTAGTTGAAATCCATTCTGACGTAATCTGGTATATCTGTTTGTAGCATTTTATGCGGAAGAGAAATAATAATAATAATAATAATAATAATAATAATAATAATAATAATAATAATAAAGTAAAATAATAACAATAATGACCATATTATTGGCTTTACTTTCCACTGACTACTTTTATGGTTTTCGTAAAGCCGAGGTGCCGGAATTTAGTCCCACAGGAGTTCTTTTATGTGCCAGTAAATCTACCGACACGAGGCTGACGTATCTGAGCACTTTCAAATACCGCCGGACTGAGCCAGGTTTGAACCTGCCAGGTTGGGGTCAGAAGGCCAGCGCCTGAACCATCTGGGCCACTCAGCCCGGTAGAAGAGAAACAGCATGGTACTTACGTCCATCAATTAATCTTAACCAGGACAGCTGATGGTGGAATGGGCTAATGTGGGAATAGAGTGGAACCTTTAGAATAAATCGAATGCAGGCATTATGCACCCATTGAAATTTAGAACCAAGAGAACAAGTTATGTTACTGTAGACTGCATCCCTATAATCAAATATTGGTAGTATCAATCCTTGAACGAGCAATTTCCTGGTACTGACAGGTAGGAATTCCCTCATTTTGTAGAGTGTGTGTAATGAACCGAATACACGTTGACAAATTTGTGTTGCATGCTCTGGTCAACTTAAATAGCCTACTCATAAAAAATATTTCAACGTTCATAACGGAGTCTTTCAGTGTTATAGGTGTCTCATTGATCTTGATAACCGGTATATTGATGCTTTCTAATTTAGCATGCACTTTCTTAGATCCTTTTATGATGGCTGGCGATTTTAATGAGTTTACCTTCGGGCAGTGGCTACTAGTCCATTCGTTAATGTTCGATAGGTCTTCGTTTAATTTCACGGTCTTCTTGCGTCAAGCGGCTTTATATACTACACAATTGGATGTCGTCTGCGTATAAGTGATATTTACAGTTCGTCAGTTCTGATAAGTCATTAATGTATAGGAAGAACAGAAGGGGTGATGTAAACCCACCCTGTGCTACCCCATCCCAGTATTTCACCATCTAGGCATATTATCTCCCACTGACACACATTGTTTACGTCCACTGAAACAGGGACGTGCCCAACGTAATACATTATTAGAAAATTTATAATTTGACTAATAAAATGTCTTTGTCTACGCAGTCACTACCTTGGTAAGATCGAGAGGAATTAGACTAGTCATTTGTCCATTATCTATTGCTAGCTAAATGTTGTTTGTTACTTTTGCTAATGGTGTGGCGGTGCTGTAATTTGATATAAACCATGATTGATATCTGTCGAGTAAATTATGATGTAGAAGATAGTCTGTAATTTGTTTGTGTACTAGTTTCTTCAGTACTTTTCCTGGTACGGGGGAATGCTAACAGGGCGGTAATCGTCAAGCGTTGTGGGGGGTACTATTTTTCGGCAAGGGTCGGATGATAGCATTTTTCCAGTTACAGGAAAGATTCCCGTCATAAAAGAAGTGTTAATAATGTGCGTTATTATAGAAATAATGACGTCTATATTTTCTTAAAAAGGCAGGTTTATTCCATCGTGTCCAGTAATCCCCGATTTTATGTCATTGGAGACGCTTTTTACATCACCTGGAGTTACATGAGAGAAGTAGAATGTTTCTCCGCTATGTTTTCTCTTTGAAGAAATTCTGCCAGTAGTGGCTCTCTTGGTATTTCCGTTCGTCTGGATTGTTCTTGATCTAAACTGAATCGGTCATTTGTAAAACCACATGAGTCACAGAAAGTAAGTTTCGAGAAAAACAGAAAAAAATCCCTATAGCCAATGTTTTTTACATTAGTTCTGTGTACTTCCTAGAGGTGGCTTCTAACAATTTGGACGGAGTCTTTAATGGCCACGATGGCTGAACCACAGTACAGAGTCTTGGGAATGCCCAAGCTATTGAAGAACTCAACTAAGAATTTTGGTATGGTTCCACTTGCTCCGATGAACATTATGGAATTTTGGTGGGAAGTCCATAAAAGAATATGTTCATTACAAAAGCAATGTATGTTGGTTATCTCACTTCGCTTCACATTAAAATATGTTTTAATCTTGGACTCATGTTGTTTTAACAAGTGCCCAAAACAACAAAACAATAAAGTTAATACAATATTACGTAATTATATTATTATAAAGTTTTCTATCAATTTGTGTTGGTTATTGCAGTATGAAATACTTTATTTTCTTGTTTTTCGTCAATTTACATTGTTATTTTTCTTCAAATCGAAAACAATCCACATCATTCTCACAACGTACTTTAAAATGTTCTTTTGCAGTAATTAAACCATTGTGCCACATGCTTAATGGGAATATATAAGTGCACACACATCTTGAATTAACAATAAGGGAATAATTGCCTATTTTTCCTACAGAACAAATTACAAATCAATACAAAACACATTCAATTTACCTAGTCATCTACTGTGCCTCTCTCCATGGCTTGAGAGTGTATCGACTACCGCAATATGTTGTTATAAAAATCAACATGTTGTTGTAGGCTGTACTGAATGATCTTCCCTATGTCCTGCATCTCGTTTTCATGAATGTGCACCGGTGAAGTATATGCCTTTTTGTAGGCAGTGATGGTATCTTGAGTGACATTCCAAGACTAAATGCATTTGTCACTAATTCATTAATATAGATTGATGTTTCCACAACCCCCGGAGCGTGCATGATACAGCAGTGCGTCATGGGCGCATCGTGGCGTTCCGCGTTTAAAACGCACGAGTCCGGGACTGACGTGGTTTTGAAAGGAACTCAATATTTTAAGATTTTATGCACTACCTAGTAATGACTGGACTGAAGTTCTTTATACGGGACCGAGCTCGATAGCTGCAGTCGCTTAAGTGAGGCCAGTATCCAGTATTCGGGAGATAGTAGGTTCGAACCCCACTGTCGGCAGCCCTGAAAATGGTTTTCCGTGGTTTCCCATTTTCACACCAGGCAAATGCTGGGGCTGTACCTTAATTAAGGCCACGGCCGCTTCCTTCCCACTCCTAGCCCTTTCCTGTCCCATCGTCGCCGTAAGACCTATCTGTGTCGGTGCAACGTAAAACAACTAGCAAAAAAAACTTTATACTGGAAATGATGCACCGACCCCTAGAGACTTTTATAGTACCGATAACTCGTTTTCGTAAAAATGTGGACTCCTGTGGTTTTAGAAATGACCGATTCAATTAATAATTCAGATCGTCCAAAGGTACATTACGGTTACTGTCCTTTACCTTTCTTTTACTGAAGATGACACTCCGGAGATAAACATCGATGTTCTGGTAATTTTGGTCAAATTTTTTAATGTTTGAAATTGAAAGGATTGAGTTTCTTTTTTCTTGTCACGAATTTATTTCGCTGAATTCAAACAATTCATCACTGTAATAATGCTTTGTTTGCCAATTGTAATTTTACATTTAAATCCAATTTTTCTCCCATAATATTCTGACAAATGTAACAAAATTTGTACGGTATATGTATCACAGCTATATCAAGAACCCTGACTATGAAATTTTCGATTGCAGAATTTTTTCAAGTAGTAGGGTTTTTTGAGTTAAAACGTAAAAATTACACAAACTTTAGTACGACATATCTCCTTATATAAATTATGTACAGAAAAATCGATACGTAGTGCTTTTAAAAGAGGTTATTATCTACATAATTACGAATTTATATTAACATTTTAATTAAATTTCATGAAAAAATGGAATTAAAAATTTCAAAACAAAAATTTATTTTGGAAAAACTATGAATTGTATATGAAAGAAATGTTCGTGATATCTCTACTTTTATGTAGGGGATATTACCATAAAGTTTCATGAAAATCCATGCATTAGGTAAAATATGATTTTATCTCTGGTGTGTCGCCTTAAAGCCATATCGCGGAGAGTTTCATATACAATAGTAGAGTTATGTGTATTTAAAATGTTGTACAAGTATTTTAGCGTTCTTTATCATCTGAGTTGTTTTATTTCGGAGTATGATTATTTCTCAAAATTGCCCTTTGTTGGTTGTTTCACATAATAATTACAGGCTGTGCCTCTGTCTTTCATTTCATCTCGAATTTCTTGACTGAGCCAAGGGTAAGAGGGTCGCTTTATTCGAGCAGTACGTAAAGGGGCGTGTCTGTCGTACAAAGTTAACATGAGATACTTTATCGTCAATGTCCTTTATAAAATGAATTACGTGCCATGGTTTGCACAGAGCATCTTCAAATCCCTGTATGTGGTTTTCTTAAGCTTGTATTTCGGACACTTCAAAGAGTATGCAGCGTAAATCATATCATGGCGGGACAGACTTTGCACAGGCATCTGTCCATGTGACAATATACGGCCATTATTGTAAATCCACAGCCTGTTTCCAGTCGTTCGACCGGGGCAGGAATGGAATGAATGAAGCCCCATCTAGCGGCGAGGGTAGGAAATGTGCCGGCTGCCGAAGCCTGTCGCACTCCTCAGGGGCAGTTATAAGTTACTGACAGATGAAATGAAATGTTAATGGAGAGTGATGCTGGAATGAAAGATGACAGGGAAAACCGGAGTACCCGGAGAAAAATCTGTCCCGCCTCCGCTTTGTCTACCACAAAGAGGAGGCCACCTGAGCCACGGAGGCTCTCATACGCCATTATTGTTAACAATTATTAGATCGACGTGTATGCGATGTTGCAACATGGCGTGTGGGTTCTAAGCGCAGGATTGTTGTATTAATGGATTCAAACATGCACGTCAGTCGCTTAGTCTCAGTAGTTGGGTCTTTCATTTTCACGTCCTTCGAGGCCCTTGACTTTCTTAGGCCGATACCTTCATTTTTCGAAGTGTCGGACTCCTTCCATTTTTTTCTCTCTGCTTAGTGTTATGTAGAGGATGGTCGCATAGTTGTTCTTCCTCTTAAAACAATAATCACCACCACCACCGTCCGGCTTCATGGCTAAATGGTTCGCGTGCTGGCCTTTGGTCACAGGGGTCCCGCGTTCGATTCCCGGCAGGGTTGGGAATTTTAACAATCATTGGTTAATTTCTCTGGCACGGAGGCTGGATGTATGTGTCATCTTCATCATCATTTCATCCTCATCACGACACGCAGGTAACCTAGGGGCGTTAAATCGAAAGACCTGCACCTGGAGAGCCGAACATGTCCTCGGACACTCCGGCCACAAAAAGCCATACGCCATTTCATTTTTACCACCACCACCACCACCACCACCACCACTACCACCACTCCTATCATAGTCGGTACGGTAAAACTGAATAATACATAAGTGATTGAAAATTGCAATCTCTATAATTTTTGTTATGCAGTACTTTTCGATAGAACCAATAACGTAGGTATTTAAAAATGAAATTGTAGTCACCTTCCCTTAAACTACCATTTCAACCAGTGGAAATTAAATTATTTGTAACATAGACTGTAGTTCCTAATTCCCCGAATTTAGATACCCATTTTCATTAAATTCGCTTTACGCATTTTCTCGTCGCTCGGTGTCGATATGGACTTAGCAACAAAAATTCAAATTCGTGAATATATCTGGTGTGATAGTCGGTACGGTAAAAATGTATAAGACATAAATGATCGGAAATTTAACTATATATAACTTTCGTTATACAGTATTTATCGATAGGACCACTAATAACATACATATTTTAGAATTAAATTTTATGCCTTCCCCTAAACTACCATTTCACTCAGCGTGAATAAAATTATTTTAGTGGCTCATTCCCCGACTTCACACACCGATGTTCATTAAATTATTTTCAGCCATTTCTCGTTATGCGCGTACAGACAGATAGACGGACAGGAGACAGACATGACGAAAATTAGAAAGCTAATGTCCATGTTACTGTGGACATGACCAATATACCAGGTGGCTCTCGAATGCTGTACTTTCTACTTATAAATGTCCCGCATGCACAAATGGTGAATGGGATGTCTACCAACTGATTTTCGCAGGGGAACTACTGCCAGCGGGCAGGGTACGTCAGATTATGAAGAGATAAGGACCGGAGTGTCGCTCGCAGCATGTTACACAGCGCTACCGGTCTAATGCACCTCTTTCATTAGTAAACATCGTTTTCGACGCATAGTTCTAGTCTGGTGCATGATACAGCCGCACTATATTTGCCGTCTGCATATCGGCAATGGCTAGTGTGTTCAACAGCGACGAATACATAGACATTTTTTCAATCTGGATAACCTGGTCGGAATGCAACAGAAGCTCCAAACAGATGTATGCCTTCCACACACGTACTACACGAACAGTATTAGTTTTTGTTTCATATACGCAACTCTTTTTTCTAGTGGAATGTCTGCACGTGTATAAATTAATTAGATTTCCTTTTCTGCATCTTCGGCTCGATAGCTGCAGTCGCTTAAGTGCGGCCAGTATCCAGTAATCGGGAGATAGTGGGTTCGAGCCTCACTGTCAGCAGCCCTGAAGATGGTTTTCCGTAGTTTCCCATTTTCACACCAGGCAAATGCCGGGGCTGTACTTTAATTAAGCCACGGCCGCTTCCTTCAACTTCCTAGGCCTTTCCTATCCCATCGTCGCCATAAGACATATCTGTGTCGGTACGACATAAAGAAAAATAGCAACAACAGCAACAACAACAACATACAGTAGCGACGATTAGGGGGTGGGACGAGGAGGGACAGTCGCCCCCCTCCACTTTGTGGAGTAAACATTACATGTTTATTCCACTTTAGCCAGCTGGAACTAGAACTTATTTTAGAAAAGCTGTTTGTACAAACCTTGTTATCTTATCTGCTAATTCCTTTGTTTATTTTCTTTAATTATTAACATAATTATTGACGGAAATATGCACAAAATGCTGTTCGTCGCGGCTAACCAGTTTATATAGCACTACGGCAAGTAGTGGAGACTTTGTATGTGCTGTGAGGAAGGGTAGTAGGGGTACATATTTTTTTTGCCAAGGTCGTGGCCACTGAGTTATAATTCACCCGCTTGCCGCGCGCAATCATCAGTCTGGCAGTCTCTTTAGTGTGTGTTAGTTTCTTAGTGTGTATTCAAATACTAAATTATTTTTAATTGCATAATCATGCCATACTTTTATTTAATTGTACCGGGCGAAGTGGCCGTGGGGTTAAGGGCGCGCAGCTGTGACCTTGCACTCGGGAGATAGTGGTTTCGAATCCCACTGTCGGCAACCCTGAAGATGGTTTTCCGTGGTTTCCCATTTTCACACCAGGCAAGTGCTGGGGCTGTACCTTTTTGAAGGCCATGGTCGCTTCCTTCCCGCTGTGTCGGTGCGATGTAAATTCAATTGTATAAATATATATATTTAATTGTAATTGTAATTTCAACGTGAGAGAATACTAACTTTACTTTCACCGGACTAAATTCTTTCGTTTGTATTATGTTACAGTTTGTTTATGTCTCAACTCACGGAATGAGCGATCAGAACTCCAAACCAAATTGTTCTTTACGAGCTGTTGCTTTACAGTACGGAATGTACAGACTGCGGAGCATCCACATGTACTGTAGCGTCTTTATAAGTGGTAAACATTATTTGTATATTCTGACTTGATTTTCTCTTGATGGGCTGTAGTTGTAGATGCCATATACAAAATAACATGAAATAAAGAATTGTACCATCTGTTATTCCCTTGTTTTAAGCAACGAATTTTACTCGCCATAGACCAAGTTGCGACACTCAGCAGTCTCGTTTGTTTCATCATCACGATCGACCGAACGAGCAGTCGGCAGGAACTTTAGTGTATTTCGAACTGTTGCCGGATTTAAGTGTGGTCTAGTTCAATAGTTCACATTAGCGACCAGTTCAGTTTGAACTACTCGTTCACGAACTACCCATCCCTACTGTACACACGTAGGCACTGTGGTGTACACGTCATGTATATAGCAAAGTACATTCAGTCCACTTTCACACTTCTTCCTTTGATAATTATGTAGGCGAAGGATCTCCTGTTTGATTCTAAGAAATCCGCAATGCTGAAACTATGTGACCTCACCGCCATAGATGCTAGCAACTTCAAGAAGTTCAAATGATGACTTAATGATGTAGGCTATATATCAAAACCTATGCTTTCATTGTACATAATCATTTTAACCTTGTAAATTGTGTATATCATGTACCGTCACTATCAAAAAGGTATGAAAGAAACAAAAAACAAAGACGTTTTAAAAATAATCAAGAGTTTAAAAATTAAAAATAACCAAAAGTTAAAATGGTCAAGAGGTTCCACTGTAGAAAATTCATTTTTTTCGTTCGAAGTAATACCAACCAATCAAACAAAATTCCTTTCTTTTGTATAATGAAAAAGAAAACTCTTACACTTACTATTGTAAATCAATTTATGTCATAAAGCAATTTCCCCATAGGACGAAAAACTCAATCCCATCCCCTACATACGTCACATCCTTTACCCCTCTTCTCCATACGTCACTTCCTCTTCAACCTACCCGCATCTCTTGGCCAGAGAAAGGGCGCAACCTTCTAGGTAGCCTTCCCTATCCCTTCAGGGTGGAGAAAGAAAACATTTATGATGATGATGATTATGATGATGTGCCCGGTACATGCACTAGCTAAGCGTCTTCGTAGGTGTACTGGTTACCAAATGATGAGCCAAAATCGGCACACTGGAGAAAAAAAGGCTGGTAACTATCAATGAGTCAGGTGGAAAATTTATAATTTCCATTAACGGACCTATGTTTTTAATCTAATAGTGTGTATTATTTTACAGGTATGCTATAGTGTTTTGTGTGCTATGATTAGTGTTTTATACGGTTTGAAAAGCTTTACAGTTACATCATGTCTCTTTAAACATTGCTTTCTAAATAAATTGTGGAAAAGGCAACACACAGTATAAAACATGCAACAGTGATGAATTTATTCAATGGTCTAATGAGATATATTCCATTTTGATATAGTGGAAATGAGAGGCTGTTCCCAAGAAAATAAAAGAAATAAATACTGGTAGAAACGGGAAATAAGAGAATCGTGACAGAAAAGAGAGGAATGGCATTGGAAGTTTTGAGGACCTATCTTTAAATTAATCTAATGTTTCAAGAAGAAACTCAAATTATTACTAACGAAAACGTTTTGTTTGAGGGTTGTAGGATATATGAAATCCATCAAAATATTTCAGAAAGTGAATCATTTGCAAAGAAAATGAGTTCATATATATTTAATTTGAAATGAACTGAATTTCTAATACAAGGAAATAATAAACTCATTTCAAATCCACGTAAGCGTCTCACTTTAAATCTTTCCATATTCATAGTCTCCTTACAACTTTAAATGTAATGTTTGTAGGGCTATTCCTATTAGTTAAGAATAGTACCATATTTTGTATTCATTCTGATTGTTAGAAATATTTTATTCGTTAAAGCTCAGCTGACCATTCGAAAAATGCCAATCCTACCTGCTGGCACTTTGGAACTATTTTATTTTCCTACACTCGTCCAGCTTATAAGTTCTAATCTGTGTCCAAACGACGAGAATTCGCCTGCTACTTGACAGTATGTTAACTGAATGCTACCGATTACTCCATTTCGTCGCCAAAAAGGCTGGAACCTTCCATTGGCGTATGGCTTTACTGCGCTGATTAGAGTGGCTACTTACAGCATGGAATCCAAACTTTAATCAGAACTGTCATTACAGACGATCGCTACTTTTTGTCGCGTTCTTTATATTGATTTCCTTTCCTTTCCCTCGTTCTTTCTGTAGGATGGTTATAGGCATGATTTTTCGAGATGGTACAACCGTTGCTGCTTTATCGGCACCTTGCTTGGATAATGCTTTAACTTCCTGTTTTTATAACATGATCCATCATTTGTGGTCGAAATGCAGCTAGACTAGGAAGTTAATATACAAGTGAATGTTACAGTACAAGCGGGCATTACACATATTACGTAATCTGTTAGCATACTGACATGTATTGACACCAGTTAAAGAGAAAGAGAAATAATTTAGTTATTTCTCTTTTGTTTTGCGGATCATTTGAAACATCAATCGCCTTGTATCTGTATGGTTTCATGTATGAGATAAGTAATTGGTTTAAAATGTATACTTGAAGCTAAAACAATAACGTAACTTTCTTACTTGTGTAATACGCCTGATCTTGAATAATTTCTGCAGGTGTTGTAAGCGTTGTGAGGCCGAAATCAGAAATTTTTAGCACGAACCGCCCATCAATAAGGCAGTTGTTTGAATGTAGTTTCCCATGAACTCCTACTTCGCAGTTATGCAGATATGCCATTCCCTGCAACAAGCAATTCAAACTAAACGCTAAAATGCAACAATAATGACTTTTCACGTGATAGAAAATGACATTAGGGAAGAATAACAGTGACTGTACATACTTTATTTTCAACATCATTCATATCGTTTCTGGAAGACGAAGACGAATGCAACACTTTGAAGGTGAAAAATGATGTAAACATATTTTTATTGAACTGATGTAGTGATTGTTCAACAACTATAGAAATATCACAAAAGAACAATGTTCCAGTTTTCCTTTCCACTGCACGCATACAAGGGTAATTTCAGGCTTGTGCCATGTGTAAAAATTATGAGGGTAGAAATGATACTTGCATAAATTGCGACATTAAAAAATATTTATATTTCTAACACACTGTAATGTTTCTCAAGAATGTATGTTTCATGTTTCTGATTATATTACGGAGCGGCTATGAGAAGTAATTTACTTTATAATATTAGTAATACTTTCTTGGCAATGTAGCTCATGTGTATTAAACCTTTCGGTACACCGAGCATAAAGAAAATTAACAAAATCTTACCTTTGTGGCATGTTTTTACTGGTGAGTAGTTTCATGGCTTCGTGCCCGCGTCTTAGGACAGAGAGAGGTAACCAAGTTTTGCTAGCCATTGGTTTCGGAACATCAGCATGATGGGCACTAGCGCTGTTTGACAATTATTATTTGTTCCTCATGATATTACGAGACGGTAAAATTGTCCTCTGTCATGGGTGGTTCTGTTCTTCAGATGTTAGAATGAGATGCTAAATGTCTCTCAGGTACCCATCATTTACCTTCATGGTGAAAGGACTGCAGTGAATTACTATTGCTTTCGTCACGAGTCTTGATAAATAGGTTTTTTTTTCGATCTTAACAACGTCGGCACAGCCGAGATTGTTGTTGTGTCCTGTGGGGACGCCGTACTCAACTAATCCTGACGGAGGTAAATTGTCTCGGATGTATCTGACATGTTCCGTAAGCCTAGCTTTCAAGGCAGTTTGATAGAAATAGAATCGGTCACATTGTTGCAATGGAACACAAAGAACTCCAGCTTGACCGGGTGTGGACCTTTCACATTACGCATCAACTGTCTTATTACCGTATGTAAACGTCATCCCGAACAACATTGCTCAAATATGGAAAGGTAGCAACATTAGCACTCGGTTCCACCTTCCTAAGAAAAAGACAAATGCTTCACAATATGAAAGATCCAATACCCATAACTGATCAACCTGGATAGTGTTCCATGCCATCAGTGTGACCGTGTAAATCGGTCAAATTGGCAGGCCAATAAAAACTACGCATATGGAAAATGTTGGATACGTCCGAGACGAGAAACCTCTGTCAGGATTAGCCTAGCACGCCATCCTCACAGGACACATCATTAATTATTGCGACAGCGCCAAGTTTGGTAGGATCGAAGACAGCTATTGATCAAGGCTCGTGCAGGAATCAATTGTAATTCTCCGTCCAGTATGACCAGAGATGATGGGTTTCAACTGAGCGACATCGAGCGTCCCATCCTAATACCTGGAGAACAGAATAACTCAAGACAGAGCACAATCCCAATACGATCTCGTAATATCACCAGTAACTAGCAACAAGCGCCAGACAGCGCTAGGAACTACTATGATGATGTTACGAGACCAAGGAGAAGCCAACGACTAGCAATTCTTGGTCGTCTTTCTTGGAACTAGTCACAAAGGTAAGGTTTTTGATTTTTGATATTTTTCATTATGCCATGGTGTACTGAAAGGTAGTACTTTGTGTTTCTACCATCAGCATTTAAGAAAGCCGTAACATAGAGGTGGAGACATGATAGATATTAACATATTCAGGCTCACTGCAACAGGCGCTATAAAGAGGTAACTGAAGTGTCCCCGTTCAATGCTTGCGTAGGTTCGATATTGGCCCGGAGGGCTTCACTAAGTCATCAGCTACCCGTATCATTGGACATGAATATCTAAAGAAACACTAATAGCGTTGCCTAAACTATAACACACATTAATGTGATATTCATATGAAAGTGCTTCAGATACATAGAGCTCAGTAAGTTGGGGTTGGGTGGCCTGAAGTAACAGAGGTTTCGAAGAAAAGGGTTATGATATATATGTTCAAACTCCTGATGTGTGGACAACCTCTCTGATTCATCTGTGCAGAAGAACGATCTATCTCCAAAGAAGAGAGCCTCGAGCAATTAAATGAAGGAAAACGTAAATAAACAATGCAGTTTCGTTACTGTATATTACCATTTTATTTACAAAATACGTTAAAATGACCTACCCTCTTTTCACTAACCTGCGGTGTTTGTGTAGGAAATTGTTACCTCACGGAAACTGGGTGCCTCTTAAGAGAAACAGAAACAAACAAACAACGGGCAAATCAACGACAATAGACGTTCTTGCGGCAGTTGCGCTCAATCCACAGATGAGCATAAGGGACATTTCGAGGGGAGCAGGAGTAAGCCAGCCAAATGTCGTTCATATTTTGCAGTGGTCACAAGTACCATCCGTACCACATATCACTTCACCAGCAACTGCATGATCGTGAATATGAAAGGAGGGTGGAATTCTGTCGGTCTTTTATTGTGGAAGTACGATAAAATGGACAATTCCTCCTGCGAGTTCTTTTGACGGACGAAGCCATGTTGAGCAACTATGGCAACGTTAACCTGGGGACCATGCACTACTGGAAAATGGAGAACCCGCGCTGGCAGAGTATTTCGGAACACCAGAGGCAGTGGAGTGTTAATGTATGGTCTGGTATACTGGGGGAGGTACATTATCAGGTCGCAGATACGCGGACTTTCCTGAGGAGATATTAGTTGTTCTCCTCGAAGATGTTCCACTCGGCATACATACATGCATGTGATTCCAACTCGACGGTTGTCCTGCTCACTACGTACTCGTTGATAGAGAAGCCCATAACAGGTCTTTCCCAACCGATTGATTGAGGGTGGAGGAACAATTAGATGCCCAGCACGTTCACCTGTAGATTTTTTCTCTGGGGTACAGTAAAGGACAAAGTCTGTCAGCAAGCCCGACGACTCCAGATGACCTAAAGCACCGCATAGTTGCAGCATGTCGTGTGATATCGAAGGAAACACTTCAGTCCGTTCATGCACTTCTTACCAAAAGATTGCAGATGTTCAGTGCGGTTGATGGTGGTGTTTTCGAGCACGTGCTAAACTAGTGACTTCCATTCGAATCGCCTGTAAGTGAAGGAGAACGTGCAAAACGGGCATCATCTTTACATTTTCAGGAGCAACAGCACTACACGAACACATTTCTGGAGCCTTTACTATTTATTACCACTGAAAAAGTACTTGTTCCAAATTCACCTGTAGCAGTGGTCGAATTGGGTAGGTATGGCATACCGGTAAAAAATACAGATAGGAAATTATGACATCAAAAAGCATATGGATATTAATCATTAAAAAATCCCTTTCATTGAAATTGTATTCCTTACTTCAGAAGGAATTTACCCTCCACAGTTCACAAATTGTAAAACGAGAGCTGCATAGGTTTTCCTCCGTTTTTCTGCTTTGGATGGCCCTTGTCTTTCTTATCGATATCTTTAGTTTTCAAGGGCCCAACTTTTCATTTTTTTCTTTTCAACGCATTTCATTGTTAGGAAAGGCTGGCACCCTCCACGTTCCACCCTTAAATTGAAAACCACAAGCCAGAAGGAATTTCTTCATTCCCTCAACAAATGATATTTTATCTCTCCCAGCACATCTGCGCTTTTGTTAAACTATCTCACTCAGTTTATTCGAACATTTTTTTTTCAGCAAGATGTAAACCAAGTGAGGTAGTTTAATGCAAATGTGTATGAGCCTGGAAGAGAATTAAACAATATCATACACTCAACGACTTATTGAGCGACTGAACATTTCCCTGCATGATGCAAGTCTTTGAAACGAGGCAGAATAAAACAATGCTCCTAGAATTAAAAATACCTGAACTTTTTGTCTGAACAGTGGTGTATGCTAGCATACCAACAGCTAATTATTCCCAACTCGACCACTGCCTGTTGCTAACGTACATCGATCTTACACGTTGGCTTTAAGGAGGACCAAAGAACCCAACAATAATTTTGTCCGTTAAATTTGCATCCATTCTTTCCAATGACCGTGTCATTCATTGGATTTTGAAGTTGTTGGTTTCATCTCATGTACTATGTACTCATAAGGAAGACAATAAAACACTTAAATTATTACAGTTTCACTGTGTTATCTCATACCTTCTGATTCAATGGCAATGAAACAAAAGCTTTATAACTCCGAAGCCTAGATCATACTGTATTTTCTCCGGCGAGGTAGGTGTGTTTATCAACAAGGCACGAGCCAAGCACGAGAACTACGCGCCCGACATCAAGGCGAGTGGCGCACATCTTTCTGTCTAAAGTCTACACATTTGAAACGCTTTAATATCTCCAAAGGTACTCATCGACTTTGCAAAATAAGCGCTTCATTGAATTTGTCGCTCGATTTTTAACTGTTCTATTGGATGAAATTAGTATAGTCCTATTTTATGAAATAAAGTTACTACCAGTTTCTCGGTAATTACGTATGTGATCGAGAGGAATAGGACAGAATTTTACGAGCCCCTTAATACACTTTAAGAAGTTGAAAACAGAATATGTATACCTTTAATTGATCAGAAGATACTTGTGGTTGACCCCTTAGCTGAATCATCCAGTGAGAATTTCTCCTTTAACGGATTGTGGATCACCGGTAGATTATTCTTAACAGCCTGAGTACAAGGTTGTTCATGGCTCAGAATATGTCCTTTTTATCCACTTCCATTCCATAGCAACCGGTATCCCGACTCTCAGGACGACCACTCAACCGTTGCCCACGGTTCACGAACTAGGGCGTGGCTAGCGCAACCCTCACCACTAACCACGCTTCTTTTTTAATATACACAGTAATTTTCTGTATGGAAAAATATCAAATATTAATTAACTTACCTTCACTACGTCGTGAATCAGAGACATCCGAAAATTCCAGTCCAACTGAAGCTCTGTATTGTCAAGTACATCCTTCAGGCTTCCCTTGGGGCAATACTCTGTAAGAATTAAGATGTTAGAAGTGTCAATGCATGCCCCGATGAATCGAACCGTATTTTCGTGTGTTACGTCACGAACCTGAAAATATAATATCGTAATGAAGCATTTCCACGTAAAAATCCTTAATTTATCTTACATAAGCTAAGGTACATAAAAAATAAACATAATTTAACTCTTAAGTCATGTTAGATTGCTGAAAGGAATACAATGTAAGTAACAAGCATAACATTATACAATGTATAAAATGTGAAGTAATGCCAATACTTTGTATGAGGAAACTAAATTGTGTATTATGCTCTGAATATAAAGCCTTAATTAAGCTCCCATGGTTCAGAAAAGAGTGTCAAGTAGCCATCACTCACTGAGGTCATGAAACGATTAAACTTACAGTCTAAGTCAACGGATGGTTACTATACATTACCACTATTACATTGTATACGTATCGCATGGCAATAACAAGGAATAATTTACCACAATGAAATGACCTTCTTGAATTGCGTTTGTACCAGTAAAGACAAATGTTCATTGGTGGAAGGTAAATCATTAATATAAGTAACTCTGCTTACGGCAGCAGCAGAGACAGAACCACCCCAGTTTTTGACGAACATTGTTAGCTACATCTTAGCATATCTGTCAACAACAATGTCAGTTAACTGGGTGATGTTTCTGAGCAAAGAGAGCATAAGTTATATCTCAAACTATTGGTTAGTGGAGTTTCAATGCTTCTCTGAAGAATCCTCTCGAACTTAACATATCCATTCTGGTTTAGCCTATGAAATGTAAATCTAATAGTCTATGTCTTGTAATCCATTTCCTACCAGCACTCTCTCTATCTCCCACCACATTACCTCATTCGAATCAATTCTTGCATCTGCATTCTTCTACTGACATTCCGATTTTTAAAAAATTTCAAACATAAAAATTTATTAAAACGTATTTTCTTTAACGAGTGGATTTCTATCCAGTCGAGATGCATTTTTCCAAGTTAGAATGTTGATACTGTTTAATTCACCAATTTTGTACTTCGCGCATTCTCCTCTTTTTTCTCACATTGTTGATAGTTTTGTCTTATAGCCTCTTCAGTCCAGAGCTTGTTTTTGCATTCGATGGATTATATTTTCCTCAAATAAATTTAAAAAATCACCAAATAATGTAGTATATTTCACTAAGTTGTTTTATGACGTGTAGCATATATGCTACATCAGGACTCAGAGTTGACTTTCCTACAATTATTATTTTTGCTTTAAATTTTTTGTATTATTATAAGTAAAGAAAACAACATGTAGAGGATATGCTACATACGGACTGAGGAGGGTAGTTATGTCTGCTCAGGTAATTATATGTACTAGTAGATATATTATGGCTGGATTATTATATTACATTTATTTCCTAATTGGTTCAATAAGTAATACATATTTCAAATGCATTCCATTATTTGCTACCAGGAATAGGAAAATTCGAAACGCATGATCAATGTAAGTTTTAAAATTCTGTGTCGTTAGAAATCCTTAACAAATGCTACGTAGACTTGTATCACTCAACACAAGTGAAGGTGGACGTCCAGCAATGATTGTTTAGGAAAGTTAAACTTCCTTTTCCAAGTAAGACATTTTCTAGAAGTATTGTATAACAAATTTATCGTTTAGATTGACAAGAAATACGAACTAAAGGAGTTAAAGACTTCATCTGGTGAGTTAAAATTTACGAAGATATAAGTCGGATGAATAACCTCAAGACAAGATGGGTAAACCTGTTCATCAAATCGTTTTACGTCCTCGGTGAGCACACATGTTACTTCCATTTCCAAACCCTAACAGAGAGGTTCCCGTTTTACTGTAGGAAGCATATTAAACTTAACAGCACCCATTACATGCAAATCTTCGAAATCATGCAAAGACCAAACACACAGGAGGTTGTAATGATTATCATTTTTGCAAACCTGCTTGATTTCCCAAAGTAGTTTCTTAGTGACATCCAGTCTCTTCTTGATTATCACTTTCTTTATCGCAACTCTTGTTTCCTGCAATACGAAATAATCCTAATGAAACATACGCCATATGACGATTGATAAACTAGTACACAATTCAGAATTTTGAAATAAATGTTGATAATAATGTTCATAACAACCAATCCTTTTAGATTTTCGAAGAGAAAATTATATTTCTCATGGAAGGAAGTGTATATTTACTGTCTCAGAGACGATCCATAGAGTATTTAATATCACATATCCCTAATAGCAGGCTACTGAATACAGTTACCGTCAGACCTGCTGTAAAAAGTCAGTACTGAAGCAGAACTTCAATTGAATTTCGAGTGTTTTATTAATTCTCAACATGTCTCTAAGCCAAAAAAGGGATTCGAAACTTTATTTTGTAATTGAAAATAAATAATTTCGTTGAGAAATAAATTAGAAGCCATTCATGCTACCTTCAAAGAATTTATTTCCACATGGTATCTACATGTGTAGCATTCTGCATTCAGAAGATGAATAGGTTCGAACCCTACCGTCGGTTGTGCCAAGAATGGTTTTCAGGACAGTTTCTATTCATGGGTCACAGCTGATTCCTTCAACCTCCTTACCCAATTACATTCACCATCATTCATTTTACCTTCATTAGTTCCTGAACAAAGGTTGGTGGCAGGAAGGGCTTCCGGATGCAAAAATCATGTCATATAATTTCTTCTCACCACATCAGGAAATGGGGCTAGGGTTAGACACACACACATACATATACATGGTAGTAATTCAATATAGGAATGCAGCATTCTTGACAATGTTATGTAGATCTTTTTATTCGACTTGAATGTTTTATACCTGTGAGGTTCTTCAGCCTGTCGAAAATAATTCAGTATAATACCTGAAAAGGAAAACATTTATTAACAGATTCTACCAAAAACCAATTTTTTAATTTTGATATATATTTTTTATTTAAAACATATATTATGAAATAATTAATATTATTAAGAAATGTAAGGACATTTATGTTTATAACATTCTAATAGTTGAATGTTAGATCTTCTCTCAATGAAGTGTTCTGATATTGGCGTGAGGCCAGCTGGCTAGTTTCTCGGTAACTCTCCGTTGCGTCTTGTACCAGTGACGCATATCGGCTTTCGCGGGACTGTAGTAGTTTTATTATTGTTATTATTATTAGTAGTAGTAGTATTAGTAGTAGTATAAGGAGTAGTAAGTTATTGTATTTTGAATTGTTTTTGGAAATTATTTAAGGGCTTTTTAATGATCATTTAATAATAATAATAATAATAATAATAATAATAATAATAATAATAATAATAATAGCAAAGCTACAAATGCATTTTCGCAAAAGCCGATGACGTCACCGGAACACGACGTAACGAAAAGTTGCCGACGAACTATCCAGCTGGCCGTGAGCCAATGATAGAGCATTGCACCACATCGCGCTCTTTGCTGAACTACTAGAGAGAGAGGAACCATAGCTAGAACGCTTCATTAAGATAAGTTCTAACATTCAACTATGAGAAGGATATAGACGTAAATTTTCATAATAATACAGGGTGGTCGGTAATAACGTGAACCGGGTATAAAAGAGTTAGAGGAAAGGTCATACTGATAAATAATTTGAAAACAACAGTTTGACGTCTCACGCCATTGTTATTTTATCATCTCCTGAATTTAGCCAATCAGAACGCTTCCCGGGCGAATTTAAACGGACTTCACGAGTCGATGTTACTAAATCCACCCGTGGCTTAAGACTGGCTTAAAAACCATGCCGAGAAATCAGTATCAAACTCAAACACAATGTGGGTTCCAGATGGTGTCACCGTAGCATTCCTGCTATGGGATGATCCTGTCAGCCGGAGGTCCGCGTTCAAATCCCTCCCCTGGAGAAGCTAATTTCTTCGACTGGTACTCTCAAGCCCGTCTTAACCCCGGTGCAGATTTTGCAGCACCGCCTCTCAAAACCCATTTGGATTCCCCGCAAAGCGATCTAGTTACCTAACTTCGGCAGCTGATAAAATGACAATGAGCGAGATATTGAATTATTTTTTCAAATTATTTATCAGTATAACCAGGCTTCCAACGCTCATATACCCTATTAATGTTGTTTTCGACCACTCTGTATATGCTTACTGTACAAGAAACGCTGGTCCAGCATCAGTATGGAAGTATTTCAAACTTAAAATACGCGCCGCCCGCCAACAGAGCGTCATCCATAGAATTTTCCAAACCTTCTACCATAAATAACTCGTATATGAATTCGGATACGAATATAAGAATAAGATCACCGTACGCACCACTTTAATATCCCCAATAACATCAAGTTTCATTAAAATCCACCTCAGATTAAGGTAGTTATTGAAAAAATGAAACAGCTTCAATCTCCGCGACTTCGGCATAAAAGAGAAAGCGAGAATTCAACACGACGGTCAGCAGATGCAGAGTGGGTCTCGGCCCATAGATGGCCATGGCTGGCCCGTGGTCCGATAGCTCTGCACTCTGTCCGGCCAACAGAGCAGAGGAGAGGTGGCCACGGCTCTACCGTGGCTCTACGCCTCTGCCTTCGGGAGACGGGACAGCGCTGGACCTCACGGCTGGCCCTAACCGTCGGCTGTCCTGAGAAGGGTTTTCCATGGTTCTCCATTCTCCTTCACTAATGCGAATGCCGGGAGAGTTCCTGGTGTAGGCTACGGCCACCACATCTCCTTCACCGTAACAAATCTCCCGGCCTGAGAGACGGCGTCACCGTCTAAGAGGCCGGCCTCCCCCGTCAAGGGAGGAATGAAAACCTTTTTTAGTAGTAGTCAACACGACACAGTCTTGTCCCACAGTCGAACCAGGTCGGTTGGCTGCTAGAAGTTGGTGGTATGATGCGGATGTCTACGATCTCAACTTTACAGCTTCTTACTGTGAGAAGAAATTTGAAACATTTAAATAGTCTTGCGAACTTAGTCATAGAATCGAGAAGTGCGTTACTTTAAATATCTCAAATTGATTGAAATATTTCTGCAGATAGTTAACTTAGAATATTGAACAGTGCATTAGGACTTGTATTCAAAGTGATTGAAATATTTCTGCTGATAGCGAACTTAGAATTTTGAACAGTGCATTAGGACTTGTGTTTTTCAAGTGGAATTTGAATGTTAGGAAATCATTAAAACTTCACGTGTGAATTAACTTTTAATTTCACTGTATCTTTAAATGAACCCAGGACTATTAGCGAACGGGATTAATTTTCACTGTCAAATTATTATAAAGTCTTACCAGTACCATTATTCATGTTTGAACATAAACAGAACAGTGCGTATGAACGGAACTAATTTCACATGTAAATCATTTAACCTCTTCTACCAAAGTGAAGTAATTACCATTCATAGTGTCATAGGTCATAACAGTGTTAAATAAACTTTGTAAATACATGTAAAACAACCGGAAAGCAGTAGAACTGTACTAACAGTTGCGTTATCTTCTTCGAACATTAAAAGCACAAGTAAACTATTTGTTTCGTGTGAACAATATCATAAACTGTGCCAAGTGTAACTTATTTTAAGAAGAATGCGGGTTCGATTCTATTGACATTCGACCGCACGAAAGTTAATTTCTTTATTTTCTCAACTGACAAGTTTATTTGTCTCAAAGAAACATTTGTTTTCGATTTCATTGATATTCGACAGGGAATCCTTGCATTTATTTTCTTATCCTTTCATGGGAATGATTAAAGAGAGTTCAGAAATTACACCTCAGACTGATACGTCCAATATGTCTAAGGGCTTAAATGCGTGTGTTCGCGCTATACTTCCGAGTGAGTGACCTCGGCGAGCCAAACTACTATACCTTCAAGATCTTCAATAACTTCAAGAATTTCTAGAACTTCAAGAACTTCTAGAGCTTTACTGGTTCCATGATGCCGATAGCTGATCCATGATGAAGACGAGAGGAGTAGCAGAGCAATGCGGGCATCACCAGCTGCAGGACGGAGAAAGGTCACGCCCAGTTCCTCTTCTACTGTACTGAGGTGATACGAACTTGACTTTTCACAATAAAACAGTTTAAAAAATCAGAACTTCATTCAAAACGAATCCTCCCACTCTCTGTACCCACTCCCATTCAATATGCCGTACACGCCCTGCGTACCATCTCGTGCTCTCCAAGCTTAAAGTACGGGAATTTCCTGTTAGAGTACATACATATTCATTATAGACTGTTATACCTTTCAGCGTTCAGTCTGCAAGGCTCTGTGAATTTACTAAACGTCGCCACAATCCTCTATTTGTAACTAGTTCTGTGGCCTTGTTTAGTTCATTGAATCATTAGAAATCGAGTCTTACCATCGTCATCTTGGTCTCCCTGTACTTCTCTTACCCTCCACGACCGAGTCCATTAAAAAGAAATAAATAAAAATATAAAGCCAAACCCCATGGAGCAACAGACCCGACGAGCCTTGGCCTACCAAACGACCGCTGCTCAGCCCGAAGGCCTGCAGATTACGAGGTGTCGTGTGTCTGGTACGACGATTCCTTCCGGCCGTTATTCTTGGCTTTCTAGACTGGAAATAAACATATATAAAAATAAAAATAAAATTTGTGACTGGATAGAATCTGAAGATGTTCTTTCAAAAAAGAAACATGCCACAAAATCGTATTAATTTTCAGGTATAATTTATTAATACATATTTTAGTTTCCAGGTATTAGCTAAAATTATTTTATACTGAATTAGTTTCGACGTACTGAAGAACGTCACAGTTATAAATTACGGACACCATTTTCATGAAATGTGGATGAAATGATTTTTTGGTAAGTTTTCGGAAGAAGTATTCGTTTCCTTATGGTTACTTGAATTTCACGTCATTCTTCTGCAGTATTATGAACCAATCCTCCGAACAATAAGTGGAAATTATTAACTGAAGGTGAGAATAAATATTGCGCATTAATTTCCAAAATCAGTGGTAGAATTTCAAGGTATCGGAAGGGTATATGGAAAAATGTGTTCGTTCTCTTCTCTCTTAAAATCACAATATTATGTTGTATTTAAACACATATTCTTTAATGAGCACAATTTTCTATTTTGGACTTCCATATCTGCTAATAAATGTTTTATTACATTAAACTTTATCACATAAGACGTTTAACGCATATAAAATCAACTTTTCGGTGGATTCTGCTGCACCAAAGAGCATGATTATCATTATGATAATCTGAATATAAATAATATAATGGGTTTGAACAATTGTCTTCTTAAAATAAGTTGCCTTTCCACTATATTCCAGAAGATTTGCTATTCTTTGTAAAGATTCCTTTGTCAAGCTTGGTAATCACTGACAATTCCTCAACCCACTGATCTGTTTCAAGGACTTCCACTATAAAAAGCATTAAAAAGCAAAGCAAAGTCACCTACTTACAGGCTATGAGGGCCCGCTTAGAGGAAAGACCGCTTTATAGAATGCGTTATTTTGGATTACTGAAACGGACTGCAAAGGTGCATAGAAACTGTAAAGCTGCAATGTGTAGAGTTGCTTAGTAGATTATTCTACCGTAGAACTTAATTGTTTCTCCATATACTTCACGATAACAAGCTTCCGCTGTAGGTTTGCCCCGTAAGGAACGACATTGCACATTTTACTAATGCTTCTTTGTAACACTGTTTGATGAGAGCATTTGTATGAATTATTTCTTCAAAATAGAAGTGCTGATACTATGTAAATGGTTTTTTGAAGAGATATTAAGTAAACATAAAACAGCATATCGATACACGATTCTTTGCCACCAGTAGTTTTTCTGGTTATCACATCACCGTGAGGATGAGACTAGGTGATGTTCCTGTTGGTTTGGTAAAGAAGGTCTACCCAGCGTACGAATATTTTCAAGAAGTATGTTATTGTGTTGTGTAATAGTGTGGGTTATTATTATTATTATTATTATTATTATTATTATTATTATTATTATTATTATTATTATTATTATTATTATTATTATTATTATTATTAAGGCTAAGGAACGAGACATTAGTCCTGAAAAAAGGTACGATCTTAATACTTTGCAGATGTTAATGTGAAGGTATTCAATTAGGATGCTATTTTTCAGCGACGGGATATACCTATCTAAGTTGATCTTTTTACCGTCCGAACTATGTCAGATGAGTACATAAGTTCTTCTAGAAGTATGGAGATCGTACGTTCGCCAAAATAAAGTTAAACTGTTGTGGTAAGGACATACACTGACTGACAGAGCAAATGCAACACCAAGAAGGAGTGGTCAGAACTTTATGCCAATTGCAGGGTAGACTGACGTCACTGAGGTATGCTCATGATGTGAAATGCGCCGCTGTGCTGCGCACGTAGCGAACGATAAATGGGACACGGCGTTGGCGAATGGCCCACTTCGTACCGTGATTTCTCAGCCGACAGTCATTGTAGAACGTGTTGTCGTGTGCCACAGGACACGTGCATAGCTAAGAATGCCAGGCCGCCGTCAACGGAGGCATTTCCTGCAGACAGACGACTTTACGAGGGGTATGGTGATCGGGCTGAGAAGGGCAGGTTGGTCGCTTCGTCAAATCGCAGCCGATACCCATAGGGATGTGTCCACGGTGCAGCGCCTGTGGCGAAGATGGTTGGCGCAGGGACATGTGGCACGTGCGAGGGGTCCAGGCGCAGCCCGAGTGACGTCAGCACGCGAGGATCGGCGCATCCGCCGCCAAGCGGTGGCAGCCCCGCACGCCACGTCAACCGCCATTCTACAGCATGTGCAAGACACCCTGGCTGTTCCAATATCGACCAGAACAATTTCCCGTCGATTGGTTGAAGGAGGCCTGCACTCCCGGCGTCCGCTCAGAAGACTACCATTGACTCCACAGCATAGCCGTGCACGCCTGGCATGGTGCCGGGCTAGAGCGACTTGGATGAGGGAATGGCGGAACGTCGTGTTCTCCGATGAGTCACGCTTCTGTTCTGTCAGTGATAGTCACCGCAGACGAGTGTGGCGTCGGCGTGGAGAAAGGTCAAATCCGGCAGTAACTGTGGAGCGCCCTACCGCTAGACAACGCGGCATCATGGTTTGGGGCGCTATTGCGTATGATTCCACGTCACCTCTAGTACGTATTCAAGGCACGTTAAATACCCACCGCTACGTGCAGCATGTGCTGCGGCCGGTGGCACTCCCGTACCTTCAGGGGCTGCCCAATGCTCTGTTTCAGCAGGATAATGCCCGCCCACACACTGCTCGCATCTCCCAACAGGCTCTACGAGGTGTACAGATGCTTCCGTGGCCAGCGTACTCTCCGGATCTCTCACCAATCGAACACGTGTGGGATCTCATTGGACGCCGTTTGCAAACTCTGCCCCAGCCTCGTACGGACGACCAACTGTGGCAAATGGTTGACAGAGAATGGAGAACCATCCCTCAGGACACCATCCGCACTCTTATTGACTCTGTACCTCGACGTGTTTCTGCGTGCATCGCCGCTCGCGGTGGTCCTACATCCTACTGAGTCGATGCCGTGCGCATTGTGTAACCTGCATATCGGTTTGAAATAAACATCAATTATTCGTCCGTGCCGTCTCTGTTTTTTCCCCAACTTTCATCCCTTTCGAACCACTCCTTCTTGGTGTTGCATTTGCTCTGTCAGTCAGTGTATTTTAGAACTACCATGGAGTAGAAATTAAATTATTGTCATTTCTTGTATTTATGATGTCTTAAATAATTATTTGAATAATTATTAGATTACATTAATATTTCATGACCATTTAACATTTACGTTACATTTTATTTCAGCCATTCATGATGAGAATGATCTAATTTCTGAAATGAGTGACCTAGAAAGAAGTCCTGCGTCATACTCGGATTTGTAGTTAACCTTTGTCTTCAGGTGTCTAGGACTACAATTAAAGAGATCTGATTAAAATATACTTCTCTCTCAGTTCTGCAGTCAGTACTGTGAAACTACGAAAGGATTAAGTCCTTAAATTCGAATGATTAGCGATCTCGTGAAAAAATGATATGACGATGTTATGAAAATGTAATTAAAATCTACAGTGAGAAACAAGGCAACATTCACTTAGTCAGCAAACTGCAGGTGTTCAGTGTTAATGTGATGCTATTTCCATACGTTCTTTTCATTCCCTATCAGTGTTCTTGTCTTCTTCTTTTTATCAGTCCTTTAATTTGTATCAGATTAACTGGTCTTGGAGTACATGAAGTCAATAATAATCATTACCCAAATACCGGTGACTTCAGCCAGGATCGAACCAGTATAAAAGGAGGGCAGTGACTAACTGGTTACACTGATGAGATCGGTTGAGGAATATTGATGATAAGTTAGTCAGTTCCCAGTAGATCTTAACGAAAAGGTGAACAAATATAAAGATTGTTCAGGTTAGTAACGTAGGACGAGTATGAATTTTGTTAGAGGTACTATCAAACTGTCAATATCACATGTGTGACGATGTGTTGCAATTTCAGAATGAAAGGAAACACATAATGTCAGATAGAAAACTTTAATCCAAAAACATATTTTTTCAAGTTGAGCTCAGCAGTCTTAAAGAAATAGTAGGACTTTGGATAATTCATATTTTGTTTGTGCACCGTAGGATGCATATTGAACTGGATGAAAAAAAGGACAAAGGTAGTGGGTGAAATAAAATAAATCCGCTACGTAGTAATAATTTCTAATTTACCAAATTGCAAAGGCGATATACCTTCTCAGTAGAGAAATATTTATTGATTCAAAATGACGACACCGTAATGACGATGTAGGCATGACAGTGCCACAGTAAGTTTTATCGTATCCAGTATAACATCTCTGAAGTCGGTTTGATGATAATGCAGACAAGAACGATTCTTTCTACGAGTTTTTCTTCAGATGTTTCATAAATGAGCCTTTACAGTATCAACAGAGGAAAGTATCTAGAAATGTAAGATTTAGAGAGCGCTCTGGCCAAGTAACAGGAACTCCTCTTCCAATTCACTATTTCAGAGAACTCTAATTGAGATATTAGCATGTACGGCCCAGAGTGCGAGCTGGAGCATCACCGTGTTGAGCCACATCTCTCAGGAATGCAAGCATGCACAGCATGCTCTGCTGAACCTAGACGAAATAATTAAAACCCGCGTCCTTCTGTCTCCAACTAGACTTACGATAAGGGTCTACGGCAATATTTATTCATCCTGCTTTGCTTATGAACTGTCTGTTCCCTTGCTTTAGACTCCCACTGTGCATATTTGTGAACACATTATATCAGCATGACGCTTATCACAGAAAAAAAATTGATAAAACTTAAATATTTAGCACTGCGCCCTCATTTTAGAAACAGGAAGCATGTTCACTTTCGTTTTAACAGATTCTTTTTATAGTCTACACTGAACATAAGCATTAAAATATTCTAGGGAAGTGTGGATTGATTTATCACACTACAAGCATTCACCCTTTGAACAATGTTTACTTTTATTAGCTAAACCATATGCAGCTGTGGGTCTGTCTTGGAAGTAGAGCTCTTATGGCCGATTTAACCAAGCTTCGTTTGTGAATTTGACGACTGTTCAACTTTGACGATTCGTTTGTCGTGCATTTTTTTCGTTTCTTCAATTTCTGTTCACTTTGACGATCGTCAAACGCACCGTCAATTCTGACGCGCCGATTTTCGATCTTCAAACATGGCGATTCGTTTAAAATGATGTCTCTGTGTTGTAAACACTGCAGTGCTCAGTGTTAGTTGGAAAATACAGACATTTTTAAGCGTTTTGGCGTTTTACAGGAAGTGTTAAACCATTTAACCAACGTTATTTACAAGATCATGAACCTGGGAGACAATTTTGATGCTGAATTATTGTATATAGAATTACTGGAAAATCTAGGACCTGAATGTGCAATTCCTGACTGTAATGATCATTTCTTCTCAATGGATGACTTTAATTTCGTAACTAGGTACAGCCATTCCAAGAGGGTAGTATTGAAACTTTTAGAGCAAGTTGAAGATAGACTGGAATATCGTACTAACAGAAACCGTCCGTTAACACCCTTACAACAACTATTTTTAGCTCTGCGTTTTTATGCTGCTGGTTCTTTTCAATTGGTACTAGCAGATGTGGATAGTATATCTAAATCAAACATCTTTCACTATACAAGGAAAGTTTCTGAAGCAATTGGTTCCTTGAGGCCCCTGCGTGAGAGTTTTCCTGAAGGTGATGAAGCTCGTTCAGTTATTCGCGATTTTCCTATGATAAGCAACTTATCTGGAATAATAGGAACCATCGACTGTACACACATACCTATATTGTCTCCTCGTGGGCACAATGTAGAAGTTTTCCGCTATAGAAAGTCCTATTTCTCAATTAATGTACAAGCGTTGCTTTACGTCCGTAGGTATAACCTTAAATTACCCTACACGTGTCTCCTGGGTGGTGCTAAGTAAGCAACGAAATTGGCTGCTGGACCTTAAACTCTGCTTAACGGATATCCCAGCAAATAGAGGATGTATTTAGCTTCGACTATAATGACGGAAAATTATTCCAATCAAAATGGCTCTTTTCAGAGCCAAGCAAAGGACATAGGGCCCGCTTTGAAGGTTCTACAACTGAATGTTGAGGGTATAAGCCGATCCAAAAGTGACTACCTCTTAAAACTGCTTAACGACAACCATGTAGATGTTGTACTACTTCAAGAAACACATTGCGAGAATGAGAACCAACTTCACTCCAGATGTAAACTACCAGGATTCAATATTGTTGCAGCTACGTTCCATAAAACCTATGGCATCTCTACGCACTTTCGAAATAATATTGAGCGAGTAAAAATTCTTGACATCAGCTCTGATAACATTTTCACCACCAGGATTAAAGTTGCAGACTTGGAAATAGTAAACATTTACAAACCACCATCTCAACCTTGGTGTAATGAAGCCATCATGAATGTAAATCATCCGGCAGTCATTATGGGAGATTTAAACAGTAGGAGTACTTCCTGGGGGTATGGAGATACTAATTCAGATGGTCTTGGTGTGTTAGAATGGTCTGAAACAGAAGATGTTTTCCTTGTGTACGATGCAAAAGAGAAAGGCTCCTTTCACTCAGGAAGATGGAAGAAGGACACCAACCCAGACCTCTGTTTTGTTTCAAGGGACGAGCACGGAAGACCTTTACAATGCAGCAGAAAAGTACTGAACAATTTTCCCCGAAGTCAGCATAGACAAATTCTTCTAAAAATTGACATTGAAGTCCCAATAATAAGATCAACACCTGTACCTCGCTGGAATTTTGTAAGGGCAAACTGGGAAACGTTTACTAAGGAGTTGGATCACAATATCCAGTGGATTCCACCCAAACTGGACAACTATAAGCGATTTGTTAGTTTAACATGCTCCATACCAAAGAAACACACTCCCAGAGGATTTAGAAAAGAATATATCCCCGGATGGAATAGAAGATGTGATGAGCTGTACAAAGAATACCAAATCAGCAACAGAACAGAAGTCGCTGATGAACTATTGCAAAGCCTAGATTCTGCCAGAAAAGATAAATGGAACTCAATGACAGCAAGCATGAATTTCCAACACTCAAGCAGAAAAGCATGGACTCTTCTTAGAAAACTTGGTAGCTGTACTCCCAAATATATTAATAAGAGCTCAGAGGTATCTCCAGTAGATGTAGCTAAAAGAATCATCAAACTGTCCAAAATACCAGAAAATGTCAATAAAGATGAATCAAGAAACTCAAGAAAGAGCTAAAAACTAGGCTATCCTCGACTGAATCAACCCCCCAGTTCTCAGGGGAATTCACAACTGCAGAAATCTCAACAGCTCTAAAAGAAATAAAAACCAGGCAAAGCAGCAGGAGTGGATGGGATATATCCAGAATTCCTGAAACATTGTGGACCTAGAACCCTACACTGGTTACTAATGTTCTTTAATGACATCTTAAGAAATGGTAGGCTTCCATCTTTGCTTAAGAGAACTAAAATAGTTGCCATTCTAAAGCCCGAAAAAAGTGGAGATAGTCCTGAAGATTATAGACCAATAGCACTCTTAAGTATTTGCTACAAGTTAATGGAGATAATGATTTACAACAGAATCTCAACCACAGCCTTCCAACGCATACCAATTGAACAAGCAGGATTCCGACCTAACCGAAGCTGCTGTGACCAGGTCTTGGCACTCACCAGCCACATTGAGAACGGATTTCAAGACAAGAAGAAGACAATCGCTGTTTTTGTGGACTTGACATCAGCTTATGACACAGTATGGCGACAAGGGATGATTTTTATATTCTTGAAGATCATTCCCTGTAAGAACCTTGCAACACTGCTGAACAACATGCTATGCAATAGAGCGTTCGAAATACATTTAAACGGCAATAAGAGTAAGCCCTATATACTAAACGATGGTTTACCCCAGGGATCAGTTCTTGCTCCTCTACTATTCAGCATCTATACTGCAGATCTTCCAGAAACTACTTCCAGGAAATTCATATATGCAGATGACATAGCTCTGGCTGCCCAATCGAGTGACTTCAAAACAGCAGAAATTACACTCACAGAGGATCTCCATAACCTGAACGAATATTTCAGTACTTGGCGACTCAAACCTAACTTGAACAAAACTGAAGTAAGCTGCTTCCACCTAGACAACCAAAAAGCCAACTATGTACCTCAAGTCGAATTCAAAGGCCAAAAACTTAAGTATAACCTATATTCAAAGTATCTGGGCGTCACAATTGATCGGACACTTTCATATAAGCAACATCTCTCTAACACTGCAGCCAAGATAAAAACAAGGAACAACATATTGCACAAGCTCAGTGGAACAGGATGGGGAGCAAACGCGACAGTACTACGAGCATCAGCTCTTGCCTTGATCTATCCAGTTGCAGAATACTGCTGCCCTGTGTGGCTTAACAGTGTATATACTTCAAAAGTTGATACACAACTGAATGATACTATGTGGACAATATCAGGCACCATCAAATCGACACCCCTAAAATGGTTACCCGTTTTATCCAACATCCATCCCCCTCACATACGAAGAGAACTGGCTCTAGTAAGAGAATGGCAGAAATGTCGCAGTAACCCTCAACTGCCCTTACATCAGGACTGCAACCCTCAGAAACCGACGAGATTAAAGTCCAGAAACCCATCATGGAAGTTAGGCGAGAAGCTCCTGGAAACACATTTTGATGCTGATGAGATCTGGCGCGAAGAATGGACCTCTTCAAATCCTGACCACCTGGGTTTAATCCACCATCCTTGTAGAGCTCCTCTTGGTTTCAACTTACCGAGAAGGGAATGGACGTCTCTAAACAGAATCAGAACAAACCATGGAAGGTGTAAATTCTGGCTTCACAAGTGGGGAAAATCTGAAGACCCATTCTGCGACTGTGATAATGAGCCTCAGACCATCCAGCACGTTGTTATGGACTGCCCAAAAAGAAGATTCAATGGATCCATTGAAGAATTACATAGTGCCTCTACAGAAGCAGTGGACTGGCTGAAAAGTCTGGACATTAAGTTTTAAATGCTGACTTGTAAATCACATACTTATTTAAGAAATATGTATTTATATGTACTTATAATGTATCCTTGTTTTGCCATACGAAATAATAATAATAATGTAGAGACTACTTGTGATGCTAATTTACTAATAAGGAAGATCATTGCTGGATGGCCCGGATCGGTTCACGACAGTTCTATTTTTGACTTTATCACTATCTGGAAGAGAAAAGACGACTTAACAGGAATTGAGTCCTGAGGAAATTAATGTAAGCAGATCAAGAAGGTCCTCCAGTTGTTAATCGGAACAGAATAGTTGAAAACCACTTCCATTAAGACAGTGATTTAAAAGTGGAATACATTTAAATCACGCGAGTTCTTTTTCACTAATATTACATAAGCAAGCAAACACTTTATTGTTTTCTATAGCACACAAGGTGTAGGTAATATTTAATGTGACTGTATGTTTGTTACTAATAGGTTATATATATGTTAATGTTACTTAGTGTTATATGCAAATAAATTCGTAGAAGTGTGGCATATTAATTAAAAGTGGTTACAGATATTTTTTCATTATATTTCAAGAGGAACCTTGAGACAGCATAAAATATAGTCTATCGTTTCTTCTAATTAAAGTAAAGTTTTGCTATTTGTATTAAGGCTAGTTCTTCTTTATGCCTTAATTGCAGCATGTTTAATTCTTGCTTGCAAAGATCCCTTCTTGCTTGTGACAATTCAATAACTTTTTCATGGGATTTCAATGCTTCTGTTTTCTTTGACTTCTTAAAAGAAGGCTGGTTTCTTGATGACCACGATACTTTGCTACCGTTAATTGATGGTGGAAGGTCATTGATTATATCTGGGAACCGTTTCTTCAATTGTAGGAATATGGATCTCTGTGCTTGGTTCTCCTTCAAACGACACCAGTACAATGCATGATTCAGTAGTGTTGCTAATGGATGTGGTTAGCCCTATATATGCAGAATCGCTATCCAAGTTGTTGGAAGAGGCTCTACTTGGTCCCTGATTATTTCCAGCAACTATGATGTTTGGTCTAATGAAGGGGTTACAGCAACTCCACCTCCAGTTTGAAGCATATTCACCTTATCCTGACATCGTTTTTTTTTTTTTTTTTTTTTGCTTAGCCCTTCTTTTGAAGTTGTCATAAAACGTTTTCGACTGTTTCACTAACCTTTTACAAATAAATTCATGAGAATTAAAACAATTTGCAAGTTCTATCCATGCTTTATCTTTATCACGCAACGTTATGCCATCGGTTTTCTTGTTTTCGATTGGCTCTTTCCTTTCGGCAACAAGACTCACGAACAAACTCTTCTCGTCTTCAGAAATTTGGATCGTCTCTTCTTTGACGAAATATTGTCATCTTCCATTTTGAGACCACTCTTAATAACAGAAAATTAAATTACAAATCACGTCTACTTTCAACCATGGTTCAGTACTTGCTATCTTCAATTATTCGTCGAGAATTTGCAATAAGAATGGACGATAAAACTCGATGTATCACCTCGGTATGGATCACGAGATTTCCATGGCCTTCTAACCTCCTGTAAAACGTTGTTTCAAAACGCAAGAGCGTGTCATAACAAACGGAGCGTCCATTCCAACTCACTAGTGATGACGAAATGTAAAAGATTTTAACGGAGCGTCAAAAAGGACCGGGTCTACGTATTTGACATCCGTCAAGCATATTAGGACGAAGCTTGGTGAAACCGGCCATTAGTATCACAGATAAAGCTGAAACCACATCTAGCGAGCACAAAGCATTCTTCACGTTCACCTTGCAGCTTCAAGAATGTCATTAAGCTTGCTAAAACTCCCTGCTCATCATATTCAGTATTTTTATTACTAACTCTTTTCCAGGCTAACAATACTTCTTCTGGTAATTAATATTCCACCAAAGGTATAGCATGGCAGTATATTTCTCTGTAGAGTTTCCAAAGCACGGAACTTGTTTGCAATTTATCATACACGGTAGGCCTATTTAGTGGGATTGTTTCTTCGCTAGTGGCTCGATTCAAAACAAGAGAAAGAAGCTTACGAACATTAGCTCTTGTTAGTAAGTTTGTTTATATGGATTTGGTCCTGATTTGGACTTTATGGGATTCGTGTGAATCTTTTTATTTCAGATTTGTTTCGATATTGTTATTTTATTTGCCCACCGGTTCGCTTTCGCTTCTCCCTCATTATTCTCTATCCTTGAAATTTTGTGTTGGAGTATTCATGTGTGTTAATCTGTAAAGTAATGAAACTGATAGATGCTATTTCTTTCGTGAGTAGAACTTTTCATTTTCAGGACTGAATTTTATTTGAAGTCAGTGATTGTGCAACCTTTCATGTTTTTAAAATGTGTGAAATTTATTTTGTTACTTTCATTGACCAGTCTCAGTCTCATTCTTAGCTCAGTCTCATGAAAGTGACTGAGGTATGAGTGATGCTAGTAATACCATTCCTTATGCAGCCAGTCCCTGTGATGAATAGTGTGAAAATGTCGCTCATAGGGTCCGTTGGTGCATGCATTTCAGTGGACTTGGCAGACTGATATGTAACAGCAACTTCTGGCTCGATGAGGAAAGCAACGGGAAAGTACCATACTTCTCAATTCCCTAGTATACCTCTTCAGTGACACCTAGGCTATCTCTGACAGCTGTTGGCAGAGATGTGGAGGATCAAACCAGTCTTCGGGCTGAATACCCAACATACGCACATTATTATTATTATTATTATTATTATTATTATTATTATTATTATTATTATTATTATTATTATTATTATTATTATAGCAGGTTGGAAATATCAGAGACATGGAATAGCGTATGATACAATAAATTTTGAGTCCTAAGCAGTTTTATGAAGGGACAAAAATATTTTTCTCCTATTCTTACTTATTATGCAATGAAACTGTAGTACTTACACTCTACTGTTGGATTTAAACAAAAATCGTTTGCTAAAGGCAATATTTAGTCAGTCGAAAGTCACGTAACGAGATTTGCTTACACCAAGAATTAAACAGTAATCACAAACTCTAACGGTACTATTGTAGTATATGATGTAAGAAAAAATGAGCAAGTATATAGGTATCACAGCTAAAGAATGCTATAACTAACACTATCAATAAGAAGAGTAAATAACAGGTGACACCAAATTTAAAATACTGTCCTTTTCCCCTGGCCTTCCATAGATACTGTAAAGTTTTATGGTAAATAAATAATAATTAATTAATTGTTGTGAATTTCCCCAGGAGATCAGGACTCAAATTTTGTCACAAGTGTATTAAGACCGACGCTGTTGCACGAGAGCATAGGTAGCACGTATCACGTGTGAAGAATACGTGAATGATTTTTGCCACAGCGAATGAGAAGTTCTAACGGAACCCATAACTAGGACATGAGCACGAAGTTACAAAGTAACATGCTGCATGAAACTTTACTCGGCTTACACAGTGGGTGACGAGATGCAAGTACATGAGCAGAGATTATCTAATAAACTAACTGATTCACCTGATTTAACATGCCATAACTTGAGCAGAATATTATTTTACCCGTGAACTTAGAAAATATGGAGAAGCTGCCGAACAGTAAGAACATAGCCTTGGAGAAAACGTATAAGACCGAAACCTACGAATCTGTAAAAATGAAAATGAGATACAGGTGAATGAAGTCAGGTAATGCGGAAAATGTCTGATTAGAAAATGAAATCTTAAAGAAAGTTGATTAATATTATTACTTGGCTAGTAGCATAACCAACGATGATAGTAAGGAGAATACAAAACGTTGACTAGCCCAAACACGAACGGATTTTAGACATGATATAGGCTTTTGGGCTTTTGCCGTGTCAAGAATATAAGGTGAATTTCTTTACGTTTCGCAGAGAACTTTGCTCTGCGTCATCAAAAGAAAATCTCGACTGTCCACGAGAAAGGCTTCTCAAAACAATGAGAACATTCCAGAATATCGCCAATATTTCATTATTTGAGGAGTGTTCAAATGTATTTTCACTAGTCTATGAAGAGAAATAGTGCTAATTAAATAAAGAAATAAAAATATTTTTATTGAAAATTTCAGACATCAAACATTATTTTCCGAAATGTAAATGTGAAAAACATTCTCCCTAATGAACAACAGCTGGTCTTTATTATTATTATTATTATTATTATTATTATTATTATTATTATTATTATTATTATTATTCGGGAAGTAATCTAACATCAATTTCAGAAACTTCCTTTAAAATCTATTCCTGGTTATCGAATTGTCCAAGTTGGTGTTGACCATTTTACAAATATACAGTATCTGGGTTATGCCGACGTTTCAAGTTGATGAGTATAGGTTCTCCTGGGCCACACATTTCATAATCTGCAAACACGTTTTTTGTGATTTCCTTATAATAGTTATTCTTTCGTAAATCACCTCCTAGAAAACTGGGATATCATATACTATTTGCACTTTGGCCTCTTAGTGTACTGGCTTTATAATTCATATTGCTACTGTTAGGAGTCCTATTAACGAGAGAAATTTACCCATATTGGCACTTACAACGTTTTAGCATGGTATCTGCAATTCATATTAGGTCCATATCTTTGTACTTTTAGCGGTGTAGTAAATGAGCATTGAATGTCCAGTAAACTAAGATGATAGAGGATGTTTAAAGAATGGAGATATCATAGAGAAAAATTAAAACGGCCGAAACGGGCAATTTTTTCCGTTCACTTCATAGGTTTATATGCACAAAAATGATTCATAAGGCAAGACATCTGGCAATAAATACCAACCTTATAAATGCCAACTGCCGTATACACGTGGGCAGGTATCAGTGTATTACAGGACACAATGGAGCTCCGGCGGCTAATGTGGCCATCGGCGTTCGGCTGCAAATATAATGACACAGTTCATATAATACAATTCCAGTGTAGCATTAATACAGTATAATATCAATTGCATCGGGAAACCGATATTCTAGAAACAAAGATTAATTCTTCACGTTAGAAGGAAGCTATCTAAAAAGTATTCTGTTAGTCCTGTACTTACATTAAAACTAGGCCTGTCGCAGCTATAGCTGCGAACAAAGGCTACAAATGAAACTGGTGGTAAAGGAAGCGTGAGAAAAGTAACGGAAAATATACTGAACTCCGGAAAATCTTTTATTTGCATTTGAACTTACAATTCCGTCGTGATTATACATATGAAATTTTTGAACCTTTACAATTGAGGGGTGCGTTCAGTGGTTGAGAGTAAGTTGCATGAAAACCAGTGTGGTTTCAGACCACAGAGGGGTTGTTAGGATCAGATTTTCAGTATGCGCCAGGTAATTGAAAAGTGCTACGAGAGGATTAGACAGTTGTGTTTATGTTTCGTAGATCTAGAGAAAGCATATGACAGGGTACCGAGGGAAAAGATGTTCACTATACTGGGGGACTATGGAATTAAAGGTAGATAATTAGAATCAATCAAAGGCATTTATGTTGACAATTGGGCTTCAGTGAGAATTGATGGTAGGATGAGTTCTTGGTTCAGGGTACTTACAGGAGTTAGACAAGGCTGTAATATTTCACCTTTGCTGTTCGTAGTTTACATGGATCATCTGCTGAAAGGTGTAAAGTGGCAGGGAGGGGTTCAGGTAGGTGGAAATGTCTGGCCTATGCTGACGACTTGGTCTTAATGGCAGATTGTGCCGAAATCTTGCAGTCTAATATCTTGGAACTTGAAAATGGGTGCAATGAGTATGGTATGGAAATAAGCCTTTCGAAGACTAACTTTATGTCAGTAGGTAAGAAATTCAACAGAATTGAATGTCAGATTGGTGATACAAAGCTAGAACAGGTCGATAATTTCAAGTAAGTGAGATTGAATCAAGGTGTCGTAAAGCCAATGCAGTGAGATCGCAGTTGCGATCAACAGTATTCTGAAAGAAGGAAGTCAGCTCCCGGACGAAACTATCTTTACATCGGTCTGTTTTCAGACCAACTTTGCTTTACGGAAGCGAAAGCCGGGTGGACTCAGGATATCTTATTCATGAGTTAGAAGTAACGGACATGAAAGTAGCGAGAATGATTGCTGGTATAAACAGGTGGGAACAATGGCAGGAGGGTACTCGGAATGAGGAGATAAAGGCTAATTAGGAATGAACTCGATGGATGAAGCTGTGGGCATAAACCGGCTTCGGTGTTGGGGTCATGTGAGGCGAATGGAAGAGGATAGGTTACCTAGGAGTATAATGGACTATGTTATAGAGGGTAAGAGAAGTAGGGGGAGACCAAGACGACAGTGGTTAGACTCAGTTTCTAACGATTTAAGATAAGAGGTATAGAACTAAATGAGGCCACAGCACTAGTTGCAAATAGAGGATTGTGACGACATTTAATAAATTCACAGAGGCTTGCAGACTGAACGCTGAAAGGCATAACGGTCTATCATGTTAATGTATGTATGTATGTATGTATGTATGTATGTATGTATGTATGTATGTATGTATGTACAATTCCCCTATCATAATCGTCTTGTGCATGCTTGTAACATACATGAATTACTTTAATGCAGTAGGCTGTAGTTCACCATAAATTATTGCATTTGACTGTCTATTCATTGACTGATTATATAGTAGTTCATTGTAAAGTATGCTTTTTCGGTGAACTGACCCCAATATGGTGCAGTTATAATTTTAATTGTGACATCTCTCCTAGCTTTAATTCTACTAAATGCCAGGCAGAAAACACACCGAGATAAGTAAAAATACCTATTTTGTCAAAACTTTGACCCTGTGCTTTTGCCTCCCTTTGAATTTGAAATGCATGTTACTGTCAGTAGGAACCAAACCAATGCTAGGCAGATAAATGACTTGATTCTTGTAAGCTCCTGCAATGACTTCTAATTTTTTAGTTTTGTCATACATCGCTTATTAGAACCAATATGGAGCAAGAACTTACATTCTGGTGATATCTTGATTTCACAGGGCCGTCTATCGGACTAACATAGAATGATCTGCATTGACCACTTTCACAAAGCCCTCTATCGGGCTGGCATTGAAAGATTAGCGGAGACAGTTTTCGTAGAGCCATCTAGGACGAATGCAGTTAACTGCAATGACTTAAGCATCATATTATTTGAATTGGCTATTTTACGCAAATGAAGGATTTGATGAAAGAAATGACATTTATCTAGTAATCCTGAGATGAAGAACTTTCTTTTGATGTACAACACATAGGTATTGCCGTTTCCTCACAACTTTATGTTACACTTTCAAAGTAAATATATATATATATATATATATATATATATATGTATAGAGCCTATATAGTCCGTCTCCGTGGCTAAATGGTTAGCGTGCTGGACTTTGGTCACAGGGGTCCCGGGTTCGATTCCCGGCAGGGTCGGGAATTTTAAGCATCATTGGTTAATTTTTCTGGCACGGGGGCTGGGTGTATGTGTTGTCTTCATCGTCATTTCATCCTCATCATGACGCGCAGGTCGCCTACGGGTGTCAAATCGAAAGACCTGCACCCGGCGAGCCGAACCCGTGCTGGGATCTCCCGGCACTAAAAGCCATACGCCATTTCATTTCATACCCTATATAGATAAGATCAAATAATGTACGTGCGTAAAAAGTCCGACTCGTTAGCTGAATGGTCAGCGCACTGGCCTTCGATTTAGAGAGTCCCGGGTTCGATTCCCGGCCGGGTCGGGGATTTTAATCGCTCCCGATTAATTCTTCTGCCTCGGGGACTGAGTTTATATGTCCGTTCCAACACTCTCATCATATTCAGACAACATACCACACTACCAACCACCAGAGGAACCCGCAATAGTGATTACATCCCTCCATATAGGGTTGGCGTCAGGAAGGGCATCCGGCCGTAAAACAGGGCCAAGTCCACATGTGTGACGCAGTTCGCTCCCGCGACCCAACAGGTGTCGGAAAAGCGGTAGGAAAAGAAGAAGAATGTACGTGCGTAAAGACACTATTAATAGAGAAGTGTATTGAATTTAGAATTCAAAAATGTAAGTGTATTACAAGTAGTATTGTTAATAGAGATTTTAATGAGAATGTTGGGGGCTGTTATGTTGATTATTTGTGTAGTAATTGGGGTGGCCTTCCTTACTCTATTGGAGCGGAAGGTTTTAGGTTATATTTTAAGACACTATTAACTGATGTAATGGTAGATTACTCATAATGTTTTACTTTAATTTAAGCAGCTGAGATTATTTGAAAAACAATGTGTGGCAGTTTTTTTGCATGGGTGATGTGCGAACTTCAACCATTAAGTCAGTCAATTTAAGGTCACCATATTAAATTCCTTAACTCTTTTACTAAACATTGTTTTATTTTCTTAAACTCCACAATATACTATGACGAAGATCTGATTAACTGCAGCTGGAATTTGCAAGAATACTTATAACGCCGCGAAAGAAAGCACAACTACGTCTAAATTTCATCTGACAACACTGAGTACATTAGTCCTCATATTAATACGCATTACGTATGTTAGTAAAATGTTATGTCTTAATAAATATCGCTTATACCTCGGATATGAACTCAGAAATGACGCTAGTATGCATACGTAGTACTTCTATGTTTCAGCATTCAATATACTAGATATAAGTAGGGAAAGGAGTTTCAGGCACGAATAGCTTAGAGTGCAAACGTATTTGAACAAGGCGCAAGTCTAATCTAGCCGCTCTACAGTTATGCCGGTGAGTTGCATACATTTTAGGGGTTGTGATAGTTCAGGTCTGTAATATTTATGCAAATCTCACTGTAGAACCGTTGTGCGGCCTAGGATACATTTGCGCCTTGCATTCTAACCTAGATATAATGCAATACATTTTTTTAAATATTCTCATTTAACATCCTACTTTAGTACTGTATGTACGTTCACGTCGACAATAGTTCGTTAATTTTCACGTTGCTCGAAACAAAACACATGGGGCAACAGCTCCGAAGGGCCATGGCCTACCAAGCAACCGCTGCTCAGCCCGAAGGCCTGCAGATTAGGAGGTCTCGTGTGGTCGGCACGGACGTTATCCTTGGCTTTGTAGACCAGGGCTGCTATATCACCGTCAAATAGCTTCTCAATCGTAATCACGTAGGCTGAGTGTAACTCGAACTAGCCCTCAGGTCCAGGTGAAAATCCCCGCCCTGGCCGAGAATCGAACCCGTGTCCTCCTGGTAAGAGGCAGAAACGCTACCCCTATTCTATGGGGCCGACTTCCTCGTTGCTCTAAGAGGTCCAAATTAAATGAATAAAAGCTTGACCCTCTTAATTACAGTGTAAAGACGTAGACGATATTCCATAAAAGTAAACCACATTCATTCTGATGTGTTTAGAAGCGAAAATTCTAGTACAATAATCTAGAGTGAGAACACAGAGGTAGATCTCATACGAGACGTCACCCTTTTCAGTTCTAAAACATTTCTAACTGACGATACGAAAATTGTTCCCCATGGATAAACTTCATTTCGTAAATCTGTTGATATCTTGAATTCTCGCTTTTCGGCCCAGGTTAGTTGTACGTTAAACTTAGCCCTCAAGAAACTGATAGGAGTATAACCTTGATGTTTAACAACAGTCATTGTACCAGGGGTAAGGCCTCTCCGCATATTTAAAATTGCCTCTCAATGCCTATGCTGGTACCTGTGTAAAATATCTCGAACTATCAGATACTCTAACAGTTTGACTGTCGGGGACTAGGCAACTCGAATTCAGACTGCTCCCTGGTGTGCAAGTATTATATTAACCTGGAAGAATGTTGATGAATAGAAGTTCGGTAACCTGTTTACAGTTATTCATTTTTAATCATTCTGAAGTTGTCGGTTCTGCCCCCCTGTCAAATGTAATCAAAACATAGTGATCACTCAATCAGTTTGTCCCTATCTATTATCCTACTGTCCAATCAAAAGAGTTGTAATAAATCCTTCTAGAAACATCGGCTGAGCTTCTATTTACGAGCAAGGTTTCTGGGCTAGGTTGTCTTGTATGGATTGACTTGCGTGTGAGCATCATCTGAGAGGGGGCTAAGGGAGTAGAGGCTGGGAAGCAGAATGGACATTATATGAAAATCAGGTACGGTATTTTAAGTTAATAAACTTGTGTGTGAAGTTCGGGAAGAATTTAGGTTTTCTGTTAGCATGTAACTGCTATATCGTCCATCTCTTTTCTAAAGTCATGTAAAGCTTTAAATTTCGGAGGGTGAATTAATGTAAGGAGTTTGCATGTGCTGAAGGATATACCCTAATGGCAACTTGCAAAATATAAGGAAGCACATGAATGATACCCTCGTTAAACTTCCTATCTACTTAATATGTGGTGACAAATTTTCCTAAATATATATTTTTTTTAATCACTCTTTCGGCCTTTAATGTTCATCCTTTACTTAGTCACAGTGCAGTATGGATTAGCCTCTGCTACGTAGGGGCGTAAGCCCAATTAGGTAAAGTAAGCATTTGTTCTCCGGTTTTGCCTCCATTCATCTCGTTTTTCGGCCTTGTAAAATTAACCTTCTTTCTTTAACTTTCGTAAACTTGTGGTAGTGTAATGTGGACCTTCGGTCCCTGTACCTCGGGGATCTGTTGATCCCATTGAGGTAAATAATGAGTGTCCGAGCCCATTTTGGAGCAACTGTGGTTGCATTCCTAAATTTTAAGATAAATCGGTGGCCTAATTATGGGTGAATTATAAATCTGTTAAATGGATTACGGGGTTCTAGCCCCTTGCCTTGTAATATTTTTCCTGTGTCTAAGACCTTAAAAGTCATTGTGTAAAACAAACTACTGGGTTTAAGACCCGTTGTCTAATTGTATAACTGTATCAGAAGCTACGGCTTCTTTCTTGAATGGTATTTTACATAACTTGTCCGATTGTACAGTCTGAAGTATTTACTTATATAACGAAGTGTAGGCAATAGAGTTTACCTTGTATTAATTTGAAATAGGTTTGAGCTTCGGTGCTCCTGCAATGTGCAGTACTTTTGAACCGTTAGGCTCTTTCCTACTGGTGACCTCCGAGCTTTCGTGTTCCCGTGTAAAATTAATTAAGAGCTAAAACTCCCATCCTTGTGTTTTCTCAAACTTATGAGCCTTGGGCTTTTGTTGTTGATGGTGGAGTCTCTTGCTCCCTTACTGTTGCTGTGTTATTTTGTTTTCCCGTGGTGAAAAGAAAGAAAGAAAGTACAGTATTCTCAAAACTTAGCAGATCTTCTTGAACTCAAATATGTGTTTGTCTAGCCCTTCACCCATCACGCTTCTTATCCCTCTGCGGTCCTCTACAATACCCGAAACAGTCATAATCGTAAGGAATGTACGGAAGAAATGTTTCCTTCAAAAATGTATGCATGCTCTTAATGAGATAATTCACTGCTATTCTGTTCACATTCCGATGGCAAATACTGATGGATCACCTAACATTGAATGACGCTGAACGTTGCTGCCCCACAGAGTGTTTACAGGACGTCACATATACACAAATATTAACATGATATTTGACCAAGTTTCGTTTTGATGTGTATTTCTTCTGGTAAATGGTTGAGGGTATGATCAATTCACATCATTAGAAGCAAATTCACTGCATATATTATCCTAAGGTAAAAATCTTACTACCGGGCGAGTTGGCCGTGCGCGTAGAGGCGCGCGGCTGTGAGCTTGCATCCAGGAGATAGTAGGTTCGAATCCCACTATCGGCAGCCCTGAAAATGGTTTTCCGTGGCTTCCCATTTTCACACCAGGCAAATGCTGGGGCTGTACCTTAATTAAGGCCACGGCCGCTTCCTTCCAACTCCTAGGCCTTTCCTATCCCATCGTCGCCATAAGACCTGTCTGTGTCGGTGCGACGTAAAGCCACTAGCAAAAAAAAATATCTTAGTCATTGCGAATTCTATGATTGTAACAAATAAGACTGTCTGTTACTGTTGCTGCATAACGTTAGGATCATTAACCAGGTGTATGCATAGGTTTTTGCCGTATTTTGTGGTAAAGAAAACACGTAATTTTCCAGGGAAATTCATTTTTTGTTTATTCAAAATATTGGCCATCGTTTTCTACACACTTCGCCCATCTTTCAGGTAAGTTTTGAATACCATGACAGAAAATCTGCTTGTCTTTTGCGGCAAACCATTCGTCGAGCCATTTTCTAACTTCCCCATTGATGCGAAGAGGTGACAGTCAGATGACGCCAGCTTGGGGCAGTACGGCGGGTGCGGAAGGATGTCCCATCCAAGCGATTTTAAGGTGTCTTTTTTCTGGTTTTGCTGTTTGAAACGACGCATTGACATGTAACACAATCACTTTTCCATGCCTTCTGACCCATTTCGGTCGTATGTCGATCAATGCGTGAATTAAATTAATCATCTGCTGACGATAGCGTTGTCGGCCTTCAAGAGTTCCTAATACACAATACCGCTCTGGTCCAAACAGACACAAAGCATGATCTTCTTGCCGAGACGATTTGGCCTTGCTGTTGAAGGACCAGCTTCGCCAGATGACAGCCGCGATTTTCTCCGCTTCAGGTTTTCAAAATAAATCCATTTTTCGTCACCCGTCAAACTTAGGTGCATAAATGACTTTCTTTCGTGGCGTTGAAGCAGCATTTCACAAGTGACTTTGTGATTTTCCATTTGCCGTTCATTCAAATCGTGTGGAACCCATTTACCGAGTTTATTGATCTTCGCCACTCCTCGTAAACGTCTGCTAATTGTTTCTTGTGACACATTTAATACTTGTGCCAATTGCTGTTGGGTTTGAGTTGGGTCATCATCCAGTGCGCGCACTGTCTTTCACATTGAAATTACTACGTTTAAATTGTCGAAACCATGTCTGACATGTTCTAATCGATGGAGCGTGTTCACCATATGTTTCTACCAGCAAACGATGACTTTGCAGAGGCTTTTTCTTTTGATTAAATAACAGAAGCAATGCATGCCGCAAATGTTCTTTTTCAGGCACATGATCACTGAACGATATAACACAAACGCTAGTGTTTAGTGGACTCAACTGTTGTGTGTTGATACTTTAATATCAGACGAACAAACTAACGTACGTGTCAAATTCAAACGCTGTGTACTGTTCGCAGGCGCCTTCTCTTAGTGAAACCGGAAAAGACATACGCATGCACCTGGTATCAACTTTCTCCATATACTTTAATTCCATAGCGTTTGCTATTTTGCTTTACGTCGCACCGACACAGAGAGGTCTTACGGCGACGATGGGACAGGAACGGCCTAGGAAAAGGAAGGAAGCGGCCGTGGCCTTAATTAAGGTAAAGCCCCAGCATTTTCCTTGTGTGAAAATGGGAAACCACGGAAAACCATCTTCAGGGCTGCCGACAGTGGGATTCGAACCCACTATCTCCCGGATGCGAGCTCACAGCTGCGCACTCCTAACTGCACGGCCAATTCGCCCAGTAATTCCATAGCGTTAATGAGCCATGTTACCTCAGATAATTGGAATACTAAGAGGGAAATCTGGTTTCCGAGAACAGATAGGCTTGAATCCCATTGTTTATTATCTTTCCCCACCGTGGTGTAGAGATAGCGTGCCTGACTCCTACCCAGAGGCCCCGGGTTCGATTCCCGGCCAGGTCAGGGATTTTTACCTGGACCTGAGGGCTGGTTCGAGGTCCATTCAGCCTACGTGATTAGAATTGAGGAGCTGCGAGGGCAGATCAGAAAATAAGTTGCACTTCCCAGTTATGGCGATTTATTACACCACCTATACAACAGCAACACGACTATAACGACGTACACTGTAACGTCACTTTTCCACATAGTTTCCAAGAGACTCCAAACATTTCTGCGAACGCACAACCAACTTGTCGATGCCGGATGCATAGAAATTTCCTCCAGCGTTCTGCAACCACTCGGAGACAGCGGCCTTCAACTCCTCATCGGTCTGGAAACGTCGACCACCGAGCTCTGTTTTGAGCTTACCGAACAGATGAAGTCACATGGCGCTAGGTCGGGACTGTAGGGTGGATGTTGCCAGACCTCCCACTTGATACGCTGCAGCAGTTCTCTCGTTTGGTGGGCCTTGTGAGGTGTTGCGTTATCGTGCAACAAAACCACACCGGCGCTCAATTTCCCCCGGCGCTTTTCTGTAATCGTTTTACGCAACCGGTGCAACGCTTGATAAGACGACGCCGCCGCGTTGATCGTCGTTCCTTTCGGCATGAATTCCACGTGCAGCAAACCCTCCATGTTAAAGAACACTGTCGCCATAATCTTACCGACTGAAGGTTGAACCTTGGCCTTCTTTCGTTGGTGCTGATGAGGGGTGCACCCATTCCATTGGTGTTCGCTTCGTTTCGGGGGTGAAGCGGTGGACCAACGTTTCGTCGCCTGTGACGATTCGCCGCAGAAACCTGTTGCCGTCTGCGGCATAGCGTTGAAAAAATGCCAGGGAGGATTGGAAACGTTGTCCCTTGTGCTCATCGGTGAGAAGACGTGGGACCCCTTCTTTGACACAGCTTACGATATCCAAGGTCCTCGTGAACTATGGCGAAAACACTGCCATACGACATATTCAGCCGCGTCGCGATTTCTCTCAGTTTAGTGCGCCGGTTCTGTCTAATGATCGCATTCACACTGTTGACCTTTGCACGGGTCCTGGACGTTGCGGGCCTGCCTTCGCGATGGTTGTCCGTGATATCCGTGCGTCCGGCTTCGAATTGCTGACACCACTTTAAGATACCTTGCCGGGAAATGGCCCGCTCTCCATACACAGCACTAATTTCACGAAGAATGTCCGCGCAATTCTTCCTTTTGGTCCATAGGAATCGGATTGTCGCACGCATCTCATATTTGGAGTGAACGTCCAGTTGACGCGCCATTGCATATGGCCGCTATTCACACAATACTAGACGAGACACCACAGTGACCTGCCTAACAGACGTGTGGGCAGTGTCTGTCCCTTTCTCCGCTGTGCCCACGTTTGCGACACACAGCGCGCTGTTGCGGCGCGTTAGTTTAACTAACCTTTTGATCCACCTACGTATCTGACGGTGAGATAACGGCCCCGGTGTAGAAAGCCAAGAAAAACGGCCGAGAGGATTCGTCGTGCTGACCACACGACACCTCGTAATCTGCAGGCCTTCGGGCTGAGCAGCGGTCGCTTGGTAGGCCAAGGCCCTTCAAGGGCTGTAGTGCTATGGGGTTTGGTTTTGGTTTGGTTATCTTCCCCCACCCCTTCACAAATGCATTATTACAGGTTTCCATTCAAATGTTAAGGGGCGATATGGCCGACTATTTGATCCCATAATTATCGATTTTTCTTTTCACATTCTGGAGATCCGCCAACTGTTATCAGGGGATCGGGTTGGTCATATACATTTAAAATGAAAAATACATTAATACTACAAATTTCATCGATGCAGCTATGCAATACCGTACGCGAATATGTCGGCAATGGCAAATTACCAGATCTCACCTTTGTATGAGCTGGCCTTCAAACTATTGTAAAAAGCACGACCCTCTTTATTCAGTTATTGTAAGATCGTCAACTCTATTGATAATCTTTATTTGGTGAGGGCCGATTTATTGGTAGTACTATAAAAAATTAAGATATATTTGCTTTGTGTGAGAATGTTGCAGTTCTTTTTCTCTTGAGACCAGAGAAGTGAGTTTTGTACGTATATTCGGAGACTTAAACTGGGTTGATAATGATTTGTGGTCAACAATACACATGTCATCTTAGGTTTACAACATGTTTTAATAAAATGTATATCCCCTGATTGTTGCACGTGTTTTCTACTCCTGCTACTTTGATTCACAGTTCAGTTTTTAATATTCATTTAGTACCTACGAGAATGCTTGTCAGGTATTCGTGTTAAACTGTGTGTTAATAACGATTGATCTTCCACATCGTCCATGTAAAATGCACAATAATTACGTAATATATCGCGCCCTCCGACTAAGGCTGTGTATTTATTCTCAGGAGGTTCGCTCCACGTATCACTGCTACACATGTTCCAAGTTTGCAATCTCCAGTTATCAGTCGATATTGCTGTCAGCCAATTAAATTGTACACGTGTCGTCGCATCTCAACCAAGGTTAAAGTGTAATTAGGAATACATTGTATTTATATGATGTGTTATGAAAGAAAACAGCGTGAATTTAACAAATATATAGGCCTATCTCTACAAAATCTATGGTTGTCGGTTGGGGTGATCTCAGTATTGAAAATTAACTATGCTCAATTATAATAATTATCATAATATTAATGACATAAATAACACAATTGCACACTGCAGTGAAAATACATTACTGGTACTACTTACTGGTGTTTAAAATATTGTCCAAACTTAGTCTGTTTTAGGTTATACATGCCAAAGGGTAAAAATAACAGCACCCAAAGACATCCCTATACTGAGTGACTAAAATGTCACCTAGACACTGTTCTTGCATGATATGCTCAGCTTCTGAAAAACTAGATGAAGTCATATTTATCTTCAGAAAAGTAGCAAATGGTCAGCAAAGCTCATAAGTTATCATTTATGATTTAAAATGTTCTTAAGATTCCTACATTTTGCTTAATCTGTACTTTTTCAGCTGGAAAATGGTTTGGAGAACTGGGTTAAATTGAGAATAATGGGAGGTCCAATTAAAATGAAGTCTGGAGTCATCCCCCACATATTTGAATGCCAGTCAGACAGGAAGAGAACAATGATTCATTCACCGAGGCCTGCTGCTGCCAAACATTTGCAAGCTGAGTTGATTGAAGAACTGCTTAGGCCAAATGAAATACAAGAAAATACCCTACCACAGGAAGAAGCTAAAGAAAGTAATGTTGAGGGGGAAGAAGTAAACACCTTGTCCTGACAAAAAATTGAAAGGTTTACATCCAACACCAGCACATCAGATGTTGGAATTCAAGTAATTCCTCAGTTTTGAAGTAAGGCCATTCAAAGTAAACTCCCTGTGACAAATACTGCCTCATCTCCAATGAAATTCAACCATCTGGTTTCATCCCCAATAAAAACAGAAAGTTCCAGAGAGAGCTGTAGTTCTGACTGTGAGAGTAGCGACTCTAATTATAAAGCTGAAGATGGTGACAGTGACGAAGAAGTAGACAAGGTACTTTCAAGTGAAATTAAATTGTTAAAGGAAAAACAAGAACAAAAACAAAATAGTTAATAGTAGACTAGAACTAATGATTAAATGTAAGACTAAGCTGTATCTTGGATTGCCAGAGCAATGTTTATATGTACTGGACCTGCTTGTTAAACAAACTAACCTTGAAATGATCCATATTTTACTAACACTAAAAAAATTAGACTCAGTGAACCATTTAATATTCTAACAGATGAATTTGGAATTTAGGCCAATTGTGCTAGTTGCATTTTGTCTAAACCTGTCCCTGTATTAGCTCAGTGTCTGAAGGAATTAATACTTGGGCCTGAAAGAAGCAAAATTATACAGTTTTTGCCCATGCTATTCAGGGCAAGGTACAGTAACGTTCAGTCTGTTATTGACTGTCTAGGAACAGAAATTGAGAAACCATTCAATCCAGTGCACCAAGCACTTTCTTGGTCAGAATATAAACACTGCAATACTACCAAGTACCTACCCATCTTATAGTCTACCTTCCACACCAGATGATTTCATCAATTTCATTTCTGAAGTGATAAGTGATTTCCTGTTGTTTGAAAAATTTGTCTACCTTCCACACCAGATGATTTCATCAATTTCATTTCTGAAGGTTATGGTGGTCACATAAGTGATTCCCTGTTGTTTGAAAAATTTGACTTCCTATAAAAGTTACCTACTGACTGTGTAGTTATGGCTGACAGAGGGTTCAAACCTGCGGAACCACTTCTGATACAAAAAGGAAACACACTGGTTTGACCACCTAGTGTACCTATTGGAGCAAAAATATCAAAGGAAGATGTAATGCACATCAAGGGAATAGCCAGCTGAAGAATTCATACAGAGCATTTAATTAGAAGACTAAGAGAATTCAATATGTTGAAACCTGATGCATGTGTTGACCAAAATTTAATAGCTATGAGTGATGAAGTTATTGTAATAGCTAGTGCACTGATTAATTTACAGGCACCACTGGTAAGGTATTAGGGCTATTAATAGAGTTAGACAATTAACAGTAAATATACTGTATATACTATAATGATGTAATCAATTAATGAAACCAATAGCATAGGATCAATCTGTTCACATACATATACATATATACAGGCTTACATACATACGTGTGTATTGGTATATATATTTACATCTTGAAATAAATTAGGCCTGCCTACTTTATTTGCTCATTGGTGATAATCACACAATTGTATTTCATTTTATTCATGATATGTATATCTTCAAGGTGCCTTTTACACATACCCCTCCCACACTCAACCCCACCCACCACCATCATCACACACATTCATACCTGTTATACATGAAGAACAGCTCGTTATTATTATTCTTATATCAGTCCATGTTAGCGTGTGGGGTTATTTCATGGAGCACATATGAGGAAATATAGCAGGCCTATTTTTCCTGCAAAACAAACTTTAAAATATAAATCAGACTCGATAAACAAATGCCAGCCTACGGAACTTAATACTTATGGGATTAACTCTTCTCATAAGTAATGGAAATATGCAGTCTTGGCAGAATTTCTCACCTTCAGTAATGGCTCTAATAGCCAGTTCCCTATCATAGTCCACCCAATAAACTGAAATACTGTTTGTTACTTCAAAATTTGGATCTGCAACTCAAAAAACACCCTTTTTCATTTGAGAAAAATGCATCTGTACTTGAATCTGCAGTAGGAAGTTGTCATTAATTTTGCCATTGTTGATATAATTTTTTACTGTAGCTTCTTGAGCTTGACACTTCACCTCAACAACAAAGTCCTTTCTAATACTATCTGGTGAAGCTCCATCACAGGATGTGATGCAAAAAGCAGGAGACCACATTTTTGTATTTTGATGCCAAGTTGTGTTTGTAATGTGGCTACGACATCCATTTCAATTGTACATCCCCTTTTCATTGTCTTAGTCTGCTTTGTTTTCACAGCACCAATCACTCATTCCACAAATGACCCATGTGTTGTTTTGTACCTAGTTGCTTCATAGATGTATTCATGCCAAGCTGGATCATCATTTTGTTTCAAAGTTTGCCTCTCTGCTAACTTAATAGACTCAAATGACATGTTCTCTTGAGCAAACTTGAGAAAAGAATCACTATCTCCACCTCTTTCTGCAAATTTAATTGCAAGATAGTGCAACGACAGCTTTTGTGATGCAGCTGCCTTCTGTGAAATACCTGCACAGTTGATTTTCGATTTTGAGCTCTTTACCTGTAACAACTACAGCATTTAAGGAGCTGCCATTAGAGACACTGCTGTTAGTTGTTACCCCAGTACCTTGCTTCTGTTTTACCCGAGTTCTTTTTAATTGATAATTTTTTTGATGTCCCATCAGCAGATAGCTCTGATTTTTCCAGAAGTACTTCACAGATGCTGTAACTTTCTCCTCACTTCGACAATGAATCCACATCAGAAATGCTACTGCATGTTTGCAACCACCTGTATTGAAAGAAATCAAATTTATGTTACATGTGGGTTTTCTGATAGCCTAAGGGAGCAAAGGATGGTTGTATAGGCCTATTAAAAATGTATAAAATCAACAAATTAATGAACAAATAATAAATAATAATAGTATGGCAGAATGTTATACTTTCCCCTCTGCTGGTTTTAAGTAGGCCTAAATACTGTACCTTATTAAAAAAAATCTCTTTATATTATAAAATTGTCTAGTTACTTGTGAGTATTATTTTTATGTATATACCCTAATTTGTAAGTTGTTGTGGTTGTCTCTCCACCATAGACATTCAAGACTTCATAGTACATATTTGCCTTTATATGAAATGGAATATTTTCTCCTCCAGAAAAAGGTGTATTCATTAGCAAAAGGCGTAAACACTTTTAGGCCTAGATGTAGTGTTTGCTAAGTTTATTTACTCACAAGAAGATGCAGCACAGTCATGACATTCTACACTGGCTATGCAGCACTGTTCCTCATTTTTCCATAAAGAATGGCTAAGGACTGCACGTGTAGGAACTGTGGGTGTTGCCAGGCATTAAGCAGTATACGGGAGGAGTTGAGAGTTTGAGGGAGATAATTAGGATTCTCTCAGAAGACAGGAAGGAAGGTAAGCCTCCACCAAACAATGTACAGGATACAGTAGGTATAAAAGAGGGATGGGAAGGAAAGGGGGGGAATTGTAGAAGACAGGTGGTCAAATGTTCTAAGGGGAAGGAGATTGCAGGCTAAGAGCTCTATTCAGGATCAGAATTCAGGACAGCTTGCTGAGAAGTGTGGAAGTAGGTGGAAGAGAAATGGTAGGAAAAGGAAATGTAGAGTAGAGGATAGGAAAAGACAAGTGGAACAGGGTCATGGGGGAGAGAAAAGGGAGGAGGGAGTAGCATCTGCAGCTGTCAGGAAAGATAAGGCTGACCAAGAGGGAAGGGGATCATATGAGGTAGGTGGGGTAGGTAGGTTCCATTGTTACACATGTGGGGAAATTGTGTGGAAGAAAGGGAACCAGGCTAGAGTGTTATCCAGGGATTGGGTTGATGCAGATGTTGAAGAAAGTAGAAGAGAAGGAGTAGGAAAAGTTGGTAGTGTTTCACACTGGTGCCAACATCTTAAGGCAAGCAAGTATAAGTACCAACATAGCTGGGGATATGTGGAATCTCATAAATCCAGACGGGTGAATTTTATGGGAACAGAGATTGTTACCAGTGGAATACTGCATAGGAGGGATACTGACTGGAAGGTGATAGGGGATTTAAATGAGGCTATGGAGTGGGTATGTGGGAAACTGGGAGTGAGATTTCTAGATCTTAATGGGTTGGTAGCAAATAAGGATCTGCGCTCAGGTGGTCTTCATTTAAACCGCAGTGGTATGTATGAGTTTAGAAGGGTTATAGCGAGGAATATTCTGGTTAAATGGGGTGGTCTAGGGAGCGGTGATACGGGTACAGGGATCTGGAAGTCAAGTAGGGATGACATAAAAATATTAGTGTTGAACTGTAGAAGTATTGTAAAGAAAGAAATAGAATTAAGTAATTTAATAGATATTGTAATAGAAGTTGAATCATGGCTGAGAAATGATATAATGAATGCAGAAATATTATCATGGAACTGGAATGTGTATTGTAGGGATAGGATAGGAATGGTAGATGGGGGAGTATTAATTCTGGTGAAAGAAGAATTTGTAAGCTACGAAAAAGTTCAAAGTGACAAATATGAAATTCTAGGTGTAAGGCTCATTTCTAAAGATAATAGACAACTTGATGTCTTTGGAGTGTACTGATCGGCATAGGGTAGCACTGACCCTGATTCAGAATTATTTGATGAGATAATCAGCTATGTGGGAAACGACATGGAAAGGATTGTGATTGTAGTGGGGGATCTCAATTTAGCAAAGGTCAATTAGGAAGGTAATGCGAACGACAGGAAACATGACCAACAAATGGCAAATAAGTTAATATGGGAAGGACAGCAGATTCAGAAAGTGATGGAACCAAGTAGAGGGAAGAATATACTGGATGTGGTGCTAGTAAAACCAAATGAGCTCTATAGAGAAACCGAAGTAATAGATAGTACTAGTGATCACGAAGCTGTTTTTGTCATAGTTAAAAATAAATGTGATAGAAAGGAAGGTCTTAAAAGTAACACTATTAGGCAGTACCATATGGCTGATAAAGCAGGCATGAGGAAGTTTAAAAAAATAACTATAATCGGTGGAAAACGATAAATAAGAATGTAAACAGACTCTGGGATGGGTTTAAAAAAGTTGTTGATAAATCTCAAAACAGGTTTGTACCTTTAAAGCTGGTAAGGAATGGCAAAGATCCACTATATTATAACAAAGAAGTAAAGAGACTAAGAAGGAGGTGCAAGTTGGAAAGAAATACAGTTAGAAATGACTGTGGAAGTAAGGAGAAATTGAAATTACTAGGAAATTGAATCTAGCAAAATGTCAGCTAAGGATGACATGATGGCAAGCGGGCAGCCATACAAATTTTAGTGAAAAAAGGTAGGGTTCCAAGAAGGACATTCCAGGAATCATTAATGAACAACGAGAGTGTGTATGTGAGAATCTTCAAAAGGCAGAAGCACTCAGTCAGCAGTATGTAAATATTGTTGGTTACAACGATAGTGTTCAGATAAAGTAGATGACTAATGTAAAGAAGTATTAAACTTTGCCTATGATAACAATGACATTTGCAGTAAGATACAAAAGTTGAAAACTAGAAAAGCAGCTGGAATTGTAAAGATTTCTGGGGATATACTAAAAACAATGGATTGGGAAATAGTACTATATCTTAAGTACTTATTTGATTATTGTTTGCATGGAAGAGCTATACCAAATGAATGGAAAGTTGCTACAGTAGCCCCTGTGTACAAAGGCAAAGGTGATAGAAATAAAGCTGAAAGTTACAGGCCAGTCTATTTGACGCGCATTGCACGTAGGATTTGGGAAAGCATTCTTTCTGATTATACTAGACCTGTTTGCAAAATTAATAACTGGTTCGATAGAAGACAGTTCGGGTTTTGGAAAGGTTATTCCACTGAAGCTCAACATGTAGGATTCCAGCAAGATAGGCCTATAGCAGAAATCTTGTATTCAGGAGGTCAAATGGGCTGTATCGCGATTGACCTGTCTAAGGCGTTTGATAGTGTGGATCATTGGAGCCTACTGGCAAAAATGAGTGCAATTTGACTAGACAAAAGTGTGACTGAATGGGATGCTATATTTCTAGAAAATATATCCCCGAGAATTGGAGTAGATGAAGCTTTATCTGACCCTGTAATAATTAAGAGGACAATTTCTCAAGACAGTATCATTGGACCTTTATATTTTCTTATACATATAAATGATATTAGAAAAGATGCAGAAATGGAGATAATGCTTTTGGCGGATGATGCTGTTCTGTATAGAGTAATACTGTATATAAGTTACAAGATTGTGAGCAACTGCAAAATGACCTCGATAATATTGCGAGATGCACAGCAGGCAATGGTATGGTGATAAACGGGGTTAAAAATCAGGTTGTGAGTTTCACAAATAAGTAAAGTCCTCTGAGTTTTAATTAGTTTGTTGATGGGGTGAAAGTTCCTTATGGGGAACCGAGATGTTAATAAAACGAAAGATCTTCATTGGGGAAATCACATGAATGGGATTGTAAATAAACGGTACAGATCTCTACACATGGTTATGAGGGTGTTTAGGGGTTGTAGTAAGGATGTAGAGGAGAGGGCATACAAGTCTCGGGTAAGTCCCAAATAGTGGATCCGTTAATAACGATTATAAGATAAAGTTACCTTAGCGATAACAGCGTAATTTTTTTTGAGAGTTCATACCGACAAGGAAGATTGCGACCTCGATGTTGGATTAAGGAATATGATTAGGTGTAGATTGCAGTGTATGGGACCCTCACCAGGATTACTTGATTCAAGAACTGGAAAAAATTCAAAGAAAAGAAGCTCGATTTGTTCTGGGTGATTTCCGACAAAAGAGTAGCGTTACAAAAATGTTGCAAAGTTTGGACTGGGAAGAATTGGGAGAAAGGAGACGAGCTGCTCGATTAAGTGGTATGTTCCGAGCTGTCAGTGGAGAGATGGCGTGGGAGGATATCAATAGACGAATAAGTTTGAGTGGTGTCTTTAAAAGTAGGAAACATCACAATATGAAGATAAAGTTGGAATTCGAGAGGACAAATTGGGGCAAATATTCGTTTATCGGAAGGGGAATCAGGGATTGGAACAGCTTACCAAGGGAGATGTTCAAGAAATTTCCAATTTCTTTGAAATAATTCAAGAAAAGGCTAGGAAAACAACAGATAGGTAATCTGCCACCTGGGCGACTGCCCTAAATTCAGATCAGTAGTGACTGATATTTATATATTTTACAGAGAGGATCTAACATTATTGAGGTCGTTAGGGCACGTCTAATTTTAGACGGGGGTGAGTGGAAGTCCACGTCGAGTGACGCGGTGGGTTGCAATATCTTGTCGTCTTGTTTCGTATTGTGATAGTTAGCTTGAGAACATGGGTGGTGACATTATTAGTTGCACTCCAGAAAGAAAACTGATAATTCTGCTTCCTCCTCTTCCAATCCCTCTTTTGGGCAGCCCTTTGAGGTGCCGGTTATTAACCTACACAGGAACTCAATAATACTGATTATCTGTGTGTTTATTATTACGGTTAATATGACGCATATCTCTCAGGTTTTGCATTGCAGTTTATAAAGTTCATCCCTTGTTATAAAATGATGAGAATATATCGGCAATCGATAAGATGTACGAAGCAGTTATAGACTCCATACTCGAGTATTTTAGTTTGTTCTATAGGTTTCATGTCGCATCGACTCAGACAAGTCTTATGGTGTTAGGATAGCTAGGAATGGTAAGGACTTAACCGTGGCCTTAATTAAAGTACAGCCCCACCATTTGTCTAGTGTGAAAGGAGAACCCTCGGAAAACCATCCTAAGCCTGCCGACAGTGGGGTTTGAACCCACGATGTCCCGAATGTAAGTTAACAGCTACAAGGCCCGAACCACGCATCTAACTCGCTTGATATATTTTAGTTTCATCACCAAATTTTAAATATAAAATCTGATGGAGCATTCCTTATTATACGCAGCGTGAACCCGTTATCCGCCGACAAACATTCGGGCGTTGTTCAGGGATACCTTCTGAGTATAGGTCTACTGGTATAAGTAGGCCTAATCCGTAGTCTTTGGTGGTTCGTTGCAGAGTAATTGCATTGTTTCGTTTGGTGCCCCAATTAACTTTGTATCTGTAATCCACTGAAAATAATAACAATGTTAATTCCTTTACGTCTGTCCTAAATGCTATTTTTTGACAAACACCGGGGTGTCGGAATTTTGTTCCACAGTAATTCTTTAACATGCCGGAAGCCAACGACATGGAGTTGTTACGTTTAAAACACTCCTCACAGGCATATTACAGGGTTTTCAAATTTTATGAAGCTATTTCCTCAGAAAGAATGGTGATTGGGTAACAAACCGAATAAATCATAATTATATTATTAACATGCAACGAACCACCGGAGTCCACGTGTCCCTTGTAACAATGTCGTCGGAAGGCATCCTGAAGGTGGAGTTCGGTTTCATCCTGTATATTATTATTATTATTATTCATTTATTAAATAATTACTTGTTTGAGAGAAAATAATCATATCTTCATAACACCAGAGCAGATTATGAGAAAGCCTGGACATATTACCAGCTCACACGCTAAATAATACCTTAGACGCAGAATTGTATTTCATCTGTAATTGCTGGTAGGCAGTTCATATGAAATTTCTTGAGTTTTACGAGTATTTTTGCTTTCAATGATAATTTCGATTGCAGTGTACAGTAGTGTCATCATTCGTTGAAATACCAAACGGTGTTGAATCATTGGAATCCATGAGATACCTAATATTGAACGGGGTGAGTAGTTGGTAAATGACCTCATGCTACTGACTTCTGGAGGAGCGAAAGTGAACGAGCTCAAGATTCCTGATCATCATCTTTTGACTTTACTTTGGACACTGATCAGGTTACCAATAACCTGATAGCCTACGTGCAATCATTGAAGCTCTTAAATTTGATAGCATTAGCTCGATCAATGTGAAAAGTTAAATCCTTTCATGTAGCAGTCGATTACTTATTATGTATGGAAGAAATTTGTTGGATGAGAAAGTTCCGTATACTAAAATACCGAAATTCCGAAGATGCGTAGAATGCTGTCGTTAACGCTACTATTTACGAAATGCTTATAGAATGTGTTTACATTTGTATAGTAATTCCTTCAGCAAATAACTTTTGAGATATCGAATAAGGGATTCAAGCGTCAATCGAGCATATTCATCAGTTTTAAGCACTGATGCGATACTAAAGTGAAGTATTCGAATACGTAGAAGCAAATATATTCATTAAAACAGAGCATTTATTTGGAAATGAATACTGCACCCATAAGGCGATTAGCCTGATGGATGCGTTAATTAAATTATTAAAAAGCATACGTGTGAATACTACAGATACCAAGGAAGAGCCAGCAACTTCATAAAGTTCTACACAGAGACCTCAAAGGATGGAAATATATCTCCAAAAGTTCGTTAAAATCACGTACCGGAAATAGGTTTGGCTAAAAGCTTTTTCAAATAAAATTTTATGATGCTGCTAAGTGCGAAACTTTCTACAAGGTTTTCTCACGGGAATCGGGAGAACGGATTGCGGCACACCCAATTGTGTGACAAAGATAGAGGTAATACCTGTCACCTCTTGGCGAAAAATGGTTTCACGCGAGCCAAGACACGCGGCAAAATCTTAGCCAATCAGAAATTCCAAAATTTAACCGCCTTGTTCCAGCGGGAATATTTATCCAGTATTTCGTGATTTGGTGACGAGAGGAGTAGCAAAATATCGTGTCCTACTCTGGAAATAATATTTGGAGGATCATTTATGCGAATATGTGATTAATTATTCTGTAAATAATAAGTTATCAGCATTGTGTGGAAGAATGGTTTCACCCATGACACTGACTGTCATGGCGGGAAAGTGCCATGGTGCGATGGTAAATAGGCCCTATGACGCGTTTCGATTTATAAAGAAATCAACGATCATCTCTGATGGAGTGCAACAGGTGAATCACACCAAATTTAGGAATTATCAGAATACAGTTACTGAAAATTAAATCTACGGGCATTTGAAAGCTAAATCCAAGGTGTCATATCACTACGCCACACCCCTCCAGTTGGACCACTCGGGAGGCGGAGCTTCCCTAATTTCCAAACAAGTGGCGACACTTTGCCGATATCTCAGTCTTAGTTGCAATTTCCGAGCCTACAGTCAAGTCTTCAAGTGCAGTGCAGGGTGATAGTATGTGAGCCTGCTACTCATATTAGGCATCGCTTTGTGTAATTCGTGAGTTTAATCAGGTGACGAACATTTAGGAGAACACTGGTAATATTGGGTGATCAGGTCATAGAAAATGTTGACATACTTACTACGGTCAAATGTTGATGATATTTGTGTGATAGAATGTTTTATAAATGAACACTTAATGTGGTAAGCCGCTCGGAGAGCACAGACTGAACCATGGGACTTTTCAGAACATTAGTTTCACAGCAGTTTTCTAGTTCACATAACTTACACACTAGTAACTAAGTGAAGAAGTCATTACATTCTGTAGGACAACATTATTTTGATATAGTTTTTCTCTGTGACTGATCAGAAAAACGGTGCAATTAAAGTTGCGCATTGTATAAAAATTACTGTTTCATTTGAGACATCTGGACCAGCGCTACTCGCGCTATTTGAGAGGGAGAGGCTTAGTTACCATTGGAATGTAACGGGAGAAAGACTGGGTGTACACTTTCTATTTCCGAGTGAGGTGAATAACTTTTAATCCCTTGCTCAAACAACGGAAGGGGCAAGCCTTGCAGACTTTGTGGCAAGGACATCAACAGGCTAGGTAATTTGTTTCATGACAATGAACACCAACTCAATGTGTGCTAATTCCGTGTATACTGTGTAAATTATATTTACGTGTGAAATTCAAGAGTGCGTGTGCTTCGGCAAATATTACGAGTGCTACACAATTAAAATGGATCGGAACCGTGTGTGCGAAGTGTCAGGTATTCCCAGCAAGATGATCAAGATGGAGTAAAAACCATGTAGCGGAGGCTGATGAGGATCCAGCCCACCTGCCGGCACCTAAGGTAAAGAGCATGTTGTATTTATGTGATATGTAATTGATGATGACGTGAATGATTCGTGGTCAATTTTAGGTTAGTGATACCGGGTATTCTTGTATATATAAAATTCACGTACCCAAGGGAGCTGAGTTTTTGTAGGAGTGAGACCACGGCAATTACATCTAACGATTCGGGGTGTAAATTTCAGGTGTCAGTAATATCATAACAATCATTAAATAATAATCACGTTCTCTTAAGTTTCACGTTAATCTTATTTGAGTCATTTTTGGACATGAGTCTTGTGTGTGTGACGTATGGAGAATTTTACCTTACAGTAGGTGTTTCATGCACAATGTATTTTCGAGTCTTATCATAATAATAATAATAATGATAATAACATGGATAAATAGTCATATTTTTGTTTTCTTGTGGATGTTTGCCGAGTTATTTTAAAATCAGCTGATGTGAAATTGCGGCGTATCTGAGATATTGTTATCTTACGTAATCACAGTTTGATATCCAGTGTAAGTTGTTAAAGGCACGATATTATTTTTCTTCGTGTGTCATGGCTTCGAGTTTTCGATAGTTGAGTGTGGCAGGCAATCTTGTTTATTACATTCAATTTTAGAGTTAGGAATCGTTGCCAGCCGGCTCTGAAATTCATGGCAGCTTGTAAATATGAAATGAAAGATCGAAGAAACCGAGTAGAAAGATGCAGTAATGTCCCTGATGGTAATAATTGTGAGATGGAAAATAGAGTCTCGAGGACCATATCATATAATAATGTCGTATTTATGAATATGAGAACGACACGATGAATTAGTAAAGTTATTGAGCCCGTGTGGATATGAACAGGGCTTTGTTTACAAATAAATGCTACGTTGAGAGTAATGAGATCGATATGAGAATTGAATGATAATCTATTTGAATAATAGAGTTAAACATACGACAGCACATGTGACAATTATAGGCGGAAGGTTTAAGTACGCAAATATTTTCTGGGGATGACAGAACACTCGGAGATATTCTAATAAGAGGCCGAGTGGAGGCATGAAACAGAGCGAGCTAGCGATGTATGATTTTTGAAAGTTAATTTGTGATCATGATGACGCATATTTCTCATTCATGGTTCTTTTAAAGTCGAGAATATCAATTTCGGACATTTACGTCCTATGTTTTGGGATTGCCGCCAAATTCAACTCAGTTGTAATGAAGTTCATTTTGATAGCGATGTTTTGCTTTATTAAATTTCCGAGTTTTTGATTAATTTTCGATAGGCAGCTGTCACGTTATTTTTGGAATTTTGTTTCTTTTCTTTTCCTATCCTTTTTGATATTTTTATTCGCTGTGTTTAAAAGTGTAGAGGCCGAAGGTACGTGAATCTGATTGTATTTGTTTGATTTAAATGTAGGAGTAGTTAGGTTAGTTTACATTTTGATTTCTTCTTTTGTTTTGGAGCACATTGTTTCTCCAGTACTGTGTATATTTTTGTAAATACGAATTTTAAGTATTAAGTTAATGGGACCACGTGTTATTCATAGTCAGAATCAAATGAAACAAGTTCTTTACGCAGACATGAAGGCACCGTAACAAGCAAATGAAATTGGACACCACTACTACTAATTAAGTATGCAAATGAACCGACTTTTGGTATAAGGTTTGTGATAAACGCCGCAAACTGACTAACTAAGATAGAATCTACCTCCAGTAACGGTAGGACAACACAATTTGGTTATGCTCAGTACAAGTGTAGTCAGCGGCAGTGTAAAGTAAATTAATGTAAAAAGGCGAATTCATTTGATAAATGTAATAACTGAGGCATTTGGCCTAATTTGTTTTGTTTTGAGTGTCCAGAACTATCACAGGAGGTGAATAATGATATAAGAGTTGATTTGTTCATAATAAATGTTGCGTTCTTGGTGATTTTTCTTGGTTTAGACACCAGTTATTTTTGTTGTGGCAAAGTTATATAAATATTAACTAGATATTGTCCTGCATAACGGGATGTGTTCATGGATTTTCGTGTCTTTTCCACTTATTGTGTTCACATAATTTTGACTTAACAGTTGGGTATATTGCCAAGTCAATCTGTATTTGGAATCATGAATTTAAGATACCCATTTGTGATTTGAGAGTATTTGATTAATTAATTAATTTATTAAATAATTAATTAATTAATAATTTATAAAATCCCATTTAGTTGAATTACGGTTGGAATGTAAGTCATGAGATATTTCTGTGAATGGCAAGTCTTGGCAGACCATTGGTTCGTTTTATTGGAGTGTCAATGGACATTGGAGTCATTAGTTCGATGGTGATGATTGTTATTTCAATTTGTGACCTTCAGTCAACTTTATGTAAGGTAGATTTCGATTTCAGGAAGACTTGAGTTTTGTTACTTCCAGTTTATTTCTTTATATTTTATTCCAAATTTATTTCGATTCATTTTAATTCTGTTTTGTTTTCTTTTTTCCCAATTTTTGTTAATAATATTTTTGATCATTCAAATTCAATTCAGTCTTTGGGTACCGTTATTTGTAGTAATTTGACCCGCCGACATTTTCCTTCCTCACCCCTAAATTTTATGTGGCCCGACGAACTCGAGGAAAGCTGAGGGACGGTACCACGACTCAGGAGACGGAGTCTTCGTGAGCGGTACGTATATTTAAATGTTTTTATTTTCAGGAGCAGCCGGAGCAACAGTCGAGCAAGACGTGTACCGCCACCCATGCCTTGAAAAGGGCACAATACGAACACTCCCTCTCACCTACCCACACACCCTGTACACGCAAAGAGTGGTCTCATAATCATCCTCTCCTGTCGTGTTGTGGAAAAGAAGTTCAGTGTACCGGGAATGAGAAATACTTAAACTCATTTTTCGTACGAGAAAGCGGATTAATGGTATTGTTGATTCAGATTATTAAATGAATATTTGTAATACATGTAAAAATGATTTACTTAGGTAAAACACATTATTGTTTTTCAAAATATCTAATACTATTTGAATTTTATATATGTACGGGCTGCTAACACAAGCAATATTCAAAATGAACGTTGTAAAACCATGAAAGTTTGGGGCAGCAAAATTGGAACTGGACATGCAGGACACGTTCCGGACCCTCCATGCTCACGCTTGAATAAAATTCAGTACTGTGTGACTATCTCGAACTGGAATACGTTTCTGACTTTCGAGGCATGGGATCAATAAGTCCGTGGATCACTTTCTGCGAAATTGTGGCCCACGCTTACAGCAACGTGAGAGGAACTTCTCCTAAGTCTGCGTCTGCTGATGAGAGGAGTTCAGTTTTTCTGCGGTAAGTACGAATCATGACCGACACATGTTACGTAGGACTTAGATCCGAAGAACTGGCAGAAAACTGAAATTTTGGGATGTCGTCAAGAAAAACCGAATTCTCATAGGAATCATACAATAGAGACGTAAGTTTAAATAAATCATTTTTAACCAAATCAACTCACGCAATCATAAACATCTTAAGTTGTAAAACTGCGTCATTCTGTAATATATTCTTCGTGAAACTACTCAATATGAGCATTGACAGTGTCAGTTTGATACATCCTCTTTGTAACGTTCGCCATCAGAGGGACAGCCACTGGGTTGAGTACCTCGTCCACCTACTGTTGAGCACAACAGTTACAATTTACGGTTTTAAAGCGAACTAGTCACCAGACCACAATATTGTGTGTTTCACAATAATAATTTCAGCTTGATCTGGCTCGATCCTTCTCCTCAGTACGTAGCCGGACACATTTGTGACAACATCGATGGTATCAAGAAAAAACACGATACATCACTAAAAACAACGCTCTGCTATTTGTTGATCCAGCGTAATATTTCCCGACATCAGGCCAGATCAGACTTACACGTCAGTGTTTTGGGAATTGTATTGTTGTAGAACCACTGGGTCGTCAGCTAGTTCCACTCGAACGATTATCAAACGTCTGTCACGTAACATAGGGTACCACAGTTGCTCGAATTTGTGCGTATTCTGCTCAGGTGTCCCTTCAGGTCATTCATGACCCTGCCGCATTGTTTTCCATTGGACTGCACTATGGGTTACATACTGGACGTGGCTCCTCTGTGACCAATCACGGGGGGAGTGCTGTATAAACGATCGAATTGACCTGAAACCAGTATGGTTTATGCTTCTTCACGGCACTATTTTAAAATTTAATTTTTTAATATTTTAGTATGATAAAGTAAATGATCTGATTTTTCAGTATGTTCTCCTCTGCTGAAGAGGTTTGAAATTAAACTAGTGTCCAAAAGTTAAGCGTAATCACTAAACGAGGCCATACTGCCTGATAGGAATGTCAGGCGGATTGCTGAACAAACGGAAGCTGAATCACACACACCATATGTCACACAACGTGTCCCAAAAAAAAAAAACAGTGTCAGAAAGGTTCTGATAGCAAAGCTACACCTTTGACAACAATTACCAAAACTTAGCAATGTCTTCCACAACGAAATATGTTGTCAATAGGGTGTATGGTTACCTCTAACGGCCACACATTCTTCGCAGCGACGTGGTATGCTCTCTATTAGATGGTCCAAGAGTTCTTGTGGCAGTCGATCCCATTCCTCCGAAAGGGCAATGAGAAGGTCTTGGTCTTGGAGGGTCCTTGGTGGAGGCTGACGGGATGCAATTCGCCTCCCCAATGCATCCCAGGCAAGTTCTGTAGGATTCAGATCCGCAGACCTCGCTGGCCAGTCCATGCGATGAATGTCTTCCCCAGCCAGAAATTCATGCACCAGAGCAGCGCGGGGCGATCGGGCACTATCGTCCATTAAGAGGAAGTCTGGACCAACCGCACCTCTGAAGAGTCAAACATGTGGTCTCAGTATCTCATCCCTGTATCTCCGAGCGTTAACAGTGTTCCTCGGACCACCCATGAAGATGTGCAGGTCCGTACGGCCATTCAATATGATGCCACCCCTCACCATGACGCCACCACCACCATACTGGTCCCGTTCCGCGATGTTCCTGTGGATGTGTCGGCTAGCCGGTTCTCTCCAGATTAATGTGCGACGAGAATCGTTCTGCAAACTGAAGCGGGATTCATCTGTAAAGAGCACATGCCTCTATTCATCCATGGTCCAGTTTCGATGTTGACGGCTCCACAGTAAACGGGCCCGTCTCTGTGCTGGAGTGAGCGGGACGCACACCTCTGGACTTCGGGTAAACAGCCCTGCTCTTCTGAGCCTCCGGTACACAGTTTGCTGCGAAACGGCACCCCCGAGACCGCTGCAAGCTTCGCCGACAATTGTCTTGCAGGTGCACTCCGTCATCGTCGAGCCGTTAAGGCCAGATATCGGTCTTGCTATGGGGTGGTTACCCTTGGTCGACCTGGTACTGGCCTACGAGTAATATCTCCTGTGTCTCGAAATCGTCTCTAAAGCCTGGAAATGACACTTTGGGGCACATTCAAGGATACGGCGACTTCGGTCTGTGTCTGGCCTGCTTCCAGGCGGCCTAGTATTCCACCCTGCAAAACAGGGTAAAATGGCGTCGTTGTGCCATTATGTTGTCACGTTCACCACGAGGCTACACTCCGCACGCTATAACAGGGCAAACACGACTGAGGGAATATGGGGCGCAGGCACTGACTGTGTTTACATTGCGGTTACGCCGCTATTCAAAGCAGGGAACACTCCTTTCCTATACAGAGCGAACACGTAAGGTTGGTAGGTGCATATGTCGTGCGATTTGCGGTCTATTTCCTGTTGCCCTACTTACTCGTAACTTATGCGTAACTTTTGAACACTAGTGTATGTCATTGGACGCTTATTTTAGTCCGTCAGTTAAGGTTAATAATCTATCTACGAGTATATATGTAAAATAACTTAACCTGACTGACTGACTGACTGACTGACTGACTGACTGACTGACTGACTGACTGACTGACTGACTGACTGACTGACTGACTGATTCATCATCGCCGAGCCAAAACTACTAGACATAAAGAAATGAAATTTTGTGAATACTTTCATATTAACATGTAGATGCTCGCTAAGGGAGGATTTTTAGATATCCCGTAGCTAAAGGGGTGAAACGGGGGATGAATTTTAAAATGAGGATATCTATATGTCAAAAACTTAAAAGTTTACAGACGAAAAAAAAATTATAAATAAACATGTAGTTTTTGTTTTCGGAAAATCCCATTAAGAGCGGTGAAAAATGGGAAAAAACGGTTGAACACCTTTTATGAGGAGACTTATATGTCATAAACTGAAGATGTTACAGGCATGAAAATTGAAATTTGGAATCTCCTTTGAAAATAAAGAAATTCATACTTTTGTGTCTTTGGATAATCCGTTGAATAGGGGGTGAACAGGAGTGACAAACGGGGTGAATTTTAAAAAGGACTATATCTGCAAATTATCTCAGACACGTTACCTATTACAGATTTGAAAACTGGTATTTGGAATATCCTGTAAATATTAAGAAACATAAATATTTTTTCATAAAATCCACTTAAGGGGAACTGAAAATGGGGGTGAATTTTTAAAATTAGCGTATCTACAGTATATCCCAAACACTTAAGATGTTGCAGACGTGAAAATTGGTATTTAGAATCTCCTTTAAAAGTAAGGAAACACTTATTCATTGGCTTTTTGAATTATGTGTATGAGAATATATATATACCAAAAAACTAAAGATGTTACAAACGTGAAAACTGGTATTTGGAATCTCCTTTAAAAATAAAGAAACACGCTTTTGGTGGGGGAATCAATTTGGTAGGGGGGATGAAAACAGAGATGAATTCCTGTTACGAGGATACATATATCTCAAAACTGAAGATGTTACAGTCATGACAACTGGTATTCGGAAGCTCTTTTAAAGAAACGGGTACTGTTGGTTTTGGGAAAATTCACTTGAGTGGGAAGTGTGAAAGGAAGTAAAAAAATGAATTATTTTCCTGGAGAAACTTGCATCTCAAAACTGAAGGTTACAGACGTCGAAATAGGTATTTGGAATCTCATTGAAAAATAAAGAAACACGGAAACCAAATCAATGGGCGGGGGTGGAGTGAAAAAGGAGCTGAATTCTTTTCATGAGGATATATCTCAAAAACTGAAGATGTTACAGACATGAAAATTTTTGTTTGGAATTTTCTTTCAAAGTAAAGAAGCACGTAATCTTCTGTCTTTGGAACATTCACTTGAATGAATTGAAAAATTAGTTTAATTCTTTGTATGAGGATACTTATATCTCAAAACTAAAGATGTTACACACGTGTAAATTAGTATTTGGAATCTCCTGTAAAAATAAAGAAACACGCATTTAGGGCGGTGGGGGTGTGTGGCGAGAATCAACATCGGGCGGGGGGCGGTGAAAAAGGAAGTTAATGTTAATTCCTTTTTATGAGGATACATATATCTCAAAACTGAAGTTGTTACAGTCGTGATATTTAGCATTTGGAAGCTCCTTTATAAATAAAGAAACACGTTTTTAGGTTTTTGGAAAATTCACTTAGGAGGGTGAAAGGAAGTGAAGAAATTTAATTCTTTTTATGGAGAAACTTACATATCAAAAACATAAGGTTACACACGTGAAAATTTGTATTTGGAAACACCTTAAACAATAATCACACAATTTTGGAAGGGGGAATCAACATAGCGGGCTGGGGTGAAAAAGGAGTTGAATTCTTTTTATGAGGATACTTATATCTCAAGAACTGAAGATGTTAGAGGCATGAACATTTGTATTTGGAATCTTCTTTCAAAGTAAAGGAACACGTGTCATTTTGTCTGCGGAAAAAACATTTAATGGGGCTGAATGAATTGAAAAATTAGTTGAATCTTTTGTGTGAGGTTACTTATATCTCAAAAACTAAAGATGTTAAAGACATGAAAATTGGTATTTGGAATCTCCTTTAAAAAATAAAATATGCACTTTTGGGAAGGGGGGAATCAACTTAATGGGTAGGAAGGGGGGTGAAAAAGGAGTTGTTTTACTTTTATGAGTATACCTATATCTCAAAAAATGAAGATGTTACAGACGTGAAAATTAGTATTTGGAATCTCCTTTTAAAATATAGAAACCTGCATTTGTTTTTCTAAAAATCGACGAAAGGGGTGTGGGGTTGAAAATAAATAATTAAAGAGTTGAAATATGTTTATGAGGTTACTTTATCTTAAAAACTGAAGCTGTTGCAGACGTGAAAGTTGGTATTTAGGATTTTCTTTCAAAATAAAGAAACACGTATTTTTTTGTTTTCGGAAAGTCCACTTAAGGCGGGAGATGGGTGGAAGGAAGTGAAGAAGAAGAAGAATTCTTAAGAGTATACATTTATCTCAAAAACTGAAGATGTTACAGACGTACAGGCATGAAAACTGGTATTTGGAATATCCTTTAAAATAATGAAACACGATTTTTTGTTTTCAGAAAATCCAGTTAAGGGGCTGAAGAGATGGGAAAGTGGGTGAATTTTCAAAATGAGTACCGGTATATCTACATTATATGACAAAATCTTAACATGTTAGAGACAAGAAAACTGGTATTTGGAAAGTCCTTTAAAAATACAGGAACCTGTACCTTTTAGTTTTCGGAGAGGGCACTTAACAGGGGGTGAAAGGAACTGAAAAATAATTGAATTCTTTTTTATGAGGATACTCTTATATCTTAGAAACTGAATATGTTAGAGACGTGATAATTGGTATTTTTAATCTCCTTTAGAGTCCGCCTCCGTAGCGTAACGGTTAGTGTTATTAGCTGCCTCCTCGGGGGCCCGGGTTCGATTCCCGGTACTGCCAGAAATTTAAGAATGGCAGGAGGGCTGGTATGTGGTTCAAATGGTACATGCAGCTCACCTCCAATGGGGGTGTGCCTAAAAAGAGCTGCACCACCTCAGGCTGAGGACACGAGTTTGTCCGGCTCCATGGCTAAATGGTTAGCGTGCTGGCGTTTGGTCCAGAGGGTCCCGGGTTCGATTCCCGGCCGGGTCGGGGATTTTAACCTTAATTGGTTATTTCCAATGGCTCGGGGGCTGGGTGTGTGTGCCGTCTTCAGCATTAGAATTCATCACAGGTAGGGCCCCATTCTCATAGACGCGCAGGTCACCTATACGGTGTCAACTCGAAAGACCTGCACCCGGCCTCTTCGGAGGTCACACGCCATTAATATTAATTAATCTCCTTTAGAAATAAAGAAACATGTATTTTTGTTTTCGGAAAATACAGTTAGATGGGTTGAGTGTGGGGGAAGGACTGATCTAGGGTTTGAATTCTTTTTATGGGCATACTTATGTATATCTCAAAATCTGAAGGTGTTACAGATGTAGGAATAGGTATTTGGAATCTCCTTTAAAAATAACGAATCATGTATTTATTTTTTCGACTTGAGAGAAGACTCTTTCTCATTTTTTAATTTAGAAATGCATTTACTTCTGCTTCCCCCATTTGGAGGCTGCCAAAAAGACAAAGCTTACATAAAAATGTTGATTAGTAATTGCAAGGGCCGTTTAAAATGTGTCTATAAATAGGTATACTACAGTAAAGCCTAAATAATAAAAATTGTATCAGTCAATAATTATGAAATCCATGATCAATTCCTCATAGGACAAAGATATAACTAGGAGTATAAATGATTTTTTACTATTGCTAACGATCCTTTCAGGGCCGCTAACCCAATGTCCTTAATGAATTTGTTATGCAAATTAAATTTCTTACAATAGTTGTGGAATGTGTGAGTAATGGTGCTTCTTGCTCCTATCATCAATCCTAACACATCTATGGAGTCCAGATGATATTTCTCGGCATAGTATGGAATTGTGGGTTCATATATATCACATTTCTCCTTCTGTACATCATGTGGTTGAGTGGATGATGCTTCGGTTCTAATTGTGGGGTCTATTATGAACCCTTTACTTGAGCCCTGTGATATAGCTATCATGTCAATCCGTCGTCTTAGCCCCAAAAGGTAATACCACAAACATGGTTTACAAAGAATTTCTGGAGTAAATGTAACTCAATATTTGGGTGAGTTTTTATACTTTAGGAATTTTCAGATAATGTCTTGGTACAATGCCGAGGAACGATTACTTTGATCAAATTACGAGCGAAGCCGCGGGTAATTGCTAGTCAGTTCATAAGCACGTAATAGTACATGAAATAGAAAAGAACACTACCTCAGTTTTCTGTAGTCCTATCTTTGATGAGAAGAGCCGCCCCGACTCGGGCATGACGTCCTCAGCTCTCACTCTCCACGCCATGTTATTGAGGTCGGCCGTTACTCGGGCATGTCTGAAATTAGACAGAAAAAAGCTGGGGAGTGGTAACCATTGAGCATCACTCAGAGATTATATCATCAAATATATCATAAGTAAGATGTATTGAGTGCATTACTGCTCAGGGAGTGTCGTGATTTAGTCTCTATATTTGTTCAGTATTCATATTAATAAGAAAGTAAATAAAATTAGTACGTTTCTCATGGAACAAAATCTTTGTGTCAAAAACTTTTAACAAGACGTTTGCTACTTGTGTGGCAATCCCAACATAACATCTACTTTAAAAACAAAGTAGGCATAAAATTATCTTGACATTTGCCAACATCTTTATACACGAAGTCTGTTGTTCACCAATGACAAATAAATTAACCCCTTACTGCATGACTTCTCTTTTTTCCGAAGGAAATCTGATTGCTTAAATATAGTGTCCTGACTTCAGGAAAATAGTAAAAAAATAATCTTCATGTGCCAGATCGTTGTTATTAATTTATAGTTAGTGCCATAGATCGGGCAGCATTCAATAATGGTTATCCTTTGGTGGTCTCAGTTTTAGGTGTGACGGTGTACCAAACTGGAAATAGAAATAATATACATATAGAACTTCAGAAAGGGCTATGCATATCCAATTAAAAAGTTCAACACTTTAAAATTTCGTTTTAATCTGCGAAAATTACAAAAGTTTCGGAAAGACTTGACGCAATAATAAAGAGTACTTATGACACACACACAAATATGACTAGTCATTAAAGCATTTGACGTAAATATAGCTATTCCTCATGGCGGTGGACGCAAATGTAGCTAATCCGTATGAGAGTTAACACAGAAGTACCTAGTCTTCATGAAACTTGTCACTAACTTAGCTAGTTCTCATGAAACTTGATGAAGCAATGTTTGTCTTTGTTTAAGCACAATTCTGCATTAGAGTGGTAACAAGTTACAAAATATTTTCCTTTGCAGTCTGGGTACTTGCAACGACAATGTTTTCCAGCCAGATTTCTATGTGATTTACCCCATCCCCTCGTACATCGCTCTATGAAGTTCTGTTGCAGATCCTTTTTAATATCCAATTGTTCTTTGACTTCATTGCTTTGCCTACCTCGTTTTCTTGATACCAATTTCCCTGCTGTACGGAGAGCATTAGCAACAGGGCATGTAGTATGAGATATTTCTTCTCATAGAAGCCAGCTATTTACACAAACTAAGTCTATGAGGTGAAACAATATCTTCAGATACCACTTCTTCGACCTGATTTGAAACCTGCAGTACCCTAGCATGGAGTCTAGAAGATCAATGCTCCACTTATTGTCATTGCAGACCATCATGGAACACGGGCAAGGTATCATTCTGGGTTTATTTTCCTTTCTGGAGAGACTTTCGATTTCACCTTCTGGTTTGAGACCGACATATATTGAAAAATTGTTCACCACATTGTTATCTTCTTCTCCTTCTTCGGTTTTTCCCTCGACTCAACGAGGAATCCCACCAATAGCACCTCAATGGTAGTGTCCTGGAACTTCAGACTCTGGGTCGGCGGATATAACTGGGGAGGATGACCAGTACCTCTCCCCAGCGGCCTCACCTGCTATGATGAAGAGGGGCCTTGCGGGGGATGGGAGGATTGGAAGGGATAGACAAGGAAGAGGGAAGGAAGCAGCCGTGGCCTGAAGTTAGGTACCATCCCGACATTTGTCTAGAGGAGAAGTGGGAACCACGGAAAACCAATTCCAGGATGGCTGAGGTGGGAATCGAACCCACCTCTACTCAGTTGATCTCCCGAGGCTGAGTGGACCCCGTTCCAGTACTCGTACCATTTTTAAAATATCGTGGCAGAGCCGGGAATCGAACCCGGGCCTCCGGAGGTAGCAGCTAATCACACTAACCACTACACCACAGAGGCGGACCCACATTGTTATCAACCCAGGAAACTACAGACAGTTCTACACCATCCCCTGCTGTGATATTTTCTACCGTGCTATTTCGCCCCTTCCTTTTTATTTCTGCCTCTTTAGGTATAACACAGTAAGATACACGAATGGAACGTACTGTCCTTAGTGAGAATAGTCCTTCGTTGTGAAAGTACTGTATGTTTCCAAAGGGGCACTGGTGAACCAATTGATAAAAAAACATGATTCACGTGTCAAGGGACTGTTTGAGTAACCCGCACTACATCGTAACTGTTGGCTGTTAAGTCTGGAGCACCAGGTGTAACAACACTGCTCTGGGTTCCTGCAAATATTTCATAATCGTTGTCGAAACCTGTCACACTACTTCAGACAAAGGCTTTGACCCCTCACTTGTGTGGCTTTTGGGGGTGAACTGTTTGGTAGATGGTCTAAAGTTTGTAGGAATAATCTGATCATCGACAGATAGGAATTCCTCTTTCGGTATAAGCAGTAACCTTTCACACACTTTGTCCAGTAAGGGACTAATTTTGAAGATTTTGACACAGTTAGGTTCACTTGCTGGTACTAACTTCATATTGTCACAAAAATGTATTAAACGCTTCACTTCTTCCCATCAGTTACAGGTCATTACTTCACCTCAGCATGGCCAAGGTATCTGCTCCAGTAGTGCCTCATGGCTGGGAGTTGAATTGCTGACATGTATACGGACATGCCAATAAAGTGTTCTATCTCATCGGTACTCAAATTTATGGACCGGTATTGCAAGATAGAAATGTGTCTTTTCCGTTAAATACTGTACAGTCTCACTACTCCAAAGTCCAGAGTGTCCTGAGGTAGAGTAATATTTTCAACAAATTTTGTCTCATCTTGCATTCTCACCAGATTCCCTACATTCTAGTCCATTTTAGGCTTCCCCACCTTGGTGGATGTCTTTGAATTGTGTTGGGTTGTAGCAAGCGAAATCGCAAGAGGAATGGCATCAAGGTCAAGGTATTCAGTAGGCCTAACCTTAATATCATCGGCTGTGTCTGATTCTGTTTCTGGTATAATATTAACATTGTTTCTTGTATTATGCATTTTAAGAATATCATCACCAGACTTCAAAGTAAGAATGTTATGTCCCTTTCCTTCCATATGTAATTCACTATCATCATCTGACAGATCAGGGTCGTCACTAATATTCCCGTCGGGTATAATTAGTGCATGAGTTGAAGAGCCACAAAACTCTTTTATATCCATTGCAATAATCTAACTGAATCATCAATCACTACTGATCTGCACCTGGGCGACTGCCCTAAATGCAGATCAGTAGTGATTGATGATTCGTTTGGAAGAGAAAGAGATTGGACTGTTATACTTCCAGCAGCAAGAATTGTGTTACCACTGCTACTAAACTATTTTCATTCGTCCCCTGAAGATAGAGATGGGCCTCTTAGATGGCGACGAGGTCTTTCAGGCCAAGTGATTTGTGTTTTTGATGGAGATGGGTGGAGAAGGTCAGGAGGTTGGCGGCCGTGTCCTGTGGTTGGAACTGTCCCGGCACTCGTCTTAGTGCAGGAGAATGGATAACCACGGAAACCATTTTCATGACAGCCGACAGCGGGGATCAGCCCCTCTCCGTCTCTCGAATGCAGAGGTGTACAGCCACGGTAGAACCGTAGCCACTCGTCCTCTTCTCGGTTGGTTGGTTAGCGTGCAGAGCTGTCGGATCACGGACCAGCCGTGGCCACTTGTAGCTCGAAGCCTACTCTGCAACCGCCGAAGAATTAAATTTGCCTATTTACAGTTGTCCTGATGTATTAACGTTTCCGCAGAAATTTTATAAAAACACATATCGAACTACTACTGTATGAAAAACAACTCTTTTTGTAATCAGATATCCAGTCATTAGCTGACAACACAAGATGTTCCTTACCTTCCTAACAGATGGCACATGCTGCTTACATGAAGTTATACTTGACAGTGTACCATATCTGTCACTCCATGCAGTCACGAAATAAACACTTTATTATAAGCTACATAAAAATAAAATTGGGATATGCCATATCAGTCACAGGATGCGGTTAAGGGGTTAATTTCAGTATGACAAGAATTGAATGACCAATATCTTCCGAGAATTTATGTCTTCAGAATTCATTTCAATATCTTTCTTTCTTTCTTAGTCTGCTTCCCCTCCAAGGTTGGTTTTTCCCTCGGACTCAGCGAGGGATCCGCTTCAAGGGCAGTGTCCTGAAGCGTGAGGCATTGGGTTGGGGATACAACTGGGGAGGATGACCAGTACCTCGCCCAGGCGGCCTCACTTGCACCTGGTTTCCCACTTCTCCTCCTAACTTAAGGCCACGGCTGCTTTCTTCCCTCTTTCTTGCTTATCCCTTCCAATCTTCCCATCCCCACTAAGGCTCCTGTTCAGCATAGCAGGTGAGACCGCCTGGGCGAGGTACTGGTCCTCCTCCCCGGTTGTCTCTCCAGGCCCGATATCTCGCACTCCAGGACACTGCCCTTGAGGCGGTAGAGGTGGGATCCCTCGCGTAGTCCGAGAGAAAAACCAACCCTGGAGGGTAAACAGATTAAGATAGAAGAGTGACTAGAATACTGGACTGCGCTCTACGTAAAATAGTACAGTGTTTTTGAGATGGGATTCACTTATTGCCTTTTGTACCGTTTTTGCATTGTGCGAGGAAGTCTATATCGGGCTAACTGCACATGAAATTGCTGTAAGATGTTGTGCAAGATGGGACTAAGGGACATTTAATTTCTAGCTGGTTGCATATGTTCGGAAAATATAGGGGAAGCTGTATCACACGGTATAATGGATTAATCTATTACATTATTTAGTTAACATTCGTTTCGGTTCTTTGAGCCATCATCAGCACTGTAAAAAACTATCCATTTTAATATACATCGATTAAAATATATCGTCGTTGCTGGGACAATACTTCCTATGTGATAATACTTTTCGAGATATACTGACCCGCAGCACTTACGTTATGAAGAGCGAGAATGCCCTGACAATATTCACACAATATTGCACCTTAGATGACAGAACCTTAGAGGCGAAAGTTCTAAGCTAAAATATTTCACACAGGAGGTTTTGTCCCGGCAGTGACGATATATAACGTACGAAGATAAAATTTAGCTATGATGTACCACGTGTCTGTGAAGACCATAGTAAAATAGTGGCAAAATCACTATTTTGCCATCATCATTTGGCTAGATACAGTTGTTCTAGGTGTACAAAAATTATTATGTGCACTTAATGAACATTGTAAATTATTATATTATTAGTTGGTTGAAGTTCGCGGTTAATTTTTTATGAGAGTTTATTTCTTGCGATGTTTTTTAAAGACTGCAAAATCACTCCAAGCTGTCGGAAGGGTAAACTCGAAAACTACTTGTGTGATATGAATGATATTTTCATGGATGCTTCCTACGTCATGCAACTAGAATGTAAACTACAATCATGACATTTGTTAATTGGTTCTTTGTGGGAAAATTTCTAAAAGTTTTATTAACATTTTCATAAATGTTGTTGAATATTTTATGGCCTATTCTTTATAAATAAAGAGCTACGTTAATGATTGTAATCTACTTTTCAGATAATTGCACACTAAAACTGTGTGTCAACTTTTAGTGGTCTATCATTAACGGTTACTGAGATACTAAAATAAAATTTCTAAAACATACAATTTTACAGGAAAGCCATTTAAAGTAAAAATTTAAGTTTGTGACCAACATGTACAGTTTCAATCCATTCCAACTTCATATTCCTCATGATTGAGGACTTTCTCATCAGCCTGCTGTCTTTTTCTTTTCATCCTCTTTGTTCTGACTTCTTTAGAGCTTTAAAATTCAGCCCTCTCAGCATCAATTACCATACGACGATCAATTTCAGCTAATACTGTGGCCATATTTTCCCCTCGAGACATTCCTAAAGACTCCAGTACCTTACATATGGATGCATCACCTGCATGGAAGCAGATAACTGAATCCAATACACCTCTTTCTAGAGTAGGAAGACTTACAAATACGCTTTTTGGCACACGTTCCTAAATGCAATGATGGAAACTCATTAGGTTTCTGTGTTCGTCCATGTAAACATTTTTCCAAGATATTTTTGTCACTAAGATCTCTATAAATAGGTTGTATGGCTTCAGTAACACCATAAGGTAATGAATGTATATGCGATTATTCTTTACCCTCAGCCTTTGCTCTCTGGTACCCATACGAGGAGACTGGACTTGGAGGACATAACACATGTTGTAGATGGTCATCAGCTGATGTTTTGTGAATTAAACTAGCCCATACAGATTTTCTCATAGCTTTCAAATTACCCTGGTTTCTCCTTATAGCTAAGCCATAGTAGAGTTGTAATAAGTCTACTTCTGTATCAGTGACACGGCCTCGTCCAGTAATCAATTTCCAACCTGATGGTCGGCTTCATATCTAAATGGTTAGCGTGCTGGCCTCTGGTCACAGGGGCCCGGGGTTCGATTCCCGGCAGGGTCGGGAATTTTAACCATCATTGGTTAATTTCTCTGGCACGGGGGCTGGGTGTATGTGTCGTCTTCATCATCATTTCATCCTCATCACAACGCGCAGGTCGCCTACGGGTGTCAAATCGAAAGACCTGCACCTGCCGAGCCGAACATGTCTTCGGACACTCCCGGCATTAAAAGCCATACGCCATTTTTTCCCCACCTGATAGTATCACACGCTTCAGCCCTTTTCGAAGCTTGCGTAAACGACTACCTATTATCTTCTGAACATGCCCTACGCATTCCAGCTTGACTATTGACACATTTTCTCCATATGGTTTAGCATTTACAACGTTCTGGAAACCCCTGGAATCACCATCCCCAAGGTATTTTGTGTACTGAACACCGTACTTTTCCATCTGACTTTCTAAAAATACTCAAGACACCCTGTGACACCATTCCCCCACTGTAATCTTCGAAATCAATGGCACGTTCATGGTTTTCATTATGTGACTGGCAACCTTGGCCATATTTTGTCAGACACTCCCCATTAATGATTTTTCCATTATCCAGAGATGTTGCAGTGACAGCCCCATTTAGGAACGTATGCCTCCTGTTCTTTTGCTAACTCCCATCAAGGGCTGCAACAATGTTTCTATCCCCATCATTCACTTAAATTGCTTCTTGCACAGCGTTTTCCATGCTCATATTCCTTAAAATTTTTAGTCTGTCAAAATGTACCTAGTTATATCTGTCAAATCTAGGTGGAGGAGGCAAATTAATGACAGAACATAAAGTTTGTAAAGCCCTAAATCCCTTTCCAATGTAACGTACGGTCTATGCTACTATTATGTTTGTATTATACATACGCGTCTCCGTAACTCCAGATGTATAAGCTTCTTCCTGGGTATCACACACACTACATGCAATGCTAAGTTTTGAAGCTAAACCTTTTCTTCCCTGGATATTTTCTGTAACTTGTAAACACCCACCACTCTTACACGATTTACAGACTACCCTCTTATTTAGGAGTTTAGAAAGAGCACTCAACTCAACTACTACACAACCAGATACAATATGATTTAGGCCTATATCAACACTTTCACACATCTCTTCTAAGTAGCGAAGCTTTTTCTTTGATACACTTGTAGGTGTCCTATCCTCATGTGGTAAACTTACGTTCACCGGTACCAAATGTCTCCTTACCCGGCATTATTACAGACCAACAAACATTCACACCAGGGGCGGATCTGCTATAAGGGCTAGAGGGGGCGGGCACAACCTTTGTAATCCTTTGTAGTTGTTATTGCAAACACTATGAAGCGAGTATGATATTCAACGCTAATAGTCTGTCAACAGCCTTGGTTCTGCTGGTCCCAACCACCTCGCCTCCCCACGTGTTCTCAGTGGCGCATCAGTCGACTGGCTTACATGCCATCCTCAGCTGCCTGGCAGAGTGGCAGTGTTCATGGGTGTTGCTTGCGAGTTACCGCGTCGCCTGGCGCCACAGGAAGATGGCCCCTTGCGCTGGCTTTATTTCACGTTTCATTTAGCTACCAAACTCTAAGTTTTAAGGGGACTTAACATCTAGGAGGAGAATTTTTGGGGAGCTGATAAAGCCTTGCACACCCCCCCTTCGCCAAATCGGCGCCATTGCGCGGAAGTGTGATTATTGCGGTACGGTAATTCTCAATTGTTTGGTGGACAAGCGAATGTCTAATTTAAGATGAACCGAGTCGAATGTTTATTAGAAACTCCCTTCAATTCATTAAGTCTAAAAGAAAAGATTCAAATTAAACGTTTAGGTGATTACCAACCAACCTATTTCACGTTATCTCAATTTGATGGCAAGAAAAAGAGAACTTTCTGTAATACACGGTTCAGTAAAAAGTAATTTTTAACAGTGAGTGAAGAGAAATAAAGTCCGTTTTGTTTTTACTGTGTGTTATTTCGTGGTGAAGGATTGTGGTCAACCACCGGGTGTAAGGATCTAAAACATTTAAGTGAACAAATTAAAACATCTCAAGAAAGCGCACTACTCTTAGAAATTTCCTGTAAATACAAAATTATTGGGACTGTTAACATTGCTGATCAAATTTACTCTGCATATAAAATCTCAATCCAGAAGCATAATGATGCAGTCACAAAAAAAAGACACATATTAAATAGAGTAGTACTGTAGAGTGCTTAACATTTTGTAGAACTCACGAGTTATCACTCATAGACCGTAATGAAATACAGGGCTTAGCAAACCGTGGCAATTTCTTAGATTTGTTATATCTTCTTGGTAATCTCGACAGTGTGTTAGATGACCATTTGAACGGTACTCGCACATCAATTTCTAAATATACTTCACACATTATACAAAACAAACTATTAGATTTAATATATCAAATGTACATTGAAGATTTGGTCAAAGATATCAACGCTGCAACTTTTGTTTCCGTGCAGGCAGATGAAGCAACAGACATTACTTGCCAAAGTCAATTTCTTATCATATTGAGGTACATTAACGAAAATAAACCTGTTGAAAGATTCCTTTCCTTTGAAAACGTTACTGATAGGACAGCCTATGGTCTCACTGAGCTTCTGAAAATACTGCTTGAACATTTCAATGATGAGGGAAAGCTCATAACTCAGGAGGTGTTCATGCTCTGATGCAGAATCCTCTTCCATATGCCAAGTACGTTCGCTGTTACTCTCAACAACTAAATTTGGTAATACGAATTGCTAGAAGCAAGAGCATAAAATCAGTTCGGTTGTTCTTCCCTAACATTACTGGATTCAATGTGTTTTTCTCTTCATCGCCTAAGAGAAGTGATGTATTGCGATTAGTTTCTTCAACAAGATGGAACTTTCAGTCTCGGGTTGTGAGTAGTGTTCATGAAAACAAATCACATTTATTGGAATTTTTTTAGAAGGCTGAGAACGAAGATGGTTGGTATGATGTAGACCTAACAATAAGGGAGTGTTTTGGTTTAAAAAATTACTTAACAATTCAGAATTTTTAAACTGGAATTCTTCTATGAGATGATGAAACATGTTTGTACAACCTGTGACAATACGGTTCGGTGAATGAAGTCAGAACGGTCGATCCGGCAACACTTGCGACATGCAACGCTACACCTGTGTAGCAACAGGTTTTGACCACCTGCTCCCAACGTCGTTCAGTTGAGCATCGTGTGTGTGTGCCGTGTAAGACCTCTTTGACACAGTGCCTGTTTAGTGCGTTGGTTCTGAACGGCGAACAGGAACATGAACGACCGAAAAATCAATATACAGTTTTGTTTTAAGCTTGGCAAGACACCGAAAGAAACGCATGCGATGCTGGTACGTGTTTATGAAGATCAAGCATTGTCCTTGAATTGTGTGTACGAGTGCTTCGACCGTTTTCGATGAGGCCGGGAAAGTGTTTCTGACAACCCCCGTACAGGAAGCCGTCAGTGACGAAAACATTAAGAAGGTGAGGACATTGATCACGAACGATCAGCGATTAACTGTGAGCATGATAGGGGATGAACTGCAGATTAACCATGAATCCGTGCAGCAAATCGTTACTCCGACGTTATGGAAGAGGAAAACGTGTTCTTGTCTTGTGCCGCATCACTTGACTGACGATCAGAAGCAGGCACGTTTAGAGGCTTCACGGGATTTTGTCGAAACGGCGGATGGGACACCAAATTTCTTGAACTGTATCGTCACTGAGGATGAAACCTGGTGTCACAGGTGCGACCCTGAAACGATACAGCAAAGCATAGAATGGCGTTCTCTCGCCAGATCTCAATCCTCTAGACTTCTTAATATTCTCACGTCTCAAACTCGCTTTGAAAAGAAAGGGATGTAACGATATTCCTGACATCCAATGAAACGTGACGAGGCTTTTGAACACCATCCCAACGGAAGCCTTCTTGCAAAGTTTCCAGGACATATATGGCCGATCTCAGCAATGCATAGTTATGGGAGGGGACTATTTCGAAGGACAGTAAGGTTACTGTCGTGCATTGTTCATCTATGTTGATAATACAGAACTATTCACCGAACTTTATTGTCTCAGGTTGTATTTTGTAAAACACGATTCAGATGCAGAGTGCCAGTGCAGTTACCATATCCAGCGCATTATAACGTTTTGAATCAGCTGTTTATGAAATAAGAGAGAACAATAAAAGGTATCGGCTAGATGAAGATGAATGTTCTACTCCAACAACAAAAACTAAATACAGCTCTGGTGTAAATCTGATTAATGATGCCAAAGAAGTGTGTGATATAGTGATCAACCAAATCAAAGAGCGTTTCTAACAGTCTCATATATTTAGTAGTTGTGAAATTATTGATCCGAAAAAGTTTGCTACGTTCAGAGAAATTTTCTCAACGAATTTAATCAATTTTTCATCGACTTTCAGTCTATTTATTTCACAAGAGAAATTGAGTAATGAACTTTCAGTGATTTATCGCAATTATATCAATGACACCTTTAAAGATATACCATCAGTCTGTGATTTGTTCACAGTCTTCATGAAACATTCCTTCGAAGAATCGTTCTCTGAGGTACACAAAACTCTACAAATTGCACTAATTACTCCAGTTTCAACAGCGGAGGCAGAGCGAAGTTTCAGCACATTAAAAAGAGAAAAGAATTACCTTTGGAATAGTATGGGTCAAAACAGACTGAATTCACCCACTGTTTGCTCAATTTATGAGGAGGAAACTGGTGAAATTCGCAACTTCAACAACAGAGTCATTGAAATGTTTGCCATTCAGAAGAATAGGCGTTCTCAACCGCTATATAAGTAATGTGTCATTTTGTGAGTTCAATTCTACTTCTTTATTATTAACTATTTAGTGTATATACATAGGCCGATATATTATGCTACATGTACTGTCTTTTGAAACTTTTGTGGTACAGTATAGTATAGTACAGTATAGAAACACATGTTTAAAAATAATGCCTGCCTGCCTCAATCCCAATTTCATGGCCAAAGTCTTTATATCGGACCCCACTGGCGGAATTGATCACGAGCCGCCACTGATACACACACACAGGCTAAATGGATCTGAATAACGACGAGATGTTTACAAATAGAGAATTTCATGCACGCTACGCGCTTCTGTGTACAACTTAGCACGTTGCAGCTGGTAGGTCTAAGAGCAATCAGTTCTTACGCAGGGCACACAATCGATAAAATTAAAATTACCGCTTTCCGATGTCTTTACTGGTAGAAACGGGCGTGGATAGTTAGCGAAGACTGTTTTAAATGCAACATTTAGGCCAAAATATGCTTGTAACATGTGTAAACTATATATATTCTGAAAGAGAGAACACCAAAGAATAATAATACACGAAAATTTAAAAAAATCGATTTTTGAAAATAATTCACCTGCATGTGCCCTTAAGCATACTTGTTGGAATTTACAACAAAGTGTATAATTTCCACCCACTCAATACCATATAAAATGGAATAATCTATTAGATTATTTAGTTAACAACTGTTTCGGTTCTTTGAGCCATCATCAGCACTGAAAAACATACATCGATTAGAATAAATATAACGTACCGTGCCATTTCACTGTCCAAAGATTATAATTCAATGGAGTTAAGATGGACGCAATTGCCGATATCAAATTTAAACATAACGCCTAAATTCAGTCATTCATATCAAGGAGATACGAAATAGCACGAGATCGGAATAATAAAACTCAACATGGCAGTGGCTGAGACAAAATAAGACTCAGAATTGTTAAAACACTGTACAATTGCAAAATGATAAATGAATGAGCAAACTTAAAGAGCGGACGTGTTAATTTGAATTGACTAGAAACACGTATATAAACTCATGATTTGGAAGAAAATAATTATAAGAATAAGATTTGCGAGGTCAATACTCATTAAAGGACGCATAATAACAAAAGCAGTAATTGAAACCGCTAAATAAGAAGAGAATTATAAAGGAAATTCATATATTGAAGTTTCATCACAGCGAAGACTAGGCTTCTATTTATTGAGGAGGAAAAGAATTCAATACTACGCGGCAATAGCTAACTGAACTTCTAAAACAGTAATTACGGTATATGAAGCTGAGACAAGGGTAGACATATTGGTGATCTGCAAACGATATTATGATTAAATTCGAGGCGAAAGAATTATCACTGAAACTTTGAATTCAACGTAATGTCACAACTATCTTCATATATGAAATGAACCGTTCCCATCCATCTAATTTGAACATGCCAGGCTAGGTTCGGTGAGCTCGCGGAAAGTTCGAAATGGGCGGCAAAACTAAAGACTAACTTCCGAAGAAGTAAATACCAGAGGTATTTGAGAATGGGAAACAGTTGCATTTGTTGTGAATAAGAGATCAAGTAAAGGGGTAAAATCGATTTATCCAAAACGCATGATATTAATTCAAACTAAAAAGCAAATTAAACTGAAAATGAGATAATCGGACTCCAATATCCATAAATTTACAGAACATGTGCCGCGCACATATAAATACAATGAAAAGAAATACACTGGTCAGATCAAATACCGATCAAAACTTAATGAATAATCAAATTACAAAAGAAATGTACTTGAAATCTTGGAGTGAAATCTACATCTTCCATTGTATTGATGCCGATAAGATACTATGCCGATTATACCAACGGGGTTGCGTTAGCGAAAACGTCCATAACATGTTCCACGATAAAAGAAAATCACGCTAGTTTCAATCCCCAAATTACACAAATAATTCATAAAAATATAGACACATCACAATCAATCCAGGTTCCCTAATCTTATATCTACACTGAAGCTACCGACAGACCGATCTGTCGTCAATGATTCAGCACTGAGACTGGCTTCCCTTAAAATTAGCATCGGGCTAAGTAGAATGCAAATGCTTAACCAACGCTGCCACAAAAGAATGGACAATGACAAATATAACAAATCACACCAGTACACAAATATATACAAATCACACAACAGAAAAAATCAGGGCGTCTGAAAAATAACCACATAGAAATATGCACTTCCTCCTACGAATGCCTCTCACTTGCATGGCCCAGTTAAAGGAATGAGCCAGAAGGTAACGCCCCTCTGGGATCAGCTGTTAAGGCGCTCTTCTTAGTCAGCTGGCTGTAAACGTCAGAATCTCTAGCTGCGGGAAAGAGTACACAGCGAGCGGTCGACCACGCCTACACACTCGTGATAGGTCTATTTCAAACGCTTAGCAACAGGCGATGCACCTTGCAGCCGTGTTCAAATTTTTAAAATACCCGCAGTTTGAAAGCTTGCCACTGCCTCCCCTCTATCGGCGCGAGGTCCAGAAAGAAGTCCTATTGGCAAACCGCCGCTCCTACAAAACTACAAAACAAGACAAAACAAGATCTGGTTGCCATGCATTTCTAAGAAGACCATGGTGCGATTGTCCGGAGGAGGCTAAGCTAAGATGACGGCAACAAAGGAATACGTTTCCCAGAGCATCCCCCGATGACCAGCGGCAGAATATGATTGCCGAGCCAAAGCTGCAGATGTCGAGGAAGAACTAATTCAATCCGGGAGCCGAAGGAAAATATAAGATTTTCAATAAAGTAAGGTAAATAAGTGTTATATATTCCAATGTAGTCTTCTTAATTGTTTGTGGATAGATTATCGATGCTTGTTGTCTTCAAAATGATTCAAATATGTTAGATTCTAGCGGTATAATTTTATATGTATGTCAAAATGCATGGATATAGGTAGTCATCTTAAAGACATAACCAATCCTGGTTAGGGAGTGTGAAGTGAATGATTCATTAGTGCCATTGCTATGAAATTGAAACATATTGAAAGGTTATTCTATATGAATTGTGAGATGTATATTGGTAGAATATTTAAGGTTATATGTGAGTGATGATTAATATTATGGACTATGAAGGTTGAACAGTGCCATAGGAAGTCAGAGTAGGTTAATATATGGATATGAGAATAATTCGAATGGATTAATCAAGTGATTAAATAGGAATTAAATGATTCTAAGCGTCAAGATGAGGTACATATGAGAATTATTGGGGAGAAAAAAGGAAGAAACATGATATGATATATGGGAAGAAAGTGATTTTGAAATATTAAATGAGCATAAAGAAGGATAAATAGTTTGAATATATGTTGCTATGTCGGTAAAGAAGTAAATGACTGTTTCTGAAGAAAAAGGGGAGGATATATGACGCAATCCAGGATCATTAATATTCATGATACCATAATGATAATTCATTGACAAGAAATCCATATCCTACGATGGTGAAAACATATTGTGGTGTTTATAATAAGTTATGGCATAAGTAGATAATCGCAATGAATCATTTTAGGAAATGTTGAGTTGTAATTTGATTAATTTTAACCTAGATCTCTACCATAGTGTTGTATTTTCCTTAAGGATAAGCATCGTATACACCGAATCACATGCAGAGGCATTATTATTTTTTTATAGATAATTCCAGGAGGTTAGATAATTCATAGACTTTTCATGATTGATACTATCCTTTACTTATTTTAGTAAATGACACAATGTGTTAGAATTCAGATATTCATTGAGAATATGTCTCATTAGTTACATTCATTGTCAAATTGAATCGAAGATTAACGAAATGAATGATATATCTATGTTGACAAATGATATTAGATATTAATATGAATATTAGCACATGTAATTGTTAACTAGATATAATTATCTTTTTCCTGACGCATATAAATAACTTGATAATCCTACAACAAACGAAGCCTAATGCTCATCCTAAGTAATCACAAGAATAAAAGTGAAATATGATCCCGTTAAAGACTAAACAAGTTAATATTTTCCTGTAATTTCCAAGATGATTTGTAAATAATTTTTCATAATTTGACTGATGATGTGAAGATGATATATGAGTTCATTTCAAATTTCATTAATTTTTGTTGTACATTATTATCATATTTTTGGTCAACAATCTTATTTACTACTGTAACGGTTCAAATCCCGTTACAAGATGATATCTGTATTTTTATTATTGTATGATTTTATCTGTATTTTATTATTATTATTATTATTATTATTATTATTATTATTATTATTATTATTATTATTATTATTATGTCAGTATTATTATTATGTTATCTGTGATATTGTACTATTATTGTAATTATCCGTTTTATTCAATTTTGCAATTGCCTGTTACTTGCAAGATTGCACTTAGATGTATACATATATACGTATGTGTAGTATAACACTCAATACCTGTACAGTGAGAATTGTTGTATATATCAGAGATTGAATGTGACGTTGATGCATTGTGCAATATTGTTGGCGATTCTGCCAAGTCATTGCCAAGCCATGGCTACGTCATCGTATTTATTTAGATATGCGCGCATCGACTTAGTCGCCGCGGGGCTATTTCACCACTGGATGTAATATCTGTCGCGTAGGTGGGAGTATGTCATTGTTATTTCTGGAGATTACGTAGTTGTGTCAACCAACGTCTATATAAGGTAGCTCCATATTGTAGCGTCAGTCATTACTTATACGGATGCAGTACAGTGAAGTAGTCTACTAGATCAAGAGGCCTTAGGTGGTCAGCCAACCAGTGTGAACGAGAGATGGTGAAGACTCAGTGAGCCATTATTGGTCATTGAGAGAGTGAGACCAAATGGTTGGTCCGTCACTTAGTGGAAGACGCGGACGCAAGGCTTACCAAGGAGTCAGAGAGGGCAACCCTGGACCTACCAAGAGGTCATACCATATTGACTTACAAAGAAGTCAGATGATATGGAGAAGAAGCAGTCGCAAGGATGTATCACCACGTTAGGCGTGACACATCTACAGTAAACACCAGAGCAATGGATTACGTCGTAATTACACTAAAAGTGTTGAAGGTACAGTCAAGTGAATCAGTGAGGGAAATATTTCGTATAAATTGTTAAATGTCCGGTCAAGAAGAATTTAAATTCATGCCTAGTTTCTTTCTGTTGCAATGTCATAATTTCATATTTTCATCTGTTTTATCGCAACAAGACTCACTATTTTTTGATATATTATTTAAAGAATATATATTGTTCTATCAAACGAATTCAGAGTTTCATTTCATTGACAGTAAAATATCTTAACCTCAAAATTAATGGGGAAACCGAACGCCAATCTCCTTTTCCCAGAACTTATATGGTATGTTGTCAAAAGTAAGCTTATTACCCCACACCCTAGAGATAGTCAAGAGTCTCATTCTATTATTGCTGTACTGAGTGACAGCTGGCGCCCTTCAAATAACGTATGTGTAAGTAAGCAGGTAACAAGTAAGTGTGAGTACAAGGTTCGACGAGTGTGTATTTTATTTAATGAATGTTAATTTTTATAATTTCCATTTTAAATGAAGATATTCAGATTATCAATATAAATGCAGATTTACATATGTTGTAAAATAAGATTAGTAGTAAGGAACATCTCATTGTGTCGACGCAACGTGGGACTCGAATAAATTCAGAATTTGTTCTGAATGACAGCATATCATAGGTTCATTTTGGGAGGAGTGTGCGCATTTAAGCCAACGGAAATTATTACCGGTAAATGTCAAGAGTGTAATTTTGTGATATATATTTGTATTTTGGGGATATGTCAAGGGATTTGAAGAGGGAAAATAATTTGAGATCGCGTACTATCACTAGTGAACCAAAGATGGACAAGGAAGACAATAACAAGTCATGTGACGACGAGGTCATTGCTTCTGCGGACATCCAAGGTGAAATTCAGAGTAGGGAGCAGGTGAATATGATGGAAGATTCTGAGATAATTCAGGAAAGTGCAGAAATTGAGAAGCACACTGAAACTCAAAAGGAAATCGCGGGGGGGATGAGCCAGGATCTTTTTAATTTGCTGATGGCCAAAATGGACGAGTTCGAGGAAGAAAGGAATAGGAGTTTCGAAAAGTGGAAGAAAGAGATTGATACTAGTAATGAAAATAATAATAAACAGATGGAAGAAGTGATTGGTAGCTGTAGCAAAATGGAAGAACAGATTGATACTAGTAGTGAAAATAATAAAGAGATGATAGAGATGAAAGAATTATTTAGTAGTAGTAGTAGTGAAAATAGTAATAAACGAATGGAAAAGATGAGTGAAAATAATAAGAAAGAGATGAAAGAATTAATTGATAGTAGTAATGAAAATTTTAATAAACTGTGTAACTCTCTATGTAGCAAAATGGATCAGTTTATTATCAGTAATAACGAAAATTGTAATGCGATCATTAGTAAAATAGATTCTAAGATATTAGAGATAAATAATCAAACATCTAAGTCAACATGTAAGTTAGAAAGTAAGTCAAATGAAGAATGTGTTGAAATTGAAGGTGAAATGAAGTTGAATCGGAGCAATATTCATATTCAAATTAAGCATGGTAAAGGAACTGGTACAGAGAATATCGTAGAATTAAGTGATAAAAGTTCTAGTAATCGGGAAGAAATTCATGAGGTAGTCGAGAAGAGATTGGACAAGATTTGCAATGCAGTTGGGGAGGAGATGGGGGAACAGATAAGTAGAAATGAGCAAGTTGAAAGCAAACTTGTGGAGGTCACTGAACTACGGAACGAACAGGAAACGCTATCACAGCAGGTAAGAGAAAGAGAGGAAGAATTGAAGGAAGAAGTGAGAATAGTGGAAGAGAATTCTGAGAGAGGAGCGGAAGAAGAAGAAGAAGAAGAAGAAGAAGAAGTTGTAAACTGCCAGGAAGTGATACGGCAGAAAGGTAGAGGTAAGACAGGTTTAGACGTGATAGTAGCGAGTGGTTTGTTCAGTAGGGATCGTGATTTAACTGGGTTTTCTGGAAAACAGTTCAGTACTACAGAATTTGTAAAAGGAGTTGAGAAAAGATTTGCAAATAAGTTGAGGGATAATATTATCGAATGGGAATACGTGTTAGAGATCTTGTCTAATTCATTCATCGGTGAAAGTAAAACCTGGTTTCAAGTGTACCGTAATGATATGTCTAATTTAGGAGAATTTAAAGAGATGTTCGTTGACAAGTTTTGGGATGAGAATATACAAGATCGTGAGAGAGAACGGATTATGCTTGGTAAATATAGACAACAGGGGGGAGTGTCTATGACAGAATACTTTCTGACACACGTGCTTATATGGAAAAATCTTAATAGTATTGGTTCAGAAGTTGATATCGTAAGGATTATGTTAAAACATTATTCTGATAAGATTAGGGAAGCTGCGTGTATGCAGAAAGTCAGTACTATCAAAGAAATGGAGGTATTGTTAGATAGTTTCGAGGCTCTGAATGGTAGAGTAGGTGATAATCGACCGCAAAGTAGAACTATAGAAGGAGCGGGAAACAGGTCAGATAATTATCAGAGGAGAGGGAATAATAATGATCAGCCGAGGAATAATAGAAATTTCAATAGTGATAGAGGTCAGCAGAATTACCAGAGAGAATCGGAAGATGGGAGGCGTGCAGATGTGAATTATGTGAGGAATTATAGACAAAATAGCTGGAGAGGGAATAATTATGATCAGCCGAGGAATAATAGAAATGTCAATAGTGACAGAGGTCAGCAGAGTTACCAGGGAGAATCGGAAGATGGGAGGCGTGCAGATGTGAATTATGTGAGGAATTATAGACAGAATAGCTGGAGAGGGAATAATTATGATCAGCCGAGGAATGATAGAAATTTCAATAGTGGTAGAAGTCAGCAGAATTACCAGAGGGAATCGGAAGATGGGAGGCGTGCAGATGTGAATTATGTGAGGAATTATAGACAGAATAGCTGGAGAGGGAATAATTATGATCAGCAGACGAATAATAGACATTTCAATAGTGATAGGGTTCAGCAGAGTTATCAGGGGCAATCAGGAGAAGGAAGGCGTGGAAACTTTATAGGCCAAAGTGACGGAAGGCGTGAGGATTTAAGTCATCAGAGAGAGAGAGAGTAATAGGCTAAATGCGAATGGTATTCAGGAATAGTCATCGAGCAAGAGTATTCCAAACTCACAGGGAATCAGGTAAATTAAGTGAACAGTCCGAAGGTAGAAAATGAACAGGTATTTAGTATAAGTAGTTATGTAGTGAAAGTAGATTTAAGTATAGTGTGATTGTGACCTAAGTAATGTTAAGTGAGGTATTTAAGTAATGACGTAGTCGTAGATAATGGTGTAATTAATAGTAGTAGTAAGTTAGACGTAAGAAGTGTTCTGGTAAGTGATGGAAGTACTTATAATGCCGAGAATGTGATGTAAGTAGTGAGGGAATAACTCCGATGATGGAAAATTGTGATATGAAGAAGGTAAGTGAAGGTACTATCAGATCTTATAACAGCCGTTGGGTAAGTCATAGTGAGTAAATAAGATAGCGGTACCAGTCAATTGAAGATAATTGAAAGTTTCAGCCATGCCTTGTGGTACCAAAACTTGTGTATTCAGTTGTTTTAGGAGCTGACTTGGTTGCAAATCATGGAAGTAGAGTAGACTTTAATTTAGGTAGTGTGTGTTTGTTCTGGGAGGAAAACTAGCAAAGAAGTACGTATTAATTATGATGGTCTGAGGTAAGTGTGTTGGTGACGTGTGTTCTTTGAAATATATGGGAGGTAAGTGAAGTTGTTCCTAGTGAGAGGAAATGTTTTGTTGGGTGTGTTACGTGCCTGTACGACCTGTATCCGAGGGATCGTCGGTATGAGGCAGTGACGTGAGGTAATTTAAGTGAATTACAGGAGGAGTAATGGTGTTCGATGTTAGGTAAGCATCGAGATGTATTTAGTGGTAAGTGAGGAAGAACACGTATTTGAACATAAATTTGTAGTACATGACCATTGATCGTTTGTGGGAGGTAAGTACCCCATTCAACTTAAAAATGCTAGTGAAGTCTAAGAACAAATAATCATTATGCTGGATTACGGAATAATTGAACCATCTTGTAGCCATAGTATTGATTATTTAATTGTTGTTACCAAGTAGGATGTGATCTATTGAGATATGTAAGTTAATAAGGGCAAAATTGATTCAATTTGAGTGACAGAGTGCTACTCAGAGTTCCATTTCATCATCTGCAGAGGCGGGAAATATGTTGAAGTTATATTTTTGTATCAGGGGTATTTCACTATTGTGAACCGTATCGGGAAGTGTGCATATTCTTATAAATTCAGGAAGGGGATATTGTCGGTGTTTATAGTATTATATATGTAAAGAAGTACTTCACGTGAGATTTGTTGAGATAATAATAAGATGATTAATCTTTGTAAGAAACTGGTAAAATAAAACTAACATCTGCGATATGCGTGTGAACCAAGTGTCGTATTGGTGTATTGGAAGAATAAGTGCTACATTGTCATGTTCTGTGTGACAAAACTGAGAACAGGACATTGGACAGTTATCTGCGATAACAATATGCAAGAAAAGTTCTCATATAAGTAAATTTTCACAAAATGTTTCGATATGTTAAAAAAAGGAGAAGAATGTTGTATATTGATTGAAAATTATTTGTGTGTGTTAAATTAAGGGCTATGCTCTTGTGAATTGTATGAGAATGGGACACTGGACAGTTAACTGCGATGACAATGTGCGAGAAGAATTCTCATATATGTGATGTATTATAAAATGTATGGATGCTGAAAAAGAAAATTATTGTTGTATACTCATTTAAAGTGTGTATATGTGTCAGTGTTATATTTATATTATGTTGTTCATAAATCAATCGATTCTTTGTTCTTCGATTTATTTATGAGGGAGGCGAATTGTAACGGTTCAAATCCCGTTACAAGATGATATCTGTATTTTTATTATTGTATGATTTTATCTGTATTTTATTATTATTATTATTATTATTATTATTATTATTATTATTATTATTATTATGTCAGTATTATTATTATGTTATCTGTGATATTGTACTATTATTGTAATTATCCGTTTTATTCAATTTTGCAATTGCCTGTTGCTTGCAAGATTGCACTTAGATGTATACATATATACGTATGTGTAGTATAACACTCAATACCTGTACAGTGAGAATTGTTGTATATATCAGAGATTGAATGTGACGTTGATGCATTGTGCAATATTGTTGGCGATTCTGCCAAGTCATTGCCAAGCCATGGCTACGTCATCGTATTTATTTAGATATGCGCGCATCGACTTAGTCGCCGCGGGGCTATTTCACCACTGGATGTAATATCTGTCGCGTAGGTGGGAGTATGTCATTGTTATTTCTGGAGATTACGTAGTTGTGTCAACCAACGTCTATATAAGGTAGCTCCATATTGTAGCGTCAGTCATTACTTATACGGATGCAGTACAGTGAAGTAGTCTACTAGATCAAGAGGCCTTAGGTGGTCAGCCAACCAGTGTGAACGAGAGATGGTGAAGACTCAGTGAGCCATTATTGGTCATTGAGAGAGTGAGACCAAATGGTTGGTCCGTCACTTAGTGGAAGACGCGGACGCAAGGCTTACCAAGGAGTCAGAGAGGGCAACCCTGGACCTACCAAGAGGTCATACCATATTGACTTACAAAGAAGTCAGATGATATGGAGAAGAAGCAGTCGCAAGGATGTATCACCACGTTAGGCGTGACACATCTACAGTAAACACCAGAGCAATGGATTACGTCGTAATTACACTAAAAGTGTTGAAGGTACAGTCAAGTGAATCAGTGAGGGAAATATTTCGTATAAATTGTTAAATGTCCGGTCAAGAAGAATTTAAATTCATGCCTAGTTTCTTTCTGTTGCAATGTCATAATTTCATATTTTCATCTGTTTTATCGCAACAAGACTCACTATTTTTTGATATATTATTTAAAGAATATATATTGTTCTATCAAACGAATTCAGAGTTTCATTTCATTGACAGTAAAATATCTTAACCTCAAAATTAATGGGGAAACCGAACGCCAATCTCCTTTTCCCAGAACTTATATGGTATGTTGTCAAAAGTAAGCTTATTACCCCACACCCTAGAGATAGTCAAGAGTCTCATTCTATTATTGCTGTACTGAGTGACAGCTGGCGCCCTTCAAATAACGTATGTGTAAGTAAGCAGGTAACAAGTAAGTGTGAGTACAAGGTTCGACGAGTGTGTATTTTATTTAATGAATGTTAATTTTTATAATTTCCATTTTAAATGAAGATATTCAGATTATCAATATAAATGCAGATTTACATATGTTGTAAAGTAAGATTAGTAGTAAGGAACATCTCACTACGACGAAGCAAAATTAATGGGTTTTATATCAGGCGATAATTTTCCTTAAATTACATTTCTTCTTTTCAATTTTAGGATTTTTAATAAATGATTATGATGAAGATATAATGGGATTCCTATTCATCATCTAGCTTCAGCAGTTTGAAAATATTTAGATTCAAGGTGTAATATAAATTATATCCTTGCGGAAACCAATGATTCGTAGGACGGAGACGTCCATCATTATTTTGGGCAGATAATGCGCTCTTCGAAAAGTTCTTCTCATCTTTCTCGGAACTCACGTTAAAAATATTAATCGTCGGACCCTGAGAGTACGCTGGTCTGGATATTTTCGCGACCCGCCCTGGACGCAAGAAAGGCGCAGAACGAAGATAAAATGTAGCTATGATGTACATATTAAAATATTCAGTCCCTCTACCATGTCGTAAGTGTTAAAACGTGCATATTTTAACGACGACACCATAAAAATTATCACAATGATGATGAAAATTAAAATATATTTGGTTTTCATTTTTGAAACCCCATCAACTGAAATATCTTCATTGAAGAATACACTGCTGCTGTGCTGGGCTATTAGTGATCATACATTTTTCTCTTGTAGTTTAATGACATTACTAATTTGTGTTGGTTTACGATAAATGCCATTATTAAAGGCTGTTATTGTTGCTTTTAATTGTTTGATCAAGAAAATTAAGGCAGGAGTTAGATTCAGTTTCTGAATATAAGGGTCTAACATATTGAAACAGCGAGTAAGGTTGAACTGTTCGTGATTTGTTGATCTATAATTACAAATATATTGTACACATATAGTACCCAAGAGAATATTCCATTGACGTTGTTGATGATCTTAGTATTTTCAAGGTTGTCTATATATATCTCAGCTAATATCCCTGATGCTGGTGCACCCATCGGGAGACCATTCTGTTGACAAATGTTGTTATTGAGTGAAAAGTAATTATTGTTTAGTAAAAATTTTAGTAAAATCATAAATTCATTAATTTCTTGGATGCTTAGATGACTGTGTTTAATTAAATTGTTCTTTACTAAGTTAATAATTTCTTTTATCAGTACGCATACCTACATATTAGTGATATCGCATAATGAACGTAAAGTATGAAAGGGTTGTAAGATCAAATTTTTGGTAGTAATGCGAAAATCGACTGAAATTTTAATAGTTGTCCTGTTAGAGAATTTAAAGTGTTTGTTCAAAAATGTATGAATGAAACGCTGTTTAAAGAAATAATACGTCTTCCCTTACCTTCATACCACTAACCCATTTCCACCCCCACCCCTTCCACTCCATCCCTCCTTCCGATACACATTGCCAGCCTTGCATGTTCCACTCCTGTCAATGCTGTCCGATGCTCATACACACACACACACACACACACACACACACACACACACACACACACACACACACACACCCATCTTACCTATAAAGATACTCCATCGACCTACGAGGTGAGTAGACATTTATGTCATATCATATTCCATTATACCATATTTTCAATACAGATTTAGAGAACTTACATTTCTATAACCTTATACTTTCATTCATAGGCCCTATCAAAATAAATACAACGCGGAATAACATTTTCAAGTCCCGTATTATATCTGCAAGAGAAAATATATAGGATCATTCAGAGCACAGCACAGCACCATTCTTTTCTTCAAAGAAGACCTTTCATTTGATGAAATCTCGAACATTTAAACAAGGTATACTTTAATTGTCATCATTGTGATCATTTCAATTGTGTCGTCATTAACATATGCACATTTTAACATTAAAGACATCCTACGAGGACGAAATATTTTAATATGTGCATCACACCTAAATTTTATCTTTGTACGTTATATTTGTTGTAATCGATATATTGAAACCGTTACCGGTATTGTATTAATGCTCCGAGATGTGTTTCATCACATTGCGCAACAGTTTCTATGTCAGACAAGGAGACGCCAGTTCAAGAGCAGCCAAGCCAGTGAGACCAGAAGGCAATTCCCCTTAAGCAGTCTGAACTAGCCATTACCAGTTTCAGAGTAGAGAGGGACCAGAAAACCGCATAGCCACGCCTCCCAGGAGTACCAACTCAGCACGAGCCAACCTTGAAATACGACCAGACAAATATTCTTTCGTGAGGCTGAAGTATAATATAGTTGCAAAGGCACGTAATGGCAACACATGAAATTTATACGCAGTTTTAAACCATATGAGACGCTAACATTCCTGTATCAGTGAAATTACGCATGATTGCATTTGGAAAGTTTCCATAAAACGGACGCTAGCATCATGCCCAGACATATTAAGAGTGGTAATCCCCTCTGGGTAGCCAGGGACGCGGTGGATTTATTAAGTATTTCACGATCGGATTCGACTCAGCCAGATATTAATCGACGTTGGAAATCGCTAGCCACACGTTGACCGTAACAGCTGTGTCATACATCTTCGACGGAAGAGGTTATACCAGTTTGGATGGGAGTAGCCTAGCCCGACTCCATATCCCTTGAGGAAGGTTATTTAGGATAGCGAACCCCAAGCCACAGGGAGATTCGCCAACTAGTGTTAGAGTTGTTGAGACGGGTCGCACTTCGAGTGAAGATTTGTCTTTGTGCGGCAATGAAATGAACTGTGAAACGCAATAACCGCGATGTAAGTTAAGAAATTTGTATTGTTATTTAATCCGAGGACTTAATAATATTCCCGAGTTGAAATTGTGCGACCCGCGAATGAACTTCTAGCAGTGGCGTGTAATGAGGGGCAGTCTAGCCTAAGCAAGCAACGGGTGCGGAGGTGCTGAGTCGAGTGTGCCGGTATAGTGGGAGTTGAGTGAGATCGGAGAGTGGACAGGTTAAGCGGAGAGTGACGAGGAAGATGGTTGTGTAGAACAATATCGGGTCGTTATCGGAAGATGGCTGGGGAAAGAAGGAACCAACCAAAGGTAAGAAAGGTAAAGTGGAATTGGGAATGAAGGGTGAGATGATGTTGGTGGCAGCAGTCATAACTGTACTGCTAGTTATTGGGGGTGGGAAAGTGAACCCCGGCCCGAATACAAGTGGCAACATGAGCTAGGAGGACGTGGAAGTCATAAGGAAGGTGGTAAAGGAGGTAGCGGAAGAAGTTTGCCCGTTTGAACAGATCAAAAAGATGATACAGGAACAGGTGAAGGAGTTCGAAAATATGAGGCAATGGATACAGGAAAAACGGAAGAAACAATGACCAAAGTGGGAGACAATGAGAGAGAAATTGTGTTACTAAGAGAGACAATAAATCATATGGAAGAGGAGGTGTCGAATCTGAAGAAAGAAGTAGAAGCCAGAGGTCAGGAACGTAGAAGAAAATGCATATTTATGTATGACGTGCCGGATGAATAGGGAGAAGACACAGTTGACATAATTTACAAAGTGGTGGAGCTCATCCAGAATAAAAGGAACTTCAGCGAAGTTGATACAGATGATGCGGATATGGTAGGTAATGTGAGAGGACGCAGGCCTATAAAAGTGAAGTTATCCCCACTGATGGCGGAAATAGTGATAACAAGCGCGGGAAATTTACAGAGTAAAAAACTTGGATTAAGAGAGACATGGGATGAGAAGGGAATAAGAATTTGAAAATTTTAAAGAAAAATTAGTGAGAGCCAGACATCAAGGAATAAGGGCGCATATTAGAGGCCAGCAATTAGTGGTATCAATGGTAGATGGATACGATTTTTGTCAGTGACGAAACTAGGGGAACAGGGCGAGTTGGCCGTGCGGCTAGGGGCGCGCAGCTGTGAGCTCGCATCCGGAAGATAGTGGGTTCGAATCCCACTGTCGGCAGCCCTGAAGATGGTCTTCCGTGGTTTCCCATTTTTACACCATGCTAATGCTGGGGCTGTACCTTAATTAAGGCCATGGACGCTTCCTTCCCATTCCTAGGCCTTTCCTTTCCCTTCGTCGTCATAAGACCTATCTGTGTCGGTGCGACGTAAAACAATTAGCAAAAAAGAAACTATGGGTAATAGAAGAGAGGCTGAAGCAGGAGCAAGTGATGGCGACGAGATCGGAGGAAAGGCAGGTAATAGAAAGCAGTGCCGGAGAAAACGGGCATAGTGGAAAGGACAGAGCAATGGGAAACAGTGAGTTAATAGAAGTGTTTGTGGAAGCAGTTGGGGAAGCAGGAAGAGAAATGATTTTCGAGGGCAGTACAGGAAAAGAAAAGAGGATGCAGGAGATGTTGGAGGAGGGAAAACCTCAAGAAATGGCAAGTGGTCACAGGCTTAGTGAAAATGAAGGCTCGAGGGAGGAAGCAAAGGTAAGAAAAACTATGAACAAAGGGAGAAGTCTAAGTTTAAAGGAGCTGTGGGGATAGAAAGCCAAAAGTGATGAGGGCATAGTAACGAGCAATAAAACGTTAAGTAATATTGGAGGTTTGTAAAGAGTGATTGTAGTTAAGTATATTTGAAATGCAAGTTAATGAAGGTTTGTGGAGCATGGCTTGTAAATATTTGAATGGTAAGATTATTTTAAATAATATTGAAATAATAAAAGGTGACTGAGTAAAGGAAGGACGGTTTAGAGAGAGATTGTAAAGCTGGAAGGTTTGTGGAATATGGCTTGCAAAGTTAAAAAGGTATAGAGATTGGTGAAGTAATGAAGGATGGTTGAGGATTGTAAAGAGGGATGAAGTTAAATTTGGTAGCTTTGTGGAGTGTGACTATGTTAAAATTAGTTAAGGGTTTATAATTAGATTGGAAGGTATAGTGTGATTATAGTTAAATATATTTGAAATGTGCCCGCCTCTGTGGTGTAGTGGTTAGTGTGATTAGCTGCTACCCTCGGAGGCCCGGGTTGGATTCCCGGCTCTGCCAAGAAATTTGAAAAGTGGTGCGAGGGCTGGAACGGTGTCCACTCAGCCTCGGGAGGTCAACTGAGCAGAGGTGTGTTCGATTCCTACTTCAGTCATCCTGGAAGTGGTTTTCCGTGGTTTCCCACTTCTCCTCCAGGCAAATGCCGGGATGGTACCTAACGTAAGGCCACGGCCGCTAACTTCCCTCTTCCTTGTCTATCCCTTCCAATCTTCCCATCCCCGCAAGGCCCCTGTTCAGCATAGCAGGTGAGGCCGCCTGGGCGAGATACTGTTCATCCTCCCCAGTTGTATCCCCCGACCAAATGTCTTATGCTCCAGGACACTGCCCTTGAGGTGGTAGAGGTAGGATCCCTCGCTGAGTCCAAGGGAAAAACCAACCCTGGAGTGTAAGCAGATTAAGAAAGATATTTGAAATGTAAGTTAATATGAGATTGGATTAGAGGTTTGTATGTGGAGTATGATTAAGTTAAAATGAGATTGGAGTGGAGTGGAGGTTTGTGTAGAGTGATTAAGTTATAGAGATTGGTGAAATAGTGAACGATAATGAAGGGCTGTCAAGTAGGCTTGTAAAGAGTTATTGTAAATAATGAAAGCTGTTTGAGTAAAATGGGACTGGATTGGAGGATTGTGAGATGAAGTCAAATGAGATTGGAATTTTTGATTGGAGGTTTGTGATTAAGTTAAAATGAGATTGAATTGGACTTATTGTTTAGAGATTGTAAATTTTGAAATTTTGGGGAGTTTGATTGAAGAGTGATGAAGCAGAAATAGGAAAGACGGTAAGTAACGAGTAATGAAGGGTTGTCAAGTTAACGTGAGATTGGTTTGGAGGTTGATAAGGAGTGAAAGGTGGCTGAGTAAAATGAGTCTGGATTGGAGGATTGTGAAGAGTGGTGAAGTTAAATTTGGTAGATTTGTGGAGTGTGATTAAGTTAAAATGAGACTGGAGTGGAGGTTTGTGGAGGATTGTTAAGACAGACATTAAGTTAAATTTGGTAATTTTGTGGAGTGTGATTAAGTTAAAATAAGATTGGATTGGAGGTTTGTGATTAAGTTAAATGACGTCAAAATGAGATGGTAATGGAGGTTTTGTGAAGAGTGTTTATATAAGATGATTTTGAAACGTTTGTGGAATGGGAACAAGTTAAAATGAGATTGGATTAGAGGTGTGTGAAGAGTGATTAATGAAGGACTGTTAAGATATTGTAAATCTGGGAGGTAAAATATGTGGTTCGGAATTTAAATGGGAAGTAGGATAGTATGTGCAATATGTACTTAAAGTGATGGGATCTTAATCAAATTGTTAACACGAGCTCAGCAGACGGAAAGATGATACGTTGGACTGTTTCAGCAATTCTTAAAATAGTGAGTTACGTCACGTTAAGGAGGGAACAACTAGGTCGAGTAACATTAGAATGTTATGCAAGACAATGGTTGCCAGCTCTGACACGTAACATGCGAGTCTGGAAGGCAATTAACTAAAGAACTGCTGATACAGACAGGAGAGGAAAGGAAGGTTATTACCCTTCCTCTGGGTGGCCGTTGGCCACTTTGTCGTGTTACCGAGTATTCTGTTTATTTTATTTTGTTCATTCAATTGCCATTTTGCCATATTGCCGAGTATTCTGTTTATTTTATTGTGCTCATTCAATTATTATAACTATCTGATCTCCGATTAGGAGTTCTCCGATTAGGAGTTAAGCATTAGTTATGATTTCATCGTATAAAGTTTGTGTTATGATTCGATTGGGTAAGCCTGATTGGGTTGGAAAGGACATTATTTTCTCCGTTATGATCGAATTGGTTGAAAAACTGTAAGATATGGAGATAAATAAAGAATAAATAATAGGTATACTGAGGCTACCAAGGCTATCATTGAAGCCCAAACCTCAATTGAGCATGATGGAAGTCTAAAGCACATTATAATGTAAGCATCTGACACATTGTTCCATTTACAAAACTTGAAAGTAGTGAGAAAAAACGTCGCACTTATTTCTGAGAGCAAGGCATCGGAGACTGATATTGCAGCCCAGACTCTCGCCCCTCTCCCCTCGACTCGCCACACGCGGCTTGCTGCTGTATATCGGATAGGAGCACGGGCCGGAGGGTGATAGGTGTGCTAGGCTTCGGTCCGTCAGATTGCCACTGCTATCAACCATGCGTTACTCATAGTATACAGGGTGTACCAAAACTCGACAGCAACATTTTAGGAAGGGATTTCTCACATAGAGAGAAGAAAAAAGGTTATGGCAACATGGGTCCGGAAACGTTTACTTACAGTTTTGTTCAAACTTTTGTACATTTACACCGTACGTCTGTAACGGCAGCTGAAACACTTTGAGCATGCCTCAGAGGAAATGTTCAAATTGACGACCTTCACCTTCATTACAATCCTCCGCCCGTTGTCGCATGGAGTTACGCACGCGATAAAAATGCCTGGTGTAATGCGTACTGCCTGAGAGGTTATTACAATTCGCTCAGGTAAAGTTGCTTCATCAGGAAAATCAGTCACATGCATGAGAGACTTAACGTGTCCCCACTGATAAAAGTCCAGGGGGTACAAGTCAGGAGAACGTGCTGGCCAAGCAATTGGTCTTCTTCTACCTATCCAGCACTCAGGAAAATGGGTATTCAGGTACCTGCAGGCATGAAGACTGATATGTGCGTGAGCACCATCATGCATGAAAATCATCTGTCGTAGGGATGCAAAGTGACATGTGCTCCAAGTAATCAAGCTATTCAGTACGCAAGAAATTCGTATAGTTCTGTCCAGTAAGCCTATTCGGAAGAACGTAAGGTCCCAACAAGGAATCAACAATAATGCCTGCCCAGATGTTAATGGCGAACCTCTGTTGATGAGAAGATTGGATATTTGCATGAGGATTCGTATCACTCCCCGCATGTTAATTATGGAAATTATGTATGCCGTCTCTTGTGAATGTCGCTTCATCTGTGAAGAACACAGAAACTGCGAAGTTAGGCGTCATGCCGCATTGTTGTAGGAACCACCGGCAGAACGTTACTCGTGCAGGATAATCCGCAGGAGACAAGCCTTAAGGCCACCATACACAGAAAGCTAAGCTACGCTACACTATGCTACGCTAAGCAATGCCAAGCTGTGGTGTGCTATGGCACGAATAAAAAAGCTAAGCCAAACTATGCTAGGCATCAGTTTCATGGTCTCGCTGTTGTAAATATTTTTTCTCTCTGCGCTGCTGTTCTGTGGCGTGGTTTTTTACGAAGGGGTTCTACTGGCTGAGATTGTGTAGGTGTGGGGGCGGACGGAACATGTGATAAGGAGTGTAGGTCATCAGGCATCACATTCTGGACTCTCAATAATCTGGGTGGCTACTTCAATTACCTCTTGAACTCGATATGTTTCCTGCCTGTCAATGTTTGAATGTGTGCTGTAAGGAAATTTAAGCTATTAATACACATCCAAAAGTATATTAAGAAGTGACACATGGAGATCTGTTTATGGAGAATGAGTATATTGAACTGTCCTTCCCCTTGTGCTTCAAACACAATTATTCATATTTTTCATTTTATTAGTGAAATGTTTATACTGTCTTATTTCCAAAACATAACAAAATGGAGAAGTTCTTATTTTCTTATAACCTCGAATGAATTACATGCGTTTTAAATTATAATATACTCAACATATAAATTCACTTTTAACTTAATCGATTTTTAACATTTTAAAAATATTTTAAATATTAATCATACTGCGTTAAATGACAGGTCACCTTCTTGTAGAAATATAAGGCAGAAGGAATTCCATTTGTTCGCGGAATATCCATTCCTTCCTGTCCACTTTTAGCCTACTCTCTTTTTATCCCGTGAGTGCCTCCCTAAAACAGTTTCTCAGTCATTTCCGTAAGTTTTTATTCTTTACTTAAAACTATATATGTTTTTATTTTACCTTTCACGTTCTTAGTAACTGTTGATATACTTAAGAATATGGCATACAGTTACATAACAGGTTCTTCAACTGTATCTGCTAAATTATAAATATTGTGCGTAAAGCCATGTAAAAATTGTATTATTCTCAAACAGTTGGAACTGTGAAAATTGTGATTATATAGCTAATTTATAAATGGCAGCCTGCTTACCATCAATTTGAAGTACTGTACTTATTTCCTGCCAACAGTTTTCCTTTCTTGTCAAGTCTCTGTAGTAATTTGATGACGTATCATAATGGCAGGAATATCTTTTCACCTCCTCAATTAGTTGTTCATCTTTTGGCCTGTTATCCATTGTATTAAAATAACGAAGTACTACCAGAAGAGACTCACACGACACGACTAAACACACATGACAGCTCGTCAGAACAACGGCCCAGAAATGAAAAGCGCATGCGCCAGGCCAGCTACAGCCAAGAAAATCGCCTGCCTAGCGATCTGTCTAGCTTAGCTTGGCATTGTATAGCTTAGCATAGCGGCCTGTGTGTGTCATTGTACTTAAATGCATTGGGAGCGATACTTTTCATAACACCGCGTAGCTTAGCTTAGCCTAGCTTTCTGTGTGTGGTGGCCTCTATATACGCTGCAGATGATACGGATACAATAGGTTTTCTCGTAGCAGTCTCCAGATCGTCAAGTGCGGCCTATTCCTCTGCAAGCCTAATCTCCAAGTGCTGATTCCATGACTTTCAACCACAGCACTGAGTACAGCTTCCTCCTCAACGGCTGTACTGGTTATTATTATTATTATTATTATTATTATTATTATTATTATTATTATTATTATTATTATTATTATTATTATTATTATTATCGAACGTCCCACTAAGCACTTCTGTGGTTTACTGCGACGTCGAGGTGCCGGCATTTTGTCCCATAGGAGTTATTTAATATGCCGGTAAATCTGCTGATATGAGTCTGTCGTATTTGAGCACCTTCAAGTACCACCGAGCAAAGTCGGAATTAAAACCGCAAACTTGAGCTCAAAAGGCCAGCGCTCTACCGTCTGAACTATTCAGCCCGGTACAGCATATAAAAAATTCCAATCAGTTCTTTCTCTTCAGTAATAATACATGTATATAATACATGTTTACATGCAATGGGATATCATTATTACTTAAACACTTTTACTATTAAAAATATTGTAAATGCATTTGCAAGGATATAATATATGGCAATATTCAATCTACATTATTCTCTCCACCTACACCTATTGCAAACTGAATTTCAACAGATCAAAATCTGTTATTCATAGCGTAACAGATAATGCTACAATCTTGAAACGACTACAGCATTTGAATAACAAACGTAGGAAAACACATGCATCTGTGGAATTATTACTGAAACCTAAATTGTAATTCCACTCAACATCACCGTTACAACATTTCCCACATTAAAGCAATTGAATTTTCCGCCAGTGAATTCAATCGGAGGACTAGTGGAGGTCTCCGGAGGAAGAACAAAAACAACTGCTCCGCTCCGCTCTGCTCCTACCCTTCCCAACTCTAAGCTCTACGTTCTTGTACAAGAGCACTGAAGAGCGGCCTGCAAACCACAATATTACAATTACTGTTAACCACAAAAACAGACGTCATGCACCAAATCACATACTGATACTTCACTTACTTACTTGCTTACTTACTTACTTACTTACTTACTTACTTACTTACTTACTTACTTACTTACTTACTTACTTACTTACTTACGTAAACAGTCTGCAAACGATCATCACTAATCGCAGATACCAGACGTGTAAAACAGACTGAAAACCACAGACGTGAATTAGAATCAGAATCAGAATCACAAAGTTATTTCATTCCCTCTCCTCACTTGAGGAGGGGCGGGCCATCAGCTCAACGAGGAGCTCTTCGGCCACAGAGCAGGAAAAAAATCAAAGAAAAGGAGATAGTTGAGTGGGTATGTTTCGTACATACCGTAAAGGGAGGACAGTTGTTATTGCTCCTGCTTAAAGGCACCGTGACAACAAGTCGGGATCCAGGGAGGACCCGCAAAGCCCCCTGCCCAAGCGAACCCCCGCGAACACCATAGGGAAAGGAGGCGAGGAATTTATTGAGAGGAACGGACGCCGGGCGCGCAATTCGAAAAATGACCATATTACAGAGAGTTACATAATGACATTACATATAATTAGCTGGAATAATGGGCGGGATGAAGTTGGAGGAAGGAGTAGGGTAATGTTGTGATAGGAGGTAGTAGAGGATTGTGGTCATGTTGGTGCCAGAAGTAGCGAGTAAACGGAAAAGGTCCAAGAGCGGGTAGGGCGATAAAAGGAAGTTAGGTTGTGGAGCAGGTAAGGCGGTGACTGGCGGCGGTGGGGTGGTTGGCAGGGCGTTGTGGGGTCTGTGCAAAGGGGTGAGAGAAGGGGGGCGACCAAGACGTGGTGGGGAGCGAGAGTGCTCCGCGTGATAAGTTCTTCGTTGTAAGAGGACATCGGAAACACAGACGTGTTATCGGAAACGGCTAAGCTTAAAGATGATCGGATATCATGTGTGAGAGATAAGGTATTTTAAGACTCACATCAGATTTATTTACAACATGATTACTTATGTAACAATTGTAACCGGTGTCTCGAATTTCTTTCGCAGCAAACAGGGCATGTAAATTATTACTAGCATCAGTTCACCTAGAGCCACCGGCGAGTGCAGACGTACGGAGTGGAGGGTCCCTGGAGTGGGAGAAGGTAGTGTAAGTGCGGAGTGTTGGAAGTCAGCGAGGTGCTTACAGGCAATGATTGGTACAGAGCAGTACAGGGCGAGCATAGGTGGTTGGGAGGGAAGGAAGAAGAAAGAAGAAGTGAAGACAAGAAGATGCAGAATAGAACTGGATAAAATAGGATACTTTATACTTTCTGCAGCGGTGATTTTGATATTGCTGTGGATTGGGGGAGTAGAACTGAACCCAGGTCCGACTTCCAGAGGAAATATGAGCTGGGAGGACATGGAAACAATCAGAAAAATCGTAAAAGAGGTGGTAGCAGAGACATGTCCCTTCGAACAAATCAAGAACATGATCAAGGAACAAACGAGGGAGTTTGAAAAAATGAAGGGGTGGTTTCAGGAAAAGATAGAAGACACAGCTTCACAGGTGAGAAGAAATGGTGAAGAAGTTTCAGCATTAAGAGAGGAGATAGGGAGATTGGAAGAGGAGATATCGAAACTGAAAGCCGACGTAGTTGTTAACACCCGAAGTCGCAGAAATAAATGCTTATTTATATATGGAGTGCAAGAGGGTAAGAAGGAAGATAAGACGAGTATAGTTCATAAAGTAGTGGACATAATTCAGGGTAAAATGAAAATAAATTTCAGTGAAGTGGACATTGATGATGTGACAAGAGTGGGAAGATTTAGAGGTAATAGGCCTATCAAAGTGCAATTATTTTCTACACTGATGGCTGATGCAGTGGTGCGTAATGCAGGTAACGTGCAAGGGGAAAAAATATGGATAAGGAGGGACATAGGAGCTGAAGAGTGGAGGAATGAAAAAACTCTTAAAAAACACATGATACGAGCTAGGCAGCAAGGGTTGAATGCAGTCATCAGAGGACAGGAATTAGTGGTGACAGGCAACAGATGGAGGAGAGTATGGTCGGTGAATAGACTGATGGACCTAGAACGGAGGATGAAACAAGATGAGGAGGCTAAGAGGAGTGTAGTGAATAACGGGGATGACAAACGAGTGGAAGATAATAGGCAAGTGAAAGATAACGAGGGTAGAAGTGTAATTATAGGAAGTAGTACTGAAAAGTGTCAAGAGAGACAGGGCGAGGTGCTAAGTGGAAGTATGAACAACGGTAAGGAAAGAGCAGTGGACGGGCAATGCAGGAGAGAGGCTGAAGATCAAAGGGGTGATGGGGGAAAGGAGAGTGAGCAACAAGATGCTGAGAGAGCTGAGTGTAGTGGTGTAGTTAGACAAGATCAGGGTATAAAAGTAAGGCCAGTGTTAACCCGTGAGTACCTCGCACAGAATTTGAGTTTGAGCGCAGGGAGAGATAGAAGATATACGGACATGATGAGAGCAATGAAAAGTAGTGAGGGTTTTGTTACAAGAAGTAAAAAACAATAATATAGCGAGTAAGTAAGTAATTAAGGGCGTGGAGGCTGAAATGTTGTGAAGGAGAAGTGGTATATAAGTTATGATATGTTATAGGGTTGAAATGTGGTGTTGGAGAAGTGGTGGTATAAGATGGTGGATGGCAGTTTGTTGATATTTGGAGCTGGAGGAGTGATGGTAAATGTGGTGTTGGATAAGTGTTGTAATTTGGCTATTTGTAAATTTTGGTTTGGGGGAAGTTGGAGTTTTCGGTAGGTAATTATGATGGGTATTAGGATGAGTATGAGTGTATGGCAAATTGAGCAAATTATGATATGTTATAGGGTTGAAATGTGGTGTTGGAGAAGTGGTGGTATAAGATGGTGGATGGCAGAAGGTGAGTGTATTTGTAGAAGAAGTAGAGGTGGTGGTACTGAGATTGTATTGGTGTCTGGTATAAATGCTGAGTGATGGCAGATGAGTGTGTGTTAGGGCTGAATTGTGGTGTTGGAAGTAGAGGTGGTATATGTTGAAATGTGGTGTTGGAAAGGTATGGAGATGTAGTTATGATATGTTATAGGGTTGAAATGTGGTGTTGGTGAAGTGGTGGTATAAGATGGTGGATGGCAGAAGGTAAGTGTATTTGTGGAAGGAGTAGAGCTGGTATGCTGAAGTGTGGTGTTGGAAGTATTGAAGGCTTAGTATTCAAGTTATGATATGTTATAGGGTTGAAATGTGGTGTTGATGGCTATTTAATTTTTGGAACTGGAAACAGGTGAGTTTATTATCATTTTGTATTGTATTGGTGACTGGTATAAATGCTGAGTGATGGCAGACGAGTGCGTGTTAGGGCTGAAATGTGGTGTTGGAAGTAGAGGTGGTATATGTTGAAATGTGGTGTTGGAAAGGTATGGAGATGTAGTAAGGTAAATCGGCTATTTGTAAATTTTGGTTTGGTAGAAGATGGAGTCTTATGACGGGTAGGATGAGTATGAGTGTATGGTAAATGCAAGTTATGATATGTTATAGGGTGGAAATGTGGTGTGGGAGAAGTGGTGGTATAAGATGGTGGATGGCAGAAGGTGAGTGTATTTGTGGAAGGAGTAGAGCTGGTATGCTGAAGTGTGGTGTTGGAAGTATTAAATTATGATATGTCATAGGGTTGAAATGTGGTGTTGGAGAAGTGGTGGTATAAGATGGTGGATGGCGGAAGGTGAGTGTATTTGTAGAAGAAGTAGAGGTGGTATATGAGGTAGGGTTGGTGTGGTATTGCTGAAATGTGGTGCTGGAGTATTGCTGGCCAAAATTTTTGGAGGCGTGATTGGTATTTGTTATTCATTGCCGAAATTTCTGGAGATGAGAGGTAATTTTATTATGGAGTGTTATGACGGAATGAAATGAAATGAAGCAATGTTAACGCGGATTGGTAAAAGTTGCGGTATGGTTGATTGGAACGTAATGACGGAATAAGATGGCCGGTTTGGTATGCAATCATGTAATGGCTGGTTTGGAATGCAACCTGGTAATGCTGCTGTTGCAGCCTTTGCTGGAGTAGGTCAGGGAGCAATAGAGGTGATGAAAATGCTGAAGTAAGAAGGTTGCGTACGTGAGAGTGATAACAAGCATGGAGTTGTAACACCAGCAGTAGAATGTAAACATTGACCAGGCTGTTGTGAATTGATGTAGATGGAGTTGGTTCTGGTATAAAACCGGGACGGTATTGTTTATTTCATTTTATGTCATTTAGTATATAGTGGAGAGGGGTGGCTCAGGTTGGACTATTCTTATTAATCTTATTTGTTATTTATTATTATTATTGTGAACATGTATTCGGGGCTGAACGCCTGTTTTGTTCACTAATAAATACAATACAATACAATATTACTAGCATTAATTTGTGTCACAAGGTTTGAATAAATCTGTAATTATACGTTTCCGGGTCCATGATGTCATAACCTTTTTTTCCCCCTCCCTATGTGAGGAATACATTCCTAAACTTTTGCCGTGGAGTTTTGGTACATCCTATACTTCCTCATCTCATACTTTTTTGAAAAAGTGCACATTTTTTTTGTTGCATTTTATAGATAAGAGAGTGCTAGTATTTCACTCCCGTTTACGTATACATCCTTGTAGGAGGACACTACAGAGCTGCTGTTATAGGAGCAATATAGTTTTCTTTCTATTGGTAGATCTCCTGAAATGAAATTCAATCATTCAGGTTTAGTGTTCTCTTTCGTTGGTTGGAATCGAACCCGTTATCATGGGTCGAACACCACCACTGATCTCACGAGGAAGCTAATTAAGCACTGAAGGATGGGTACGACCGCTGTAAAATTCAATATTTTTATTTAATAATAATAATAATAATAATAATAATAATAATAATAATAATAATAATAATAATAATAATTTCAGAAACAAGCGGCCAAAATGGGATTGCAAATATAATCTGAGAAAACAAAGTTAATGACAACCATCATTAAAGACCCTCAGAATATCACAATTAACAATAACATAATATCTCAGACAGCTTGCTTTAAATACCTGGGAGAATGGATAAAAAACAACACAAAGGAAAAGGTAGCTGTAGATATAAGAGTAAACAAAATGGAAAGGACGTTTCATATGACAAAAATATATACAATAAGAAATCTCTATCCTGGGACTTGAAATAAAGGCATATCAAACAGTGGCTCGGCCAGAAATTTTATATCCAGCAGAAACTTTTCAACTTACAAGAATTGGGGGTCTTGAAAAATTAGAAAAATTGGAAAGGAGAATTTTAAGAAAAATACTGGGACCTACAAGAAACAGCAATTCCGAATTTAGACTACGATCAGAGAGCTATATTTGAAAGTTGAAAACTGACAACTGTAATGTGGAAAAGAAAACTCCAGTTTTAGGACATATTTACACAATGAATGACAATAGATTAACTAAACAAATCTTCAACCTATTGAACAGTTGCAAATCCAAGCCAACGTGGTTCGTTGAAATTGAAAAGGATATGAAAAACGCTGGAATTAAAATAGATACGATAGAAAACAAAACATAACACGTTTCAGAGAAGTAACGCGAAAGACAGTATTTCAGGGGAGAAGGAAGTAACATCTGAAGAAAAATGGACTCAAGAGGAAAAGGATCAACATTCTCAGAAAGTGAAGGAAGTTTGGTAACGAAGAAAGTTAAATGCAAAGAAGAGTAACCAAAGTTGATTTATCGTACTCTCAAAAGGGTTATTCGAATAATAATAATAATAATAATAATAATAATAATAATAATAATAATAATAATAATAATAATAGTAATAATAAAATAATAATGGGGCATGGCATATCTATAGGCTTGGTGGTGACCTAATGAGGATAAAATGAATGGCGAAGACGTCATAAAATACCCAGTCCCCAAGTCAGGGGAATCAACAGTATGAGGTGGCTGATTCTGAAAACTGAACCGCAGCCATCGGACTAAATGCAAGCAATCTGTCCATTTATCCACAAAGTCCGGCTTTCACTGGATAAATCTCAGCTACCATCTCCACTAATCAGGGGTTGAGCATTGGCAGTAGCCGAGGCCAGGGCAGTAGCTTGTAAAGCAGCCTTGGCAACACAGCAGGCTTCTCCGTTGGCTATTGGCTGCAGCTCAAAAAGCTGAAGGCTTGACGTTCACTAAACCAACTATCGAAAAGGGGTAAACTAAGTCTAGTGGTAGACCACGTCTTGATCCCAGCATACGCCACTGACCTCGAGAGTTATTCGGGACATTCGCGCGAGTTACTGTTATTATTATTACTGGGAGATTTTGTGATGCGGTCGTGAAATACAAGTAGAACTGGAAACGTGTAAAGTGTAAATAGTAGTAAGAATATTAATATCCCGGTCGTGAATAGAACACATATTTTTAAAAACAGTTATAAAGAAATTTACGCCGTGGGCTTAAGAACAAAGAGGAGTAGGGATATTAGTCCCGATAAGCTAGTAAGGCTAGATCAAAGTAGTGCGGAAATTTCTTTAACGTCATGAATAGTGCCGGAAAACGTAAACTTCCATATCGGTGTATGTGCCAGGGGTGTAATTGGCCGAAGGCGGCGTGTTTAACGAAGTGTTTCTTTGTAGAGTTATTACCATTGGAAGCAGCCTAGGAGCATGGTTCGGTAGATTGAACCCAGGATCTTCAATACAGCGACCAGCGCAGCCTTTATGGAGGTGTAAACCACCACGGGAGCCTCCCGAAGTCTCGAATGAAGTCCGGCATACCAGCACGAACAGTACGCCTTAATAAGTAATTAGTGGATGCGGAGTTCTTTTCTGTTGTAGGCTATTATGTAAATATTGTAATGCAGATTTAACCTTAGCCAGATCCCGGCTCAGTTAGGGTAAGGAAGCAATATTGTGTGCGTTAAAGTTTGGTATCTTTTAGTAGAAATAATTTACTTGGGAACTCGGTTATAGTGTGTTTTTATTAAGCCTTCAATAAGTCCATTTGGGAAAATTAATGTGTTTAAAGAAAGAGAACAGTGACGGCCCCGCGGTGTAGGGGTAGCGTGCCTGCCTCTTACCTGGAGGCCCCGGGTTCGATTTCCGGCCAGGTCAGGGATTTTTACCTGCATCTGAGGGCTGTTTCAAGGTCCACTCCGCCTACGCGATTAAAATTGAGGAGCTATCTGACGGTGAGATAGCGTCCCCTGTCTAGAAAGCCAGGAATAACGGCCGAGAGGATCCGTCGTGCTGACCACACGACACCTCGTAAACTGCAAACCTTCGGAATGAGCAGCGGTCGCTTGGTAGGCCATGGTCTTTCGGGGCTGTTGCACCATTGGGTTTGGTTTGGAAAGGGAACAGTTAGTTGAAACGTACTAATGTTTGAGTGTGCTTCAAGCAGGAGAGACGAGCTAGCTTTGTAAATAATGTCTCGCTAGAGATTTTTATGGGTGAGTTATTTAAATATTAATGCATGAAAAGTAGTGTCTTCGATAACGCACAAAATTAGACGTGTAGAATTTAGGTATAGGAGGGAAGTGGAATCAGAGATAAGGCTGTTTGCAGATGATGTTATTTCGTACAGAGTAATAAATAAGTTACAATATTGTGAGCAACTGAAAAATGACCTCAATAATGTTGTGAGATGGACAGCAGGCAATGGTATGGTGATAAACGGGGTTAAAAGTCAGGTTGTGAGTTTCACAAATAGGAAAAGTCCTCTCACTTTTAATTACTGCTTTGATGGGGTGAAAGTTCCTTATGGGGGTCACTGTAAGTATCTAGGTGTTAATATAAGGAAAGATCTTCATTGTGGTAATCACATAAATATGACTGTAAATAAAGGGTACAGATCTCTGCACATGGTTATGAGGGTATTTAGGGATTGTAGTAAGGATGTTAAGGAGAGGGCATATAAGTCTCTGGTAAGACCCCAACTAGAGTATGGTTCCAGTGTATGGGACCCTCACAAGGATTACTTGATTCAAGAACTGGAAAGAATCCAAAGAAAAGCAGCTCGATTTGTTCTAGGTGATTTTCGACAAAAGAGTAGCGTTAAAAAAATGTTGTAAAATTTGGGCTGGGAAGAATTGGGAGAAAGGAGACGAGCTACTCGATTAAGTGGTATGAAATGAAATGTCGTATGGCTTTTAGTGCCGGGATATCCCAGTACGGGTTCGGCTCGCCAGATGCAGGTCTTTCTATTTGAGTCCCGTAGGCGACCTGCCCGTCGTGATGAGGATGAAATGATGCTGAAGACAACACATACACCCAGCCCCCGTGCCAATGGAATTAACCAATTAAGGTTAAAATCCCCGACCCTGCCGGGAATCGAACCCGGGACCCTCTGAACCGAAGGCCAGTACGCTGACCGCTCAGCCAACGAGTCGGACATTAAGTGGTATGTTCCGAGCTGTCAGTGGAGAGATGGCGTGGGAGGACATCATAGACGAATAAGTTCGAGTGGTGTCTTTAAAAGTAGGAAACATCACAATATGAAGATAAAGTTGGAATTCGAGAGGACAAATTAGGGCAAATATTCGTTTATAGGAAGTGGAATTAGAGATTGGAATACCTTACCAAGGGAAATGTTCAATAATTTTCCAATTTCTTTGCGATCATTTGAGAAAAGGCTACGAAAACAACAGATAGGGAATCTGCCACCTGGGCGACTGCCCTAAATGCAGATCAGTAGTGATTGATTGATTGATTGATTGATTGATTGATTGATTGATTGATTGATTGATTGATTGATTGATTGATTGATTGATTGATACTCTTTCTTAAATAATGTGTGCATGCACGTAGTCTTGTATAGTTGGCTGTACAAGTACTCTGAAATGTGTGAACGTCAGGACTCGAATACCCAGTCCTCCTATTAGCTAGAATTTTGTGATGAGAGGACGATATTTTTGTTATCCCTGTCAAGATATTATAAGTAAACCAATACTAACCAGGACGAAATGTTTTAGAGGTTTGGTGAATTTTATGTGTTTTTATATATGCGTTCCATAAGATGGGAACCGGAAAATCGAGAGAGGAAACTTAGTGGACCGAGCGGTTCTAAGAAATAATGCCTCGACAAATATATAATAATGTGTGATAGTTCTAGAGGAATTACCATTAAAATGTAATGCGGAGTACGGAATAATGCCATGAATTACAGAGAAGTACGAGAAATAAGTATACTGGAAGTGATATTTTTTATTTTTATTTATTTTTATTTATTTTTATTTATTTTTTATATTTATTTATTTATTTATTTATTTATTTATTTATTTATTTATTGATTTATTGATTTAAAAATATGCCACCAACAGAGATATTCTTCATTTATAGGAAGTAGTAGTAGTAATGTTTTATTTTACCTGGCAAGATTGTGATGTTTGGGACATCACTGCATGTTTTCAATTATTGAACTATATAATTAATTGATAAGATGTATATATTTAATCATTGATAGGCCAAGTTTAAATTAATATGTATATATATATGGTTTTTATCATCCATTTCAATCATAATTTCATTTCTTTGTATCGCGGCTATAACGTATTCTGAACGAACGAATTATTGGGTAAAGTATTTCAACATCATTCATATAACTTGCAGTAAATTTTCCAATAGCTGTTGTGAGGCGACCAGAGTCAGCAGGCTAATTTCAGCCCATTTCCAGGAAAAGTACGTCATCTAGGTTACGAGAGACCTCACCCTCTCTACCTCATGAAGAGACAGTTGATACATTATAAATGCCCACTTTTCGAACTTCGCTACCTGACGCTTTATTTCAGCGGGAAAGTTCAGCCTATGTGAATGAACGTAATGAAGCAACGTGATGGATTCACAGCAATACATAGGAGAAGGGATGAGACCTCGAATTTTACTGGACCATGTGATATGGCTGATGGAAAGAGACTTTTGAACGGATATACTTCGAAGACAAGATCTGGAGAGGACATTCTGATTCTCACTCTTCGAAGACACTCTTACTACGATTCTACGTCTGCACATCGGAGAAGATTTTAACTTAGTTCACTTCGCATCTGAGTAGTACCGTAGGATACTACTCAAAAGTTACTCTCATTGGGACTTGTTATCACAATGACGAGAGGTACTCAACGGGAGACCGGTTTTGACTAGTATAGGGAAGGAGAGCTTTTATTATGAATTTAGCTACACTACTGTTCCGTAATACGGAAGAATACAAGTGTATTCTCTCCATGAAGATAACTCATGGTGGTTTTGCATTTAAAATTAGGGCTCATTACGTCTTTATGTAAGAAGTAAAGAAGGAAGTGTTAAAGGCAGGAAAAAGCATAAGTAGGACTGGAATCCAATAACAGATGAGGCAGCCGGTACGAGAGATCCACCCATCATCAGCTTCAAGACAACAGAGTCTACATTTGGTGAGCTTATGGCATAAGTTACTGCAAGTCTTCGCGCAACAGTTCATTTTCTTAGAGTTAATTTCATTCAATTTTTCTTTTGCTTCCGTAAGTTCAGATTTCGTTATTACGCCGTTACGTCACGTTTCTCATCCTAATAAATAGCTGTTTTAATTTGTATGTTCTGAAATTATTATTAATGATCCTTAAATTCCAAGTTAGTGTACTTAATGATCTGTGTTACATCACCCTACCCCTGGGAGTTTTTGAGTCTCATTACGTATTATTATTATTATTATTATTATTATTATTATTATTATTATTATTATTATTAATTATCAACTTTCGGTCCCAGGAATTAACCTGGGAGGAGTCCATGTGGCTTTTGTCACCACATGGCTCTGGGCAAATTGGAGTGAAACGCGTCGTTGCTTGTCATCTGCAACTATAACATATTGGGTTCAGCAAGAGAACCCAACTTAGCCTCTTTCACTCCAACTCCAGCATGTAACCTACAAGAGGTGTCCCTGTTAAACCGAGCAACCCAGTGGAAGGTTGGGTAACCAATCCCAGCGGGAAACTGGGCCGGTGAGCCGATCAGTGCTGGTGGCTTCAAGGCTTACAACCTTGATAGTTAAAAACCCGTTACCTTTTAGGTAACCACCATTACGACTCTCGTAATACTCGAAACATGGAGACAAAGAATATTCAGAAATGTACCCCAGGTGGTAAACAATCCACCCCCACACAGTCTGGGGCAAGCAGGTCATCGGATTCTGGGGAACCTGCACCTTCATGCTTCCCACTTCTATCTAATTCTGCTAAACGACAACCAAAGAGAAACATCGAGTACTTTGCTACAATAAATATTAATTCCCTACTGAAGGTAGGTAAGCTCAGACAAACGCTTGACGTGCTGGAAAAGTACAAGGTTATGATAGCAGCGCTACAAGAGACTCGGTTTACCGACGAGGATACAATAGAGTCCGGAGTGTACAGAATCTACAAGGGAAAACCTGGTGAAAGAGTTATCAAGACACTTCCACAATTTGGTACTGGGTTTGCAGTACACCACAAGATGGTTGACCATATTTTAGATTTCACTTCACCTAACGGAAGGACCTCGTTATCCTTCAGGTCTCGTAATAGAGCATACACAATCATAAATTTCCACTCACCCACGAATGACACAAACCGTTCATACCTGGAAAATGTAGAACAATGCTGGGCCACCTTAGAAGAAACTCTAGATAAGATCCCTTCCCACCATTCCATCATACTCATGGGAGACTTCAATGCACAAGTCGGTAAGGAGTGGAAGTACTGGAAGATAGTAGGCCATTATCCAGCCCATAAGAGAACAAACAGAAATGGAGAACGTCTCATTGAACTCTGTGACAAGTACAACTTAGTCCTGAAATCAACAGCCTTCAAACGTCTACCTAGAAAGGCCAAAACCTGGAGGAGTCCAAATCCTATGGTTGGTGAATTCCAGTTAGACCATGTTGCTATAGCACGGCAACATCATACGAACATACAGAACGTCAAGGTATTGCGAGGAGCCAACATAGATTCTGATCACTACCTTTCACTTGTCAAGATCAATATGCAACCCTTTAGAAAAACACCAACTCTCCAAAGTAGTCATAAGATACCCAGGTTGAACACTCTGCGACTGCGTGATGAGGATTGTGATTTTCAGGATACCCTCAGGAAGAATACAGAGAAAGAAGGATGGCCTGCCTTACAAAAGGCCTTGCTGGATGCCGCTCAAGAAACTATCCCTGCATCATCAACCAAAGGCAAACACCCATGGTGGAGTTCAAAGTGTGATGAGGTTATAGAAGAAAGGCGTAAAGCCTGAAATAGGTGGAACCAACATAAAATTGAAGCCAATTATGAAGCCTTCCTCATGCAAAGAAAAGCTACAGCTAACACCATCCGCAGTGCCAAGAGAAATTACCTCAGGAGCCTAATGCAACAGGCTGAAAATAATTTTCAGAGGAACAACTCAAGAGACCTGTACAAAGGACTTAAGAAGCAAACGACCCAGTACACAGCTCCTACCCTCATCCTCCACGGGCCAGATGGAAAACTTCAACTGAACAATAAAGACTGCACCAAAACACTTGCAGATTATTTCCAGAAGCTACTAAACGCAGAGGAAACTAAAGAAAAGCTTATTTTCCATGAGCCTTCACACAGGAACCCTGATTCTCAACCACCTACGAGAGAAGAAATAAAGGACATTATCGCTGTTCTCAAGAACAACAAGGCTTCAGGTGAAGACGGCATAGTTGCCGAGATGTGGAAACATGCAGATGACCAGTCTTTGCAGAGCATCCATCAAATCATAAAGGACATATGGACAACAGAGTCCCTACCCGAAGGATGGACGTCCGCCGTGATTCATCCCCTCCACAAGAAGGGAAGTAAGACAGACCTCAACAATTATAGAGGTATTTCCTTGTTACAAAGTACCTACAAGATCCTCTCTGTAGCCCTGCTCAATAGAGTCACCACACAGCTAGACTCACAGTTAGGTGAATACCAAGCTGGTTTCCGTAAGACTAGATCTTGTCCAGAACAGATACACAATCTTAAGACAGTTCTCAATTACAAAAGCCGATGTGGACATCCCTGGATGGTGGTCCTAGTAGATTTTCAGAAAGCTTATTACTCTGTGGACAGAGACACCCTTTTCTCCATACTATGGGAACTTGGTCTGGATGGGAAGACCCTACGATTGGTTCAAGCCACTCTGAGGAACACGACGTCCAAGGTCAGGTTCAGAGGTGAACTATCTGAAAGGTTTCCAATCAGAACAGGAGTTAGACAGGGTGATGGTCTCTCCTGCATTCTCTTCAACTCTGTCCTGGAAAGATCATTAGAGAATGGAGAGCTGGACTGAAGCTTGGGTACAACAGCGACAACCTCATTGTCCCGTGCCTAGCCTTTACCGATGACCTCATTCTACTGGCAAACAATATAGAGGAGGCTACCTACAACTTACAGAATCTTTATTCTGTAGCGGTTAAGACTGGTCTGAAAATCAGCATCCAGAAGACTGAATTTATGACCAATATCAAGGAGTCCCCTTCTGCAATTCCTCTCACAGACGCTACCATACGAAAAGTACCTGCAGTTAAGTACTTGGGAGAATGGATCTCTGCGAATCAGAGCGAGAACCCAGCCATAGATGCCAGATGTACCAAGTTTGAAAGGGCTTATCACTCGTGTCGTAGTATCTATTCATCTAAGTGCCTCTCCAAGAACCTCAAACTCAGACACTACAACTCGGTAGTCAAACCATCTGCTCTGTATGCTTCTGAGTGCCTTGTAATGGCTAGGAAGGGCCCACTCAGAAAGCTGGAGTTAAAAGAGAGGAAGATCCTGAGGAGGATATTAGGACCAATCAGAGAGGAAGGAGGCACTTACAGAATCCGCCATAATGATGAACTGTATGAACACCAGGAGGACATCGTCACGTCTATAAGGAAAAGGCGCCTGACCTTTTATGGACACTTGGCCCGTCTGGATTCCAAAAGACTCACCAACAGGATATTCACAGTAACAGGAAGAGGCAAGGCTTCTAAGAACAAATGGATCACGTCAGTTAAGACAGATATGGAACAACTAGATATCCCACTGGGACAAACTCATGACCGACTACTGTTCCGTCAAGCCATCCGACACGGAGTTTTTCCAACGTCCCTTACAAGTAAGAAGACTACAGGAACTAAGTGGACCGAGGAGAGAAAGCTGGCTCATAGTCAGCAAATGAAGGAGTATTGGAAGAAGAAGAAAGCAACAACTTTACCCAAGAGTAGATACGAGCCCCGTGGTCCTCAGTAGGCCTAAACGACAAAGAAGAAGAATTATCAACTTTTCGTTTTCAAGCCATAAGCTGGAAGGCTGGCGCCCATGGGATATTGTTTATGGAGAAATAATGAGATATCATTTATTTATTTTAATATTAAAGTGACCCGCCACGTTATATTTTGTCAAACATCTGTGGGCCGAGTGGGTACGTCACAAGATTAAGGCCTGAAGGCCTTCTCTTCCATCTAACCAGGCACTGAAATATACACATACCTTGTATTACAATATATTACTTACAATAATTAGATTTAATACAAATTAAATTAATAATAATACAGGAATGGTAAGATTACATTAAGATGAAATAAATTTAATTATGATGAAATAAATCAGATATGATAAAAGGATAAATTCTAAAACTAATATCCTACATTAAAAAAGAGGTAGTTCATAATATTTGATTTGAAAAACAAATCGGGTAAGACTTTTAGACCTCTCCACTACCAGGACATCCATAACAATATAATGGTTGTGAGTAGCGGCATCAAGTTTACAGTGATCCTTACTGGTGCATAAAAAGTCTCCAAAGTGCTTCCTTGAAAGTGCGAATAGCGATCAACCCCCTAATACATTCGGGTAGGAGGTTCCACTCACGGCAGGCAATTACTGTGAATGATTTATCGTAGGTGGCAGTTCTATGGGTAGGTAAACCAAGGATGGAATTGTTAGCAGATCTGGTGTTAAGACTGTGATAAGGGGATAGGTATTTGAAATATGAAATAAGGTAAAATGGCTGTGAGGAATGAAGGATTTTTATGGAGACGGCATAGGGTATGCACAGTGTGACGGATTTCTAGTCGGGGCCAAGATAGGTGGTTATATGAAGGAGTTGCATGGTCATAGTACCGTAGGTTACAGACCTATCTCACACATGCATTTTGACCACGTTTTAATCTGCTCAATAACTTTCCCCGAGCGTCTCTATAAATCGCATCACAACTGTCAAAATGAGAGAAAACCAGAGCTTCTACCAGCATTTTTTGAGTTTTTTAGGAAATAAACTTTTATACCCGCGCAGCATGTGCAATGCAGAGAATGTTTTCTGGGTGATGTTCGTAATATGCGTTTTCCATGACATGTCATCATCGAAAGTAACGCCTAGAACTTTTACTCATGACATGAATGGTATGTTAGCGTTACACAACCCTATAGACGGAATCTCTGGTCGATTGACCTTCGTAAGTAGTTTCGAGTATCGAAGGATGATGGCTTGCGTTCTTGCTGGGTTTAACCTAAGACCATATCTCAAAGACCAAGAAGAAAACCATGTTAGATCCTGGCTGATTTTGTCTATGGTCGAAAATATGAGATCTGGAGATGTATGAAGGTACATTTGTACATCATCAGCGTAAATATGGTATTTGCAGTGCATTAGTTTTTGGGAGACATCATCAATGTAAATAGAAAAAAGAAGGGGTCCTAACACCGACACTTGGGGCACACCACACTGCACAGACCGCCAAGTTGATTTATTTATCCTATCTGTAACATACTTCCGACGGCCATGCAGGTAGGAATGCAACCAAAGGAGGGCACTCTCCGAGAAATGAAGAAATACAATTTCGAGAGCAAAATGACAATATCAACAGAGTCAAAAGCTTTTGTCAAGTCTAGGAGTATTAAGACTGTCACTTCCTTGTTGTCCATAGCTTCTCGGACGTCTTCTGTGTGACCTTCAATAATGCCGTTGTAGTACTGTGTGCTTGACGAAAACCAGATGTAGTGGGTCAAGTAAGTTGTGAGTCGTCATGTAGTCTGTTATTTGTCTATGAGCGATGTACTCTTGCGCTTTGGATAAAGCAGAAAGTATGCAGATGGCTCTGTAGTCAGATGGTTCAGAAGGGGAAGCTACTTTTTTAGAGGACGTATAATGCCCGCTTTCCATTTCGGGACATGTGCTGTCTACAAGTGGAGAGTTTAATATGTTAATTAGTGTAGGTAATATCATATCCAGAATAATTGTTACCATCTCTATTCCTATACTGTCATTTCCTTTTGCCGTTGATGTTATCCGATTTATATCAAACCTGACTTGTGAGTGAGTTGCTGGACGGAAGTAGAAGTTTTCTCTATCTGTTCGCGTCTTTGCATAATTCCCGTCTAGAACTTCCTGTTCCAGGGCTGCATTTAATGTGCAGTTAGATGAAAAATAATCGTCCAGTTTTTCCAAGTGTATATTTATTTCGTCGTCTCGTCCTTTAGTAATTCCAAAGATCTTTATGGATTTCCACAACACAGCTGTTGGAACATTTGGTTGAATTAAACTGTGAGCGTGTCGTCGTTTCGCGTTTCTAATCTGTTGGGTCGTAGCGTTTCTCGGTCTCTTATAGTTTACTAAATCGTCAGGAGTGTAATGTTTTCTAACTCGTCTATAAGCAGCATCGCGTTCAGCCATTAGTGCTCTAATCTCATCTGAGAGGGTAATTCGAGCCTTCTTTTCAGGGGCATGTCTATCGTACAGTTCAGTCAGACTGAAGAGAGTCGCTTTGTCGTTTATGTCTTTAAGTTTAAATATGTCATGTAATGGCACTGCAACTGCGTCTTGTAGAAGTTTTTTCTTATCAATTCTTCGTAGATCTCTATATGAAATTATTTTCGTTTTGAACTTGGAACTTTTACTAAAATAGGGCACAAATATGGCATCATGTCGCGATGTACCTGGGACACTAATTTGACCGTGATGAAGAACTAATTCAAGTTGGTTAGTGGCAATGAGATCAATTAAGGTGTGTGATGTGTCTGTGTGATGTGTAGCATTGAGAGGGAGAAACGTTAAATTGCAAGCTTTAAAATAAGTTGGGTTGTCTGAGGAGAGTTAAGTTCAAGAAGGTTTATGTTGAAGTCGCCCATTATAATTATATTTGAGTAATCAGTGATTAAATATTGTATTTGAGTCTCTAGATCGCATAAAATACCCGCATTCGGTGGCTTATATACTACACCCAGAAGACAGTTTACTTCACTCACAGTTATTTCCAGGAACATGAATTCAGGTTTTCGCTCGTACGGATCTGGAGATCTATATATTATTTTAGGGCGTACGCTGGTCGTAACATATGCGGCGGTACCCCCGGAGGGCTTATTTAATCTGTCGGATCTAAGCGGTGTATAACCCGCCAGCTGCAGTCTTTCTATTGCGTGGTGTGGTTTTAACCAAGATTCAGAAATTAATATTGCGTGGAAACTGGGAGGCATAAATAGGGCTTTTATTTCGTGTATTCGCGCTTCCGCAAGGTGGCTTTGATCCTTTATATGGCAAATCTTTAAAGCATTACTCTATTGAGACAACTGGTCGTTAATAATGTCCCTTGTCGACTGGGAATGACAAGAAAGCTCAGATGACAATAGTTGTGTGTTGCCTGCACAGCTGGTTCCAGCGACATGGGGGGAGTGTGGAGTAAGTGAAAGGTTTTGAGGACTGTTTGCAAAGAAGAGGAGAGTCTGTTCGTTTGTCTGAAGTTCGTTATCAGGGGGACTGTAACTTAGGTTGTTCTCAGTTATATTCTAGATGATTATGACAATAATGGGAATGGAAATAACAATTTACAGCGATCAATACGATAATGGCAACGTGGCATTTATGTAAGTGGAAATAAATAAGACAAAAATAAGGCAATGAACTCAGTCTACTGCTACTAACACCAATCTTCCACCACGGCAGGCAAAGAAAACTACATTACTAATTACATTCTAATAGAGAGTTAAAGTTAAAACTATTATATACTACAAGGATAACTCTAAAATTAAACTATAATAGAAATTTACAAAAAAATGTTGTGACCCTTTCTCCCGCATATCACTTCAGTTTATTTAACTGTTCCATAGTGCACACTTTAAACTTAATTGATCCTATTTTTATATTAATTATTCCATCAATGCTCCATACCTGGCGTACACCAAACCTCGAAATTGCCTCCTTAAGGACTGCGAGCCTTGTTGCAGTCAGATCCTCTCTTATTGAGACCACCGTTCCCTCTTTTCTTGTGGAAGATTTCACTCCGCTTACGGTAGGAAACGAATTTCACTTTTAGAGGTCGTGGCTTCGCGCGCAGTCGTCTTCCAATGCGATGGCTCCTGTCAATGTCCTGAATGTCAAGGTCGACACCAAGATCTCTTGCGATGCTTATTACGATGACATCGGGATCTTCCTCTTCCTTTTCTGGAATGCCGAAAATACGGATACTTTGCCGTCGCTGGTATTGCTCCAGTTCATCTTGCTTCTTTTTAAAGTCACGTTTGATTTTCACAAGTTCCCTGTCCTTAGCGTGAAGCTGATCTTGTAATAGTTTGACAGTTTCCTTGTACTCAGCTCTTAGTTCCTGGAGCTGCAAGGAGCAGAATTTGTAAAAAAAAAAAAAAAATCGTACTTAAGTTTGAGAGTGCTTCAGACAGGAGAGAGAGAGAGAGAGAGAGAGAGAGAGAGAGAGAGAGAGAGACCGAGCTCGATAGCTGCAGTCGCTTAAGTGCGGCCAGTATCCAGTAATCGGGAGATAGTGGGTTCGAGCCCCACTATTGGCAGCCCTGAAGATGGTTTTCCGTGGTTTTCCATTTTCACACCAGGCAAATGCCGGGGCTGTACCTTAATTAAATCCACGGCCGCTTCCTTCCACTTCGTAGGCATTTCCTATCCCATCGTCGCCATAAGACCTATCTGCGTCGGTGCGACGTAAAGCAAATAGCAAAACAAAAAAAGACAGGAGAGAAGAGCTAGCTTTATAAATATTGTCTCGCTAGAGAGTTGAGTTAAAAGGGCTTTTAAATATTGAAAGAATGTGAAAATCTGTAGACTAGGCCTTGAAAGGCGTGTCAAGCTGTCAAGCCACAGCTGATTTAGACGGGGGAGACTTGGATCCCTTAGCTGCTGGAAGATTAAGGGGAGGAAATAAGCTCGCCGGCCACTAAATATTACGATATTTCTTTCCAGAAAGAAAACATTTCAGATATTCCAAATGTTTATGCGTGGTTCACCGTAATGGAATTTAACCAATTAATGAACGTCAAATTGATAAGAAGTTCTTCTCTCCCTGTAAAATAAATTAAGTAGGGATTTCAGATACCCATTTGTTGAAAATCAGGAGGTTGTCAGCTCAAGTCCACAAGGCGATTCGGGATCTCGTCACACATAGTTTTCCCTGGGGTACAGCCGTATTTGTTTTCCTTTCCAGCCAATTAAGTTTTGTATGTGTGTTTATGATTTGTTATTATTATGTCATCCAGTTCAAATGTGGGTTCTGCCCAGCGAAATATTTGTTGTTGTTTGTTCAATTTGGATTTGAATCCCGGACCAAGTTTGTTGCCTTGTTTGATCTACTTGTGTTATACATTTATTTTGTGCTTATTGGGTTATAAGTTAGTTCTCGAATAATGTTATTGGCTTTACGTCCCACTAACCACTTTTACGGTTTTCGAAGACGCCGATGTGACGGATTGATAAGGAGTTTTAAGTGCCAGTATGCCTGTATGCGTGTCAGATGAAAGGTATGAGTGCCTCAATGGAAAGTGTATGCGAAGGTTCACCCGCGTGGAGTGGAGTGTTTACAAGTCATGGTTGATAATGTGAATGTTAACTAAATACTCGAATAGATTATTGCATTATGTATGATATTGAATAGGTAAAACTTATACACTTTGTTTTAAATATTATAGTCAATACGGAACTTGAAATTATGAATGTCATTACTTGCAATGTTAATGCCAACCAGGCATCAAGAATGGCTAATGCGTATCTCAACTCAACTCTAAAATTAAAATCTCAAAAATTGTAAAAGTCATAAAATTGCTAATCTCTTTCCTCGTCAATAATTTGTCTCTCGCCTCATGGCTCCATTGGAGTGGGACCCATTTCAACTTTATATTAACAATAGAATAAACTTCATAATGATAAATAACAAAAACATAGTCAACCTTAACTCAACCAACCAAAATATATTTTCCAAAAGTAAAACAAAATGACCCAATAAAAGGGACGGTCATATTTGTCATTCCCCAATCAAAAGTCTTTCTAATATTTCCTTCGCCGAAGTGGAACATGCAATACTGAGCAAAGAACGAAGAATAATTGGTCGTCCTCATCTAACCAAAAAGAAACAAATTACTAACTTAGCAGAAATAGAAGAGGCAATCTCACTTATTCCGATCGATAGACAATATGACATGAGATATGCCGTAAGGAAACCTACAGAACTAAATTAGGATAATCCGTCACCTACCTCCCATATCTCAAATACCCAACTGTCTAATTTGAAACAAAAGATTATAGACCAAAACCTCATTATTGCAAAAGCTGATACATGGAATGTCACTGTTATAATAGAAAAGGAGGATTACATCAAAAAATCTGAATCCTTTTTCAATAATAATAACTCGCTTTAAATTAAAGAAGGATACCACTACCAAAATTAACGGCCGTAGCCGTGTTGAAACACCGGATCCCGTGAGATCTCCGAAGTTAAGCAACAGTGGGCGTGGTCAGGAGTTGGATGGGTTGCCACGCGATGTTGGTGGGGGTAAGGTAATGGAGGAGCGGAAAGGAACTGGCTACGCTACCGCACGTAAACTCCGGCTCAGGAACACCTTTGCGGAGGTTCGGGCCTGCCTTCGGGCAGAATAACCCTTACCTTACCTATTGCCAAAATTCATAAAAACTTCACAAAACTTTGAAATTTCTCCTTTCCTCTTGAATGAGCAAGAACGTTCAGAGCTGGACATTATCAACACAAGATTGCCTACAGCTAGGACAGCACCTAGATTCACAAGACCAGCACATCTATAAGGCAAACTATTAATTTTAAAAACAAACCTACATGTAAATTATCACGCTTTATTCACGCATTTTTGAATAAGCATTATAGGCCTACATTTTCTAATAGAAAACCTATTAAGAATTCGATCGATTTTTACTTCCAAAAATTTGATATTACAACCCTTTCATACTTTACATTCATTCGATATCACTAATGTGTATTCATACGTAACGATGAAAGAAACTGTTAACTTAGTAAATAATATTTTAAGTAAACACAGTCGTCTAAGCATCCAAGAAATTAATGAATTTCTGATTATACTAAAATTTGTATTAAACAATAATTACTTTTCTTTCCATAAAAACATTTATCAACAACGTGGTCTCCTAATGATTGTACCGGTATCAGGGATCTTAGCTGGGACATATATATCGACAACCTTGGAAATACTAAGATCATCAACAACGTCAATTGAATGTTCTTTTGGGTACGATACATTTGCAATTATAGATCAACAAACCACAAACAGTTCAAACATATTCGACTACCTTAATACTTCAGACCAATATATTAAATTTAAAATAGAAATTGTATATAATTTCTCTAATAATTGTCTTGATCTAACAGTTAAAATAAATAATGGCAGCCTTAATTATGACATTTATCGTAAACCAACACAAACTAGTAATGTCATAAAGTAAGACTCTTTGTAACCGGGAGTTCAGAAGAAAGCTGCCTTCTACAGGCTGGCCTAGAGAGCACTTAATATTCTACTATCAAAAAGAGAATATAAAAAAATAACTGAATTCTATGTACACTTCATAAACTGAAAATATTTCATATTTTGTGTTTATTATTAGCATTTTTGCCTAAGGAGTATTGGATTTTTGTCGTAGAATTAAATGCTCTGTAAGGTTAATACTTTTCTGGTAAAATATTCGTAATGACATATAGGAGAGAACATACTTACTTATAAGCAATACACGCTCGAGTCAAGGCAAAAGCTACGAAGACAGCGGTTGCAAATGATCCATATAGCACCATAGAATATGAACCTGCTGAAGCAAACCATTACATTAAAAATATAACACTTTTGGTGGCAGTTCTCTAGTTTTAAACCTATAATAATTGCATTCATTATTTACTATCCTACATTATAAAAGCATTCTTCAAACTTATTGCCATACAAGTAACAGCAACATTTAAAATACACTGACTGACAGAGCAAATGCAACACCAAGAAGGAGTGGTCAGAACTTTATGCCAATTGCAGGGTAGACTGACGTCACTGAGGTATGCTCATGATGTGAAATGCGTCGCTGTGCTGCGCACGTAGCGAACGATAAATGGGACACGGCGTTGGCGAATGGCCCACTTCGTACCGTGATTTCTCAGCCGACAGTCATTGTAGAACGTGTTGTCGTGTGCCACAGGACACGTGTATAGCTAAGAATGCCAGGCCGCCGTCAACGGAGGCATTTCCAGCAGACAGACGACTTTACGAGGGGTATGGTGATCGGGCTGAGAAGGGCAGGTTGGTCGCTTCGTCAAATCGCAGCCGATACCCATAGGGATGTGTCCACGGTGCAGCGTCTGTGGTGAAGATGGTTGGCGCAGGGACATGTGGCACGTGCGAGGGGTCCAGGCGCAGCCCGAGTGACGTCAGCACGCGAGGATCGGCGCATCCGCCGCCAAGCGGTGGCAGCCCCGCACGCCACGTCAACCGCCATTCTTCAGCATGTGCAAGACACCCTGGCTGTTCCAATATCGACCAGAACAATTTCCCGTCGATTGGTTGAAGGAGGCCTGCACTCCCGGCGTCCGCTCAGAAGACTCCACAGCATAGACGTGCACGCCTGGCATGGCGCCGGGCTAGAGCGACTTGGATGAGGGAATGGCGGAACGTCGTGTTCTCCGGTGAGTCACGCTTCTGTTCTGTCAGTGATAGTCACCGCAGACGAGTGTGGCGTCGGCGTGGAGAAAGGTCAAATCCGGCAGTAACTGTGGAGCGCCCTACCGCTAGACAACGCGGCATCATGGTTTGGGGCGCTATTGCGTATGATTCCACGTCACCTCTAGTGCGTATTCAAGGCACGTTAAATGCCCACCGCTACGTGCAGCATGTGCTGCGGCCGGTGGCACTCCCGTACCTTCAGGGGCTGCCCAATGCTCTGTTTTAGCAGGATAATGCCCGCCCGCACACTGCTCGCATCTCCCAACAGGCTCTACGAGGTGTACAGATGCTTCCGTGGCCAGCGTACTCTCCGGATCTCTCACCAATCGAACACGTGTGGGATCTCATTGGACGCCGTTTGCAAACTCTGCCCCAGCCTCGTACGGACGACCAACTGTGGCAAATGGTTGACAGAGAATGGAGAACCATCCCTCAGGACACCATCCGCACTCTTATTCACTCTGTACCTCGACGTGTTTCTGCGTGCATCGCCGCTCGCGGTGGTCCTACATCCTACTGAGTCGATGCCGTGCGCATTGTGTAACCTGCATATCGGTTTGAAATAAACATCAATTATTCGTCCGTGCCGTCTCTGTTTTTCCCCCAACTTTCATCCCTTTCGAACCACTCCTTCTTGGTGTTGCATTTGCTCTGTCAGTCAGTGTATTTCTAAAAAATAATGCAGTTAATAATCCCTCTTAAAGTAATTCATTATTGTATATACAGTATATTTTAAACTGATGTGAAAGTGAAAAATGGCCATATTGTATAGAAACTTCATATGATATGAGAAAAATGAAGAAACTATATTTTAATAAACTAATAGCAAAACATATTTTCACCTGACATTACAATAAATATATGGGTAGTAACATCAAGTTCATGCAATATCTTTGGAAGGTTATAACTCAAATATTGTATCATCAAGAGGTATCTGGTTTTATGCTTCTAACCTTTGATCATCTATAACATACACTGCTCACAAAAGAAATTTGGACACGCCCTTAGATGTTCGAAAGTACGTCGTATAAATGCAAAATGGGATGGGGATTCAACTATTACGGCAATAACATGTCCTGTTTACATAACAGATGGCTCCACCCTCTTTCGAATATTTGGGAGGTATCCGTGTCAGACGAAAGGTATGAGTGCCTCAATGGAAAGTGTGTGTAAAGGTTGACTCGCGTGGATTGAAGCTTTTACAAGTCATGGTTGATCATGCGAACCAAGGTAGGCAATGAGGGAAGCAGTTGTCGTCGAATGAAGCCACTCGTGCACTTAACACAGCTTCGAGAAGGCTACTCGCGGCCATACATTGCCAGAATGCTAAGGGATGGTATCTATTGAAACGTTCCCAGAAGAACGGGGATGTTGCCAGGCACCCTGATTTGGGCGTGAAAGGAAAACAACCCCAGGGCAGGATCGTTCCGTGCGTCTACAAGCTCTCCGAAACTGCCAACTACAGCACGAGAAATCCAGTAGCCTTCTGGAGTACCAGTTAGTGACCGAAGAAGCAGAAGCACGTTTCGAGAGCACCACTACCCGCTCAAGTACCTGTACTTGATAGGCGGTATCGTGGCAGGAGACTGCAGTTTGCTAGTGATCCTCTGCAGTGGCAGCTAAGACACTGACATCTTGTTCTGTTCTCAGATGAATCCCGTTTCACGTTGTATCGTTCAGATGGTCATCTCTGAGTCTGAAGAAGACATGAGGAGTTATTTCATCCGACAGTTGAACAATCTACCGTTGCTTATGGAAGATGACCTGTTATGGTGAGGACAGGTGTACGTTTTGACACGAAAGCCGATCTGATCATTCGCAATGGATCTTTAACTGTTTGACGCCGCATTGACGAGATCTTAGTGCCCATGTGATACCTCGTGTGAGGAAACTTAGTCGAAAACGTAGTATTCATGCACAAAAATACTAGAGAGCATGATGACAATATCGTTATGTGATTCCTGCAAAAACACCACGTGCAACGAATGGAGTGGCCATCCAGAAGTCCCCACTTGAATCTGGTCGAACAAGTTTGGAACCACCTAAAGCAACGATAAATCCAGCACCCCAAGCACTATGAGCTCTTGAAAACGCCCTTTGTAAGAGTGGGGACGTCTTTCTCAACTGAACGTGCGGCACATTGTGAGAAGGCGTGGTGAAGCTATTATCAATGTGAAGGGTGGCAATACTTCTTGCTAAGACGTTTAATTACCACGTAGCGAATAATTTGGTGTATGATCAGGAACCTCATTGGTCATGATACGTTGCGCAATGACACCGTGCATTGGATGTCCAAAGAACATTTTTAATTTCAGTTCCTAATTGCTGTAAAGTAGAAGGTTTGTTTTCATTGCGTGTCTGTTTTCATTTCGATATATATATATATATATATATATATATATATCATGGAGGTATGAACATATCGAAAAGTAACAAGTTATTTCTACAATTTTCTTTACATCGCACCTACACAGACATGTCTTATGGCGACGATGGAGTAGGAAAGGGCTAGGAGTGGGAAGAAAACGACCATAGCCTTGATTAAGGTACATCCCCAGCATTTGCCTTGTGTGAAAATGGAAAAACACGGAAAAAACATCTTCAGGGTGGTCGACAGTTGGGTTCGAATCCACTGTCTCCCGCACGCAAGCTGACAGCTACATGACCGAAACCGCACAGCTACTTGCTCTGTCCCAATTTACTTTTTGAGCAGAGTATTTTAAGAGGATCTTATTTTCAGTATTTCACCGAAGAGATTTATTCATCATCTTTTTATTTAGATCTAACACCTTTATTTTCACTAGTTCTATACACTGATATTTATGATCAGTTTATTTTTTTAATAAAATGAGAGTTTAGCTATTTCACTTATCTGCGTACATTGATTGTGAAAGAATGAGTTACACTGAGAGCATTTGAGTGTTGATAATTACAGAAGTCTTAGTGGTTATTTGATTTTATCATTAAATTATTATTATTATTATTATTATTATTATTATTATTATTATTATTATTATTATTATTATTATTATTATTGTCCATCTCCACAGCTGAGTGGTCAGCGTCTTGGCCTTCAGCCTTCGAGGCCTTCGATTTCCAGCCAGGTCGAGAGATTTCATCTTAAAATGGTTAATTCCCTTGGTTCGAGACTGTGTATTTGTGCTCGCCCCAGCATCTTACTTTAACACACACAACACTAACACACGGTTTCCGATATAGAGTAGATGCCGCCGACTCTCATCGGTGTATCTGCCTTACAAGGACTGCACCTGATTATCAATAACTCTTCAACATATTATTATTATTATTATTATTATTATTATTATTATTATTATTATTATTATTATTATTATTATTATTATTATTATTATTATTATTTTCATCCTGTAAATATTGACTAAGTTAAGGGCCTCTGTTTGATTGTGATACTAAGAAAGAGGAAATTAAAATTTGTAGTTTGCTGTGGAAAGGAATATAAGTGAACTCATTACTGCCATTATTAAAAGTCTTGGCAGGTTCGATCCTGGCTCAGTCCGGTGGTATTTGAAGGTGCTCAAATACGACAGCCTCGTGTCTGTAGATCTGCCGGCACGTAAAAGATCTCCTGCGGGACTAAACTCCGGCACCGCGGCGTCTCCGAAGACCTTAATAGTAGTTAGAGGGACGTAAAGCAAATAACACGATTATTAAAAGTACTGTAAAATGTAAACAACAATTGAGCCAAATGTGAATACGGAAGAATCAGGCATTAAGAGGCAGAAAGTTCTGTCACGTTCTTCTGACTCAAAATCGAAGTGCACTGATGTTGCCTTAGATTAAACACTTATTTTCTAGAACAAATATAAACTAAGATTGTTGTATAAGTTTACACTATTGCAGAAGTACTTTTACCGAAGAATTTTAATTACAATCAGGTCTTTCTTGAGTTATAAAATGGAGCATGAGAACATTTTACAACTGATTGACTTAAGTTCAGCTTAACCTTGTGATAGCACATATATCACACCCTGGCAGTATTTCAGTTGTATATTTTGTTCTTAATATTTTACGCTGAAGGAGCCTCCGTGGCTCAGACGGCAGCGCGTCGGTCTCTCACCGCTGGATACCATGGTTGAAATCCCGGTCACACCATGTGAGATTTGTGCTGGACAAAGCGGAGGCTTTCCCTGTCATATTTCATTCCAGCAACACTCTCCATTCTCATTTCATAGCATATCTCAGTCATTAATAAATCACTTTGGGACTGGCGACCCCATCGTACTAATAGCCCATATCTGTTTCATTCATTACATCCCTGACCCCGTCAATGACTGGAAAACAGGTTGTAGGTTTTCATTTTTCATTTTATGCTGGAAAGTCTCCATATAAGTGATATGAGTAATTCGTTTTGTACAAATGGATGGGAAAACGGTGTTATTTTCAACTTGGAAAACTTGTATGACTCATGTGTATAACCCAGAGTCTGATGAGGTGGCCTTGTTGATGTTGTAGTCGGAAAGTTCCTATGACTCATGTGAAACACCCCAGAGTCTGTTGATGTTGTTATTGTCATGGGATCCGGGAGAGGTTCAGGGCGTGGTCTTGACAAGGGGATCTACTCGTGATTGGCTGGCCAGGATCAGTCTTGACGTATCATGTCAGGGAAGGAGGAAGCTGAGGTCTACATAGGCGTGTGATCAAACGGCGACAGGTATACGATACGACACTGGACTGGACTTCAAACTTTGGTGGAACGTGGTTTAATAATGTTTGTGGAACGTGACTGACCTACAGCTGTGGAGTGCTTCGGCAATGGGAATTGTATCACTTGTGGCGGCTTGGAATTATATGTTGGTGAAAGCTGTGGGGTGCAATGTCTCAGACTTTCCAGAATTTACGTTTTAGAACGACAAGCGTGTGTTGCTCAAGTGAATGTACCTTTAAACCAAGTGTTAGAGTCAGTGAAGACAGTATTATAAAGGTACAGTATTTGTGTGATATAATAAGTGTCAATTATGAGAATCTGCAAGTCGTGTTGATACACAGAGACAGTGAAGGGTACTGGTCTACTAGTGTCATGCGAAAAACGCTCTATGCTCGGTTCGTATTAATCGAGTATGGCCATGACCGAACTTCGCTTCTCAGAGGCGAGGCGAGGCAAGCTATTTTCGCTGCTTGCTGGATACTCGCTCTTTCACACGCTATCTTAGTCACAGGTAGAAGTGCTCGCCTCCCTCCGTCCTTGTTTAGACGTACTCAAGTATCTCTCGAGACATTACGCTTTTACTACAATGGTGGTCTGATGAATGGACATGAAGATACCAATAGTTACTCATATTTTTAGACTGTGTTTCTGCCTCGTATGTAAGCAAAACTGGAAATAATGTTGTAAATATCACTCCTGTTGAAGAAATGGTTAATGAACTTCACGTACTGCCACGTGTATTCCTCCTGGCTAGCGTTCTTCACTGCTCTATACACGTTAACTAAACACGCATTATTAATGCATAAGTCATATACTTCACTACTAACATTACCAAATACATTTTATACAAACTGTAAAAATTAATAAGTCATTACATCATGAAAGTTAAATATAGGCCTCAAACTTAAATTTAAAAAATCCTCTTTGTTCAAGGTTTCCATCCAAGGAGATATGGCTAGTTCAAAACTCTAGCTCCAATTTGGGAATGAAATGCATACTAATTATTTATTGTTATGATTGTTATGAATTACTAACAAGTCATTGAACTGGTCTGGATCTAGCTAACCCCTACGACTCCTTAAAAGCATTCCCGTTTTACTGAAGTTTTTTCGCTGCTTGCTGGAATGCATACCGTACGTCCGGCAATTACTAACAGAGTAGGTAGACTAATTTCATGCTCCTTTCACCGGGAGAATGGGAAACCACGGAAAACTATTCTCAGGACAGCCGACGGTGTGGGCCAGCCCCTCTCCGTCTCCCGAATACAGTGGCGTAGAGCCACAGTAGAGCCGTGGCCACCCCTCCTATGCTCGGTTGGCCGGTCTGAGTGCAGAGCTGTTGGACCACGGACCAGCCATGGGAACTTGTGGGCCAAGAACCACTCTGCATCCTCCGGCCCTTAACCAACCATTCCATCACAATTTTATACCTCAGAATTGCCGGCCTATGCTCTTGGTAAATAAGGGCTTACTCATATATGGATAATAATGTCGTGTGGCCTCCCAAGAGGCCTGGTGAAGTTCTTTCGAGTTGACGTATAGGCGACATGCGCATCTGTGAGGATGGGGTCCTTACCTATGACGAATTCTAATGATGAAGACGGCATACACATCCAGCCCCCGAGCCATCAGAATTTACTAATGAAGGTTGATCCCCGACCCGGCTGGGAGTCGAACTCGGAACCAACTTGACCAAAAACCAGCACGCTAACCAATTAGCCATGGAGCCGTATTCATATTTGGATGAACCACATTGATTGCAACGTCAGAAAAGTAAGCAAGGTCTTCCTCCCTAGTCAGCAAACTTCGCTTCGAACATGCCTTGTCGAATGAATTGGAGCAAACTCGGGCATTTTAGTTTACACGTTCCGCTCATGTGTGATATTGGTTGCATATGCAGCAAGGCACCTGTTGCTCTGTCGTAGTTGCCTGTCTCGAGTTCGAACAATGCATACCCCTATTATCTACATACCAGGTAGCTCTCGAACGCCGTACTTTCTTCTTATAAATGCCCCGCATGCACAAATGATGAATGGGATACCTACCAACTGATTTTCAGAGTGGAACTACTGCCAGCGGGCAGGTTACGTCAGAATATGAAGAGATAAGAAACGGAGTGTCGCTCGCAGCATGTTACTCAGCGCTACTGGTCTAATGCACCCCTTGCATTGGTAAACATCGTTTTCGACCGCATATTTCGAGGCTGGTGTATGGTACAGCCGCACTATATTTGCTGTCTGCATATCGGCAACGGCTAGTGTGATCAGCAGCGGTGAATACATAGACATTATTTTAAGCTGAACAACCGGGTTGGAGTGCAACAGAAGCTCCAAACAGACGTACGCCTTCTACACACATATTTCGCCGAACAATATTCGTTTTTCTTCCATACAATCAACTCTTTTATCGAGTTGCATGTCTACACGTGTCTAAATTAATAAGTTATTAGATTTCTTTTACTGCATCTTTGGCGTGTCTGCAAACAGTAGTGGCAGTTAGGGGGTAGAGTGAGGAGAGACAGTCGCACCCACCCCCACTTTGCAGAGTAAATATTGCATTTTATTCCACTTTAGCCAGCTGGAACTAGGAGTTATTTTTAAAAAAAGCTATTTGTACAAGCCTTGTTTTCTTTTATGCTAAATCTTTCCTTTATTGTATAGCGCTACGGCAAGTAGTGGAGACTTTGCATGTGCTGTGAGGAAGGGTAGTAGGGGTACAAATTTTTTTGCCGAGGTCGTGGACACTGAGTTATAATTCACCCGCTTGCCGCGCGCATTCGTCAGTCTGGCAGCCTCTTTATTGTCTGTTAGTTTCTTAGTGTGTATTCAAATACTAAATGATTATTAATTGCATAATCATGCCGTACATCTATGTAATTTTACCGGGCGACCTGGCCGTGGGGTTACGGGCACGCAGCTGTGAGCTAGCACTCGGGAAATAGTGGTTTCGAATCCCATTGTCGACAGCACTGAAGATGGTTTACCGTGGTATCCCATTTTCATACCAGGCAAATGCTGAGGCTGTACCTTAATAAAGGCCACGGCCGCTTCCTTCCCATAAGTTCTATCTGTGTCGGTGCGACGTAAAGTCAATTGTATAAAAGGATATAGTTAATTGTAATTGTAATTTCAACGCGAGAGAATACCAACTTTACATTCACCGGACTAAATTATTTCGTTTGTATTGTTATTTTATTTGTAAATGTAATTAATCTGCCCCGTGGATTAGGCCTATTCCTAATAATAGTTTTTTTGAGATATTGATTCAATGCTACATAATAACATTTTCACCAGGTCTCACAAACATACTACGGGGCATTTACTTAATAAATAACATAACACAAAGAAATAAATTAGGAACGTTGGTATTAGCTCTTGTTGAAATACGATTACAACTGATTTTTTTTTACAATTGACTTCACGTCGCACCGACTTAGATAGATTTTATGGCAACGATGAGACACGAAAGGGCTACGCGTGGAAAGGAAGCGACCGTGGCCTTAAATAAGGTACATCCCCAGCACTTTCCTGGTGGGAAATGGAAAACCACGGAAAACCATCTTCAGGGCTGCTGACAGTGGGATTCGAAACTACTATCTCCCGAATGCAAACTCAGAGCTGCGCGCCCGTAACCCCACTGCCACCTCTCCAGGTATAATTAAATAGAAGTACGGCATGATTATGCACTTAAAAACCATTTAGTATTTAAATACTCACTAAGAAAACAACAGACACTAAAGAGACTGCCAGACTGATGAATGCGCGCGGCAAGTGTGTGAATTATAACTCAGTGGCCACGACCTCGGCAAAAATATTGTGACCTATCGTCACATGGAATATTTATTCGGAAACATATATATATGTGGGAAGTATGTATGCTTGGAGCTTCTTTGTTAGTATGGGGGCTCAGTTGCATCATATTGTGTAACATCTTCGCCATCCTGGCGCCTAACGCACGTAGATTATGGCTGATAAAACCCCCGAACTGAGCGTGCGCGAATAGGGAAGACAAAAAATATATAGTTTCTGCTGACTCCGCCCCTAAAATAATGAAGACTCACAGTAGAGCCAACGTGAGGAGGTGATTTTAGAAGTGTTTTAGGGATAATAACGCTTAAATTAATCATGAAGCATATGTCGAACTAACAGCAAGAATAATAAATCATTGACAAAATTATCAATCAAAATAAAAATATATTATTTATGAAATTACGTCTCAAAGAATTTACGTAAGATGCTCTGGCGTCCTAACGCTAGCTGTGAACCAGACACCCAACAGGGGTTCCCCGTTAGGCTCTTGATTTAGACGGCCGAATTACGATTAAAGCACTGGTCGTTCTGATTTCCAAATTACATCTAGTATTTGTGATTGGCGAGCCACACAATCCGGATCGCTGATTTCCATAAACTTAATATATCTGGAGATCTCAAAATTATGGTGGGGGGCGTTCCTCTGTCCAACCCCGACTCCATGTGAGACCATATATGCTCGCACTTCTGAGGGTAGCTAGTGAGTCAACAAGCAGTCTTTGTGGTGACCAGACGGTCGTTCTCTGGTCGGACTTTCCTGTTCTTTGTATAGAAAATGTGCAAATAATCGGAAGTGCAATACGTTTAATTTTTCATACGAATTGTCAGTAGAGAAGTTAACTGAGCGATAGTGCTGTATGAATTACAGATCGATCGCGACGCGGCACGTAATTACGTGAATTACGTCATATATTTGCATCGCGAAACTGTGACGCTATGATGTGCCGAATAACGGACGGAGAAAACTATTCTTCAATTTATCTCCCGTAGTAGGGAGAGAGTCCGTGGAGTGTGATAGTAATTTTGAAACTTTGTGAAGGTGGACATGTGAAAAGGTAGCATGAATGTCCGTGTCATATAATATAAACAGAATTCCAGTACTACGTTATCGTGCTGAATGACGGCGTAATTGTAGAAGTACAGAGAAACAAACGTACGAGACAGGGTTTTGAAATAAATATAGGAACCCAACATCACGTTAATTCCGAGTAGTAAACTATTGCAGGGACGACACCGTGAGTTTCTGTACTAGCTTTGTCTGACTGAGGTAGTCTAGCTGCGTCCAGCATCAAATTAATAAATATGCAACTTTCATTCTGTGAGAGATCGCAATCATACCAATAAAAGGGGAATTTTGACTGTGACGTGTGCAGAAGTAGTCTTTGTGAAAATCAGTGTGATTAGTATCTTTCCAGTGTTCACGACTCCAAGACCATGGATTACTCAAGATTCATCGAGGGACATCTGGAACCCGTGACCTCCCACCTCAGCGACATGGAGTAGACGCTTCAAGTCAGTCCCTTGAGGGCTCGGACTATGGAGGACAAATCAAAAGCTGTTGAGTACCAAGTTATGACTTTGTAATGCTAATATTCCCTTTGTAAATAAGTTGAAATGTAAGGATAGGATTAGGATAATTTCTAGTATTGAATTGTTAGATTAGTTCTCTTAGAGTGCTCAGTAGGATCCCTTTTAATTTAAGTACTTGAGGTTATTCGGGAAGGAAACTAATTAGGTTAATTGCATGTATTTTAGGCCCATTTTATTTTATTGCATTTGCATGTTTGGGGTATTTGTATTTACGAGTGCTGTCAGAGGAAAATGGGGAAGAGAGTATTGAATTTTGCTGAGGTAACGAACTAGCCTTCCTCTGAGTGACTATTCAAGGTGAGTCAGGATAATATGACGGTAGGGCTTTCGCCAAACTGCCTTTCAACAGTATTTTAATGTGGTATAGTAACAGCACTCTTTTCCTAATGTAAATTAGTAGATTTTGTTGCGTGGTAGGTTAAGACGTGGCTGTATCTAGATGTGTGTGAAGAATTCATTGTGCCCAAGTTCGAATATCCACCCTCCAAACACTAGCTAGGCCCCTGTGTTTTTTGTTTGTTGTTGTTTGATATTCTAATTTTATTTACGTTAATTTTTTAGGTTGGATATTAAATGCCGATTTACTGAACGTAGTATCAATTTATATCAGGTACATATTTCTCATCTCTTTGGGCTGAGATAATAGGAAATTTTAGCTTATGAGCTTGTGAAATTCTGGTTGACTCTGCAGTGAAAGGAGCGATGTTTGAACTCCGACCTTCTGTAAAGTTGAGGAAAGATGAAGTGATATAGCGGCATGATTTTGAGAGATATTTATAGGATGATGAACGCCCGAGCTCATATTAGCATGTTAGCATGTTTAGCATGCCCCAGTACTATTGCGTGAATATAATGAGACGCTGACCATGCATTGAGAGTGCGTTAATGTATGGAGATGTTTGTTTCAAGAAGGTTAGTGTCCCGCCGAGAGGGCTGTCCCGAGAGATTTACGGCTGGCGACCCGAGGGTTGTAGCTTCTTGTGAGAAAGACAGCCGAGCCGGGATCTCTATGCGGGTTGACAAAGAAATTAATGTTTTTCGGACACTGTGTTTTTCTGTCAATAGAAGACGCATTTTTACTTGATTACCACATTCGCAACAAGCTATGTCGAAATTAATATAGGAACATTTAATTGTTACCCCCTAATGATGCGGTAGACAGGGTTTTTGTTTTTCAGGTGACCTGATATGGCAGGAACTGAGGTCACTACTTCGAACCTTGGGACACGATGAGAATTGTCAGTCACACAGCAGCGGATTATAATAAAGCAGAAATGCAGCCATTATTTTTATTCTATATGTTTTTCTTTTTCAGGTGGTAGGAGTGTGTGAACGTGATGTTTAGATAACTATTGATTTCTTGAAACTAGTTTTCGTGTGTGCCTTGAGGATTGCTCCGCGCCAGATAATATACAGGAGCTCTCCCCACCCTAGATAAATACTCCAGACAAAATCTCTTTACAACGAAGCATCTATTCGTAGATCTCATATCATCCCTTCCCTCTCTTCATTCTTCACCTGTAACCAGCAGGCGTGTCGATGATGTATTCTCCTACCTTGATGGCCTTGCACGCGGGTCGCTGTATAGTACAGTACTCATGAGTTAAACCCAATGACTCATCATAATTTCCCAGCTTCAAGAATAACTTTTCCGTGTACAAAATATGAGACGAAATGACACAAACTCAGACTCAACATATTGACCATATTTACAGTACATAATGAATTCCTATCTTATAATTTAAATAATAAATGGTGTTGTAATATATACAATATGATTCCAAAAGACTTATTTACAATTGATTGAAGTTAAATTAATATGTGTTAATGAATAATTTCCGATGACGGATAAACTTGATATCGAGTGGTATCAAGTAATAGGACTGTACAATAAATTAGTACGGCTGGAGAAGCCTGGGCGGTTACATACAACCTCCTGTTATTTACAAATATAACATATATGAAAATAACACACTACACCAATGCGGCTGATATAACCATCATTACATCTTACATAATAAAAACATACGTAATCAAATCTTGTTCTTCACTGTAGAGTGTCTGTTCCAAAGATACCATATAACACTTGTAATAATTCCTGCCAATTTTCTTCCGAAAATTTGTCAGCAACACTCATAATATTTACAACATAACAACAGGTAAATAACACTGTCTTTGCACTTCACCATCAAAGTGTTCTGGAGTTCCAGGGTATTGAAATTATATACACCACACACACGTCATCACACGTGGCTTACCTCTCTTAGATGGCAGCAAGCAATTTCTTGTTTTCATTGCAAAAATAATTTCTGTCCGTCTCGTTGGCTGAATGGTCAGCGTACTGACCTTCGGTTCAGAGGGTCCCGGGTTCGATTCCCGGCCGGGTCGGGGATTTTAATCTCTTCTGATTAATTCTTCTGGCTTGGGTACTGGGTGTTTGTGTCCGTCCCAACACTCTCCTCCTCATATTCACACAACACACTACACTACCAACCACCACAGAAACACGCAATAGTGATTACATCCCTCCATATAGGGTTGGCGTCAGGAAGGGCATCCGGCCGTAAAACAGGGCCACATACACATGTGCGACACAGATCGCACCCGCGACCCCACAGGTGTGGGAAAAGCGGTAGGAAAAGAAGAAGAAGAAGATTGCAAAAATAATTTCTACTTAGAAAATTATTGCATTAATTTCCTTCTGCAGTTTCAAACAATTCTCAAGTTATTCATGGCTGCTACAATAGTGTCAGGTCTAGGTTCACAACCTATATATGAATTCACATTTTCTAACTGAAGTACATTTAGTGTTATCAAAACAACACCTGGGAGACATTACGGTTGATTCTCAGAAATATATCGTCTCAGAGAGCGAATATTATAAGTGCCAAACATGACACGATCACCATCTTTCAATCTGTACGCACAAGGACCAACCCGACAATGAATCTTATGGACCCTGATACAACAAAAAGAATTTCTTCGTCACCTTCTCTTCACTGGACGAGAGCATGGGAACACGTAACAGAACAGAATTTCCTACCTGAATTTCGTCTAATACCTGACGTCTCTGCTGTTTGCTACGCTTCTCACCCGCTTTAATAAAATTCTCTCTCGCTAATCTGACATATATCTTAGTGTACCGCTGAGGTTCCTGTGTAATACCTAGTACTTTTGTCAGCCCATTCCTTGGATTGCTGCCAAAATGAACCTCTAATGGAGTGAATTTCGTGCTATCGTGCTGTACCATATTAATCCATTTCTCAATCGACGCTAAAGAACCCACCCACGCAGTGTGCTTGTCATGAACTAAAGATCTAAACATCGTACCAAATTCCTTCATCGTGCGTTCACACATATTCCCTTGCGGATTCCTAACTGAGGAAAAAACATGCGTGATACCTAACTCATTCATCACAGACTTCCACTTCTTCGAGGTAAATTGAGATCCGCTATCAGATAATAACCTCCTAGACCTACCTAATTCCTGAACATACTTGTCACTAATAATCTTACTGCAACTAAGACCTGTCGCTTTTCTTATCGGATACAGTCTGACCAACTTAGAAAAAGCGTCAATCACCACAAACACGTATTGATAACCATATTTACCACGAACTACGAGTCAAAATAAGTCTATACAAAGAAGGTCACCGGTTTTTTCAGTAATGACCGCTTGCCTAGGTCCTTCGAGATACCTATTGGGAGCTTTACTTCGTTGGCATAAATCATAAGAGGAAATAGTTTTCCTAATTTTCCTTGCCATCATATCCCATACAAAACTTCTCTGAATCTCATACAACACTTTACTTGCTCCATAATGTCCCAACTCTTTATGAATGAACCAAATTTGTTCTCAATGACTTGGGTACACATATACGCCAATGATCGTCACCACAATTCTTCTTTAAAAATTGATCAACAATTCTATAAGTGTGCCTACCTTTCTTCACACTTTCCTGATCTCCGTTCTCAAGTTCACTTATCACATCTTTACACTCATCATCCTGAGATTGTTCAAAACGCATCTTCTTTAATCTATTCAAAGCTTCCTTATTGTCTTTATGAAGACATGCACAGATTAAAATGCCTTCCTTCATTACTCAAATCCCGGTCTCTTGATAGCAAATTGGCTAACATATTGTTCTTGCCCTTAATGTGTTCCACTTTAAAATCATACTCCTGTATAGCTAAAATCCATCTACTGACCCTGCTAGATGACAATTTGCAAGTAGAAATAAAAGATAACGCATGATGATCGGTCCAGATCTCAAATTTTGTACCCAGCACGTACATCCTAAATTTACTTAGAGAATATATAATCGCTAAGAACTCTAATTCAGTTATAGTTTCTCAGCTGCACTAAGCCCCTCTCGAAGCCAATGAAACAATCCCTAAATTATTCTCATCATCCTCCTGACATAGAACTCTGGCAATACCACAATCTGATGCATCAGTCATCATAACATACTTCCTATCTTCTCTAGGATATTTCAGAATCACAGCTTTCCCAAAACCATCTTTCAGGTCTTCAAATATCTTCTCATGGTATTCTGCCCACTTCCACTTATTGCTAGCTTTCAGCAAATCTCTAAACCGCTCTAATAAGTAGGAAAATCTTACTACAAATCTTCTAAAAAAGTTACACACTCCGATGTATGATCTCAATTCTTTTATATTCCTGGGCCTTTTTTCATTCAATATTTTCTCTATTCTCGTGCTTTCTGGAGTCACACCTACTGCAGATACACGGTGTCCTAAAAAGATGACTTCGGGCTTACAAAATATGCATTTCTCCAGTTTAAGAGTGAAACCTGTCTGTTCCAACTTGGTAAATACCCTGTCGAGATGTTCTAAATGCTCTTCAAGACTGCTAGACGAAATGACTATATCATCAATATAAATAGTGGCATAGTGGTCGGCTTCGTTCCCCAGAGCAATGTTCAACGCACGAATTAAAGCAAAAGAACTAGTACGAGTACCATATGGGACACGACAGAATTGATACATATTACTCTTGTGACTGAAAGCTAGACCTTTATCTTCCTCCCTTAACGGAATCTGCCAAAAACTACTACGTACATCTACAGTAGAAAACCAAACTTTCCCTTGAAAATCCTCTATCAGCTCCTCTACAGTTAACGACTTTAATTGATCTGCCGCAATACGTCTATTCATCTCCCTCGCATCAATACATAAACATACAGAACCGTCGCTCTTAGGCACAATCAATAAAGGATTGACACACTGACTACTCGAAACTTCAAGAATACCATCCTCTAACATGGCTTCTATTTGATTGTCTACTGCTTTGTCATATTTATGTGATATCTCATTCCAGCGAATATACTTTGATCCAGCACTGAAAATGAGTGTTCATACACACGCGTTTTACCAGGATTCGATGAAAATACCACCTTGTGTTTTCTCCACACATACACCAACTGGTCCCTCTGACCTTCTTCCAAATTGCTATATCTACTGCTTCTCTCAAAGCATCATCTTGGTTCTCCTCTAACAACACTTCACATAACTTAAAATTTGCTCTTTCTTCTTCATCTCGTGAAACCTCATTGACACACCACATGTTACAAACCTCCACTTTCGTCTGAACTTCGGCATCCCACCTGACTTACATATCCTCATTATCCCACCTTAAATATACCATCGCCTCGTTGTAATCTAACCGAGCTCAGTATAAACTTAGCCAGTCAGATCCCAAGATAACTTCAAATATCAGGTTCGGAATAGCAAGGCATATCTGAATTTTCGACTTCCCGTTAATACAAATAGGTATGACAACTTGTTTACATATTTGCTTGGATCGTTTACCTACAGCAGTGACGATATATGTGTATTTCACAGGCATTTATTCAATCTCAATATTCTCCTTTTTCTGTCCTCATACCACTTCGAATTTACACATGACCTGTTGCACCCATCGGATGAGTCTGATTGGCAACATTTTAATAATTGTATTTGTTAATAAATAGTAATAGCCAGCGTTCTTAAACAAAGGGACAGCATTGGAAATTAATGGTAGCTAGCTCGTGAGAATGAAGCCTTGATAGGAACCCACGCTTCTTTCTCTGCTAAAAATAAATTATTGGGACACCTGTTATTACATCATCTTTTGGAACTGCGTAGTTAGAATGGAAAAGTACTGGCAGGAGTGACTGAGATGGAGAATCATGGTTCTAAATACCCGAATCCCCTTATTTTGGAATGAACTCGTCCATATAGATGAACAGCGGAGTATGTGCTCCAATCAGATTGCTGCATTTAAATAATTTCAAAATTAGCGCGACCAAATGATATGTGGCTTGTAATTAATCCCTGTCAGTATTTAAGGAAGATTATATTAAGAGGAGATGTCAGTAATTATTATAGTAATTCTGAACTAACTTATTGGTTTGTGGCAAATGGATTGGAATATTGTGTATCCAGATGTTTGTTATCACCGGCAGTGGGAACCCCTTGCCAGCGTGGAGAGTGGTTTACCAGTGCGGCAGAAGATATAGTCCAACTAACGCCTACTGTATTGTAAAAGAAATTACGAACAATTTTAGAGTCACGATGCATCATGGCAGTAACAGGAATTGATGCAATTTGTGTGTACAAAGCATTTCATGTTTTTGGTAACTTTGTTTTGGAGCTACCCAGCATTCCTTTGGTTGGGATTTTTAGTGGCAAGAATTAGTGTTCCTACGCCGATTAGTGCGCCAACATCCCCGAGTAGTGGCTTCTCACGGGTCAGTCATCATCAAGAGTCCTGTGGCGGTCAGACGTGTCTTAACTTTGCTCCGTATTCAAGTACAAAGGTACAGAATTGTGTGTATTTATTACTACAGTGGAGGTGGAAATACGCTTTATAAACAGTAGTTGGGCTGTTAAGGTATTTAAAACCACCCAAGTGAGTGGAGTATTAAATTGACAGATTTTACGAGTGTTCAGTCTATGCAGGGCGAAGACGAAACTTTGAATTATGCAGTGGTTGCATCTTAGGTGACGCAGTTAGAGTGTGTAGCCCGCAGAGCAACCCAGACAGTTTAAAATATATGTGTAAGCCGTAAATGGTAGAGACAATTAGCCTGCTACCGCGGAGCTGTTAGTATGTTTGAAACATTTGAGCGGAGGAAATACTCTCCCTCTCTATAAGTATTTAGGTCGAGTGGGGGTGGACACTTTCTCCCGCGGCTGGGGCTTTACAAAGGAAACCGTTGAACCCATGCAAGACTTCGCTTCGTGAGAAGCAGCAGTGTGTTAAAGCAGAGTACGTAAAATCCGGCCTAAGTTCCAAAATATCTGAGTACTGCGTATGTGTGTATATATGTATTACAGTGTAATGTCTAGTTTTAAAACAAGTTGTCGTGTTTAATATTATGGGTAGGAAATAAACGTGTGCAAAGTGTCAAGCGAGAGTGGAAAGTAGTAATATAAGCCAATGCCGGATACAGCAAGAATGGTCAATGATATTAACATGTTGGTCATGAATCTGTAAGACAACATGGCTGCCTTTAGTCCTGGTGATCCCGAAATGGCACCAATGTGAGTACACAATCTCATGTTTGATTTAAAAATCTAAAGCTTTCCTTTGATAATGGTATCTTTATTTAGATAGGTATGCGAGTGACGATGATGTAACTGTAAACCCGAGTACACAGCCAGAAAATTAGGATAATTCTGTTTATGAGTAGTGTAAATATTTATTATTATTATTATTGTTATTAATCGTGTGTGTACTAAATTTGATCTGTTAGTATCGAACAAGTTATATTTTTGAGGCAATTATAATGGTGTTTCGCATATACCCGCACTATTATTATTATTATTATCAGTAGCATTGTCAGTATTGCATTTAGGCGGATTTTTTTTGTTTCACGCAAGCACAGTTACCGTAATGGAGGAGTGATGAAGTCAATTAATGATAATAACACATATATGTATATATATATATATATATATATATATTCAATAGTTACTGTCGAGAATTCTGTTGGGACGACAGTAACACTGATACATCCACATATTGGTTGCTATGGCAAGTAACGCGGTTAGACAGTTGAGTGAACAATGCTAAATAAAAGGATTTATTTTGGCTCAGGTAAAACAAGGTGTTGTCAAATGATAAGAACGATATTGAGCAACGGTAATTTATTTGAGATGTTTGAAGGTCCGTAGTCGAGAGTATATGGTAACACATGAGGTTATTTACCTGAAGATAATTATGGAGAACAAAGAGTATGGCGAACATATTCTCAATAAAAATGGAAATATAAGTATCAGCGTGATAGCTGAGAGGTAATAGAATTCGTGCAGAATAAGAAATGATGATGACGTCGTAAATGAATAAATGTGAGGAAATAAATAAGCCAGTTAAAGAAGGTATACGAGTTAGAAGGACCAGATGATACATGTAAATGGTTTAGCCGTGACACAATATCGTTCTATTCAGAGAAAGTATAGTACGCATTTAAATGATATTTTAAAGCTAGGTTGGTAACATGGATCACGCAACTGGGCTGGTGTGGATGCTTGCCAGTAGGAACTATTTTATTGGTTTTAACAGATTATTATTATTATTAATATTAAATATATTTATTACTTTATTTGCCTCGTATTAGCCATCATTTAGGTACATTCTTTTATTGTCTGTGCATTGTCTATGCATTTTATTCTGAAGAAACCACAGTAACATTTGCAATGGGTCATGGCTATATTTCAGCGAATTATAATATGTTGAGACGCTGAAATAAGCCAAAAGTGTGGTGTGTGCTGATGACAAGGTTCATATATGTATATATTAGTGGAACTTTAGGTATTAGGTTAGGATTTCTGGCTGCGTTATCTCGCTTGGTGTACATATTAGCATAAATTAGTGTATGTTTATTTAAAGTAGGAGAGTCTGTCTTTTCTAGATTAATTTTACGATATCTAAGTAAGGGTCACTCGCATATATCGAAAGTAAAGCTTTAGATTTGTGTGCAACAACAACCAAGGTTCATTATGTGAGTTAAAGTTACTGAATTCTCAGGTTAAAGCAATTATTGTTTATTGCACCTAGAAGGAAGATATTGAAATTATGGGAACTCAGTAACGGTTTTGATAAGAGAAATATTATTATTATTATTAATATTGGTGAACTCTATTATGAGAATTTCATGATTATGCCTTTACACAGTGGATTAGGTATTTCATTAAATTATGGCAAATATGGTTTTATAGATAAAGAAAACCCAATAAGCACTGTTAAGAAAGATTCTATTCAAATGGTGTTACTCATGGCAAATGAATGTTCTAAGATAACTGACATAAACATACTATAATTTATCAGGATGGTGGATCAAGAGTACCGTAATTACAGGTCATGTTAAGATATTATTATTTATTATTATTATTATTATTATTATTATTATTATTATTATTATTATTAATATTGAATATTATTATTTAACATTTTACCAATGCAATTCACAAGCAATTAGAGAGTCTTGATGAATACCATATTAATCACTTGTGGATTTATTAATTAATTAAATAATTTACATTTTATATTTTTTTTATTCAATTTATCTACGATTTGGTTAACAACAGTATTGGATTTTGGTAGGCGATTATAAATTCTTTAGGATTTTTTTTTATGATATCCAACATAGAAATAACATTCATTAAGTGATATTACTATTATCGTTTCAATTATTATTATTATTATTATTATTATTATTATTATTATTATTATTATTATTATTATTATTATTATTATTATTATTGTTGTTATTACAATATTATTATTATTATCATCTCGATGCATTGTAAATTCACTGATATCACTATATTGGAGGATTTGAGTCACAAGATAATGATTTCCAGTGGTCAGTTAGGCAATTAATTATGTAATTAATAAATTTGAGTACAATCAAATTAGTAAAATTAATTAATTATTATATTATGGTAACTTTTGGTATGTTTGTTTGCAAACTTATTTCACATATCTGAGAGGTTAGTAGTGACATTCCTAGATTTTGATCTGCGCAAAATCGTCGTATTATTTCAATTATTATTATTATTATTATTATTATTATTATTATTATTATTATTATTATTATTATTACTATTGTATTACATTTTAGGTTGGTTTTCCAAACTACAGATATGCATTTGGGATACACTGTGGGGACTTTCCTGTATTCTTTTAATTGGTTTACAATGTAATTCAGTGATATCAAAACAATTTTATTAATTGGTTAATCGATACTTTATTTATTTTTTTATATTTATATAAAACAATTTTATCTATTATAATTATTTTGACTGATGGCAAGTAGTTTTTTTTGATGAATAACTTGAATTGGCTATACAAAAATTTATTCACATCAATATTATTATTATTATTATTATTATTATTATTATTATTATTATTATTATTATCATTATTATCATTATTATTATCTTCACTAAGAGTTCTCATGATTATATTGTTATTCAATTGATCCACCTGGTTTATAAACAACATTATCCTAGTAAATATGTACAGTTACACAGACATTATATAATTGGATGAATTAATATGGGAAACATCATTTAAAACAAAATTTTATGGAAAATTATAAATATTATTCTTTAGGGATTAATGAGGTAGTCATGTGTGTCATTATTGAGAATTCTAGTTGTACAGTCTCATAAGGTAATAATGTAACATTAACCAATCTTATTTTACATTTATAAAATTTATTTACTTTTCTCTTTTGATTTATAAATAAAAGTTTATATACTTATTTAAACTCAAATCAGTCTGAGTCATAAGTCATTGTAGTCAATAGTTTTACCGAATGCACTATCCCTATGCATCCTGATTCGACGACAGGGACTGATCGCGCCTGAGAAGAGGACCTCACCACCTTCGGTAAGTATTTTTTTTTTAGGGCAGCCGAGGCAATGTTGACATCTAATCTACACCGAAGGAGCTCTGCAAGGGTGCATAGGTAATCAGGAATAAGTTGTAAAATGGCGCCCAACGTGGGGCTTGACTGTCGTCTATAAGGGAATGGTAAGTCAACGTTAGGGTTATTTAAATGACCAGACTGAAACTTAGAACATTCATTGAACTTGTAGTAAAATGAACACTGTGTAAATGGCGGAATTTCATATATGTGATACATATTGAATATATGTTATTAATGTTTATTTATGTAAAACATGGGACATTTGTTGTTGTTGTATATAGCACGTAAGGTCACCTAGGCATAGAGGCAGACTTTTATGCATAATGGTTATAACACAGGAGCAGTGGGAGCAGCTGGTCGCGAGCATTAATATGCTCAACACCAAGGTAGAAACTGTACAGAGTGAGATGAAGGAAGGACAGGACGAAATTACCAAGAACTTAACAGAAAGTTTAGAAAATAGTCAAACAGTACTCAAGGACGAAATTACTAGGAACTTAGCGGAAAACTTAGAAAGTAGTCAAACAGTACTCAAGGACGAAATTACTAGGAACTTAGCGGAAAACTTAGAGAATAGTCAAACAGTACTCAAAGAAGAAATTACTAAAAACTTAGAGAGTAGTCAGGCAGTGCTTAAAGATGAAATCACTAGGAACGTAACTGAAAGTTTTTCCCAGAAACTAGAGGATACGCGGGCTATGTTGGAGACACTCGATGATAAAATTGTTAGTAGTCAGGGCGAACTGAGAAAGGAATTCCTAGATAACCAAGAAAAGTTATTAAAGCTCTGCGAGACTAATAGGGAACACACTAAGCAGGAGTTGCATAGTTTAGCCGTTGCACATAAGCAACTAATTAAGCAGATAGGCGATGTAAGCATATCATTTACAAAAAGTTTGCAAGAAACCAAAGAAGAAGTGCAAGCTCAGTGTGAAAAGATGTCACAAAAGATCGTTATGATCGAAGATAGGGTCAATCAGGTGGAGATGGAGACACGTGATAACCTTACGGCGGTTAGCACTAAAATGCAGGAAACCATGGAAAGGTTGGACCAGGGATTCAAAACGGTCGAGGCCAACCGGGTAGCAGACCAGGAAAAGGTGACACAACAATTCGCTGACATGAAAGAAGACATAGTTGAATGGCAGGTGGACATGAATAGTAAATGGGAACAGTTAGATAAAGGCTTGATCTCTAGTGAAGAAGGGGTTAGAGAAGAGGTGAAACAAGTCCTAAATAAGGAAATACACCAGTTGCAAGTACAAAGTGATAACTTAGCGACGTTAATAAAATTTGTGACAGAGGAACAAAGCGAAATTAAGAAACAGCTGGCTCAAACCACGACACCACAGGTAGTGACAGATGCTAATCCGTTCCGGGATTTGTTGATTAACAAGGAATCCAATACTCCATTAACTTCAGTTGGAGGTGGACAAACAGTTGCTGCACCGGCAAATCTCATAAATGTGCTTAAGATTACTGACGAACAACCGAGAAAATTTAACGGGAGTGGGTCGTTAACTCCAAAAATGTTTCTGAAAGATCTTAAGACCTACTTTAGGGAAATGCAAGTACCTGAAGAAAAGAGGTTGAGAATCGCAGAAAGATATCTCGAGGGCTCTCCTAAAACATGGTTTATTGGTTTCCGATTTTTATTTGAAACTTTCGAAGATTTTGAAAAGGCATTTCTGAATCGGTATTGGGGAAGCGACGCTCAACAGAATTTAAGGCTTGAGTTGTATTCCAGAAAGTACAATTCCAGTATGCCTACGAGATACAGTGATTACTTTTTGAACCAGCTGGTCAAGATGAAAGAGCTAGATAATCCTCCTTGTCAACAGGAGTTGGTTCAAGCCATAGTAAAGCAGTTTCCTCCAGATGTACAAAGGATGATGATTACCGCCAAAGCACAAAGTCCTGAGGAAGCGGAAGGAATTTTGCGACAGCTGGACAACACTGTAAATATGAGCACTCCGAGGCAAGCCAAGGCCACAGAGCACAGGGCATTTGTAGTTGACGCGGTGAAGGCAAATGATAAACAAGACGAGAAGGGACGTGTCACTGGTACAATTTCAAGACGACTACCGAATGAGAGGAATACACCAAGTGGTCGAGAATTTTATGGACATCGGCAGTATCAACAGAACTACAATTATCCCAGGTCATATTCGAGAAGATACTGGAACAAGGAGCAAAATAGATACCAAAATAGGAATAGAAGTCAGCCATATCAACGGTACAGTCGAAGAGGAACGTGGAGTGATCATCCATCGCAGAGATCAGGCTACAGGAATCCGGAATACCGCAATTATGAGAAGAAAAGGTATGTGCAGGAACTGCGGGAGCAACAGCAACAGCAAGAGCAACAAAAGTGGAAGCAAGCGTTGGACAGACAAGACTTAAATCCCGATCTCACTGGAGCAGAGAGTATTGAATTTCAGCGAGCAAGGGAGCAGGATGGTCGACGCCAACAATCGCTTAATCCAATGGCTCAAGCTTACCCACCTGGGGGTAACAGTCAAGAAAAAAAAAACGTCAATTTTGAATTGCTAAATGCATCTAAATGGAAGGATACTGGCTTAGTGGATGAAAATGCAAGTGAATGGGTGGTAGCACAAGTAGACTCTTGGGTTGTTGAACCATCAGTGGTTCATTTGAATCAATATCCCGCTAGACCTTGGCACGCTGTCGTGGATAGCCCAATGGATGCACAACCTGCACCAGAAATAAGAATACGAGAGGTAGCCGAACATCTGCAACAACAAGCGCAGCGTCGCTTGAGGAGAGTTCAGGGAAGAAGATTTCATCGTCCGCTGAGAGTGGGAGAACTTGTATTGGTCCGACGTCCAGCTACTTCAGTACCTGCAGCTAGATACTATGCTAAATTCGCACCACTTTACATAGGCCCATATCGTGTCACTCAAACCTTTAACAACAATGCATACAAGATAACGGATCTGGACGGGAACAACGAAGTCATTTTCAATGCTTCAAACTTGAAACTCTATAGACAGCCACGACACGAGGTTCCACCACAAGTTAATATCGCCGAACAGTGGGGAATATCATCAGAAGAAGATGACGTCTGCTCCGAGAAGGAGGAAGAAGATGCGGAGGACACGGATTCATCATCAGATGAGGAAACGACATCCCTTGTTTCCGAGGATGAAGACAAAACCATTTCGGCCCAACGCCAGGGAGAAGAGAGAAGAGAATGCTGTCCAGTATGTCTGCAAGAACAAGTAGAATTGAGGAAGGTTTTACTAAATATAGCAGAACAGTTAATAGAGGAACAGAGACGCGTTCTTCAAGAGAATCAAGAGCTCCGGAGTAACTTGCTTAAGTCAAATAGAGCATAAAATAGTACAGACTCACAGATGGTTGCAAGTGATGCACACAGTTTACATTATCAACATGGAGGTGGAAAAATTTTCTCGATACTCTCGAAAATTTTATTTAAAGTGGGAGAGTGTTGCACCCATCGGATGAGTCTGATTGGCAACATTTTAATAATTGTATTTGTTAATAAATAGTAATAGCCAGCGTTCTTAAACAAAGGGACAGCATTGGAAATTAATGGTAGCTAGCTCGTGAGAATGAAGCCTTGATAGGAACCCACGCTTCTTTCTCTGCTAAAAATAAATTATTGGGACACCTGTTATTACATCATCTTTTGGAACTGCGTAGTTAGAATGGAAAAGTACTGGCAGGAGTGACTGAGATGGAGAATCATGGTTCTAAATACCCGAATCCCCTTATTTTGGAATGAACTCGTCCATATAGATGAACAGCGGAGTATGTGCTCCAATCAGATTGCTGCATTTAAATAATTTCAAAATTAGCGCGACCAAATGATATGTGGCTTGTAATTAATCCCTGTCAGTATTTAAGGAAGATTATATTAAGAGGAGATGTCAGTAATTATTATAGTAATTCTGAACTAACTTATTGGTTTGTGGCAAATGGATTGGAATATTGTGTATCCAGATGTTTGTTATCACCGGCAGTGGGAACCCCTTGCCAGCGTGGAGAGTGGTTTACCAGTGCGGCAGAAGATATAGTCCAACTAACGCCTACTGTATTGTAAAAGAAATTACGAACAATTTTAGAGTCACGATGCATCATGGCAGTAACAGGAATTGATGCAATTTGTGTGTACAAAGCATTTCATGTTTTTGGTAACTTTGTTTTGGAGCTACCCAGCATTCCTTTGGTTGGGATTTTTAGTGGCAAGAATTAGTGTTCCTACGCCGATTAGTGCGCCAACATCCCCGAGTAGTGGCTTCTCACGGGTCAGTCATCATCAAGAGTCCTGTGGCGGTCAGACGTGTCTTAACTTTGCTCCGTATTCAAGTACAAAGGTACAGAATTGTGTGTATTTATTACTACAGTGGAGGTGGAAATACGCTTTATAAACAGTAGTTGGGCTGTTAAGGTATTTAAAACCACCCAAGTGAGTGGAGTATTAAATTGACAGATTTTACGAGTGTTCAGTCTATGCAGGGCGAAGACGAAACTTTGAATTATGCAGTGGTTGCATCTTAGGTGACGCAGTTAGAGTGTGTAGCCCGCAGAGCAACCCAGACAGTTTAAAATATATGTGTAAGCCGTAAATGGTAGAGACAATTAGCCTGCTACCGCGGAGCTGTTAGTATGTTTGAAACATTTGAGCGGAGGAAATACTCTCCCTCTCTATAAGTATTTAGGTCGAGTGGGGGTGGACACTTTCTCCCGCGGCTGGGGCTTTACAAAGGAAACCGTTGAACCCATGCAAGACTTCGCTTCGTGAGAAGCAGCAGTGTGTTAAAGCAGAGTACGTAAAATCCGGCCTAAGTTCCAAAATATCTGAGTACTGCGTATGTGTGTATATATGCATTACAGTGTAATGTCTAGTTTTAAAACAAGTTGTCGTGTTTAATATTATGGGTAGGAAATAAACGTGTGCAAAGTGTCAAGCGAGAGTGGAAAGTAGTAATATAAGCCAATGCCGGATACAGCAAGAATGGTCAATGATATTAACATGTTGGTCATGAATCTGTAAGACAACATGGCTGCCTTTAGTCCTGGTGATCCCGAAATGGCATCAATGTGAGTACACAATCTCATGTTTGATTTAAAAATCTAAAGCTTTCCTTTGATAATGGTATCTTTATTTAGATAGGTATGCGAGTGACGATGATGTAACTGTAAACCCGAGTACACAGCCAGAAAATTAGGATAATTCTGTTTATGAGTAGTGTAAATATTTATTATTATTATTATTGTTATTAATCGTGTGTGTACTAAATTTGATCTGTTAGTATCGAACAAGTTATATTTTTGAGGCAATTATAATGGTGTTTCGCATATACCCGCACTATTATTATTATTATCAGTAGCATTGTCAGTATTGCATTTAGGCGGATTTTTTTTGTTTCACGCAAGCACAGTTACCGTAATGGAGGAGTGATGAAGTCAATTAATGATAATAACACATATATGTATATATATATATATATTCAATAGTTACTGTCGAGAATTCTGTTGGGACGACAGTAACACTGATACATCCACATATTGGTTGCTATGGCAAGTAACGCGGTTAGACAGTTGAGTGAACAATGCTAAATAAAAGGATTTATTTTGGCTCAGGTAAAACAAGGTGTTGTCAAATGATAAGAACGATATTGAGCAACGGTAATTTATTTGAGATGTTTGAAGGTCCGTAGTCGAGAGTATATGGTAACACATGAGGTTATTTACCTGAAGATAATTATGGAGAACAAAGAGTATGGCGAACATATTCTCAATAAAAATGGAAATATAAGTATCAGCGTGATAGCTGAGAGGTAATAGAATTCGTGCAGAATAAGAAATGATGATGACGTCGTAAATGAATAAATGTGAGGAAATAAATAAGCCAGTTAAAGAAGGTATACGAGTTAGAAGGACCAGATGATACATGTAAATGGTTTAGCCGTGACACAATATCGTTCTATTCAGAGAAAGTATAGTACGCATTTAAATAATATTTTAAAGCTAGGTTGGTAACATGGATCACGCAACTGGGCTGGTGTGGATGCTTGCCAGTAGGAACTATTTTATTGGTTTTAACAGATGATTATTATTATTATTAATATTAAATATATTTATTACTTTATTTGCCTCGTATTAGCCATCATTTAGGTACATTCTTTTATTGTCTGTGCATTGTCTATGCATTTTATTCTGAAGAAACCACAGTAACATTTGCAATGGGTCATGGCTATATTTCAGCGAATTATAATATGTTGAGACGCTGAAATAAGCCAAAAGTGTGGTGTGTGCTGATGACAAGGTTCATATATGTATATATTAGTGGAACTTTAGGTATTAGGTTAGGATTTCTGGCTGCGTTATCTCGCTTGGTGTACATATTAGCATAAATTAGTGTATGTTTATTTAAAGTAGGAGAGTCTGTCTTTTCTAGATTAATTTTACGATATCTAAGTAAGGGTCACTCGCATATATCGAAAGTAAAGCTTTCGATTTGTGTGCAACAACAACCAAGGTCCATTATGTGAGTTAAAGTTACTGAATTCTCAGGTTAAAGCAATTATTGTTTATTGCACCTAGAAGGAAGATATTGAAATTATGGGAACTCAGTAACGGTTTTGATAAGAGAAATATTATTATTATTATTAATATTGGTGAACTCTATTATGAGAATTTCATGGTTACGCCTTTACACAGTGGATTAGGTATTTCATTAAATTATGGCAAATATGGTTTTATAGATAAAGAAAACCCAATAAGCACTGTTAAGAAAGATTCTATTCAAATGGTGTTACTCATGGCAAATGAATGTTCTAAGATAACTGACATAAACATACTATAATTTATCAGGATGGTGGATCAAGAGTACCGTAATTACAGGTCATGTTAAGATATTATTATTTATTATTATTATTATTATTATTATTATTATTATTATTATTATTATTATTAATATTGAATATTATTATTTAACATTTTACCAATACAATTCACAAGCAATTAGGGAGTCTTGATGAATACCATATTAATCACTTGTGTCAATCAATTGTGGATTTATTAATTAATTAAATAATTTACATTTTATATTTTTTTTATTCAATTTATCTACGATTTGGTTAACAACAGTATTGGATTTTGGTAGGCGATTATAAATTCTTTAGGGTTTTTTTTATGATATCCAACATAGAAATAACATTCATTAAGTGATATTACTATTATCGTTTCAATTATTATTATTATTATTATTATTATTATTATTATTACAATATTATTATTATCATCATCTCGATGCATTGTAAATTCACTGATATCATTATATTGGAGGATTTGAGTCACAAGATAATGATTTCCAGTGGTCAGTTAGGCAATTAATTATGTAATTAATAAATTTGAGTACAATCAAATTAGTAAAATTAATTAATTATTATATTATGGTAACTTTTGGTATGTTTGTTTGCAAACTTATTTCACATATCTGAGAGGTTAGTAGTGACATTCCTAGATTTTGATCTGCGCAAAATCGTCGTATTATTTCAATTATTATTATTATTATTATTATTATTATTATTATTATTATTATTATTATTATTATTATTATTATTATTATTATTATTATTACTATTGTATTACATTTTAGGTTGGTTTTCCAAACTACAGATATGCATTTGGGATACACTGTGGGGACTTTCCTGTATTCTTTTAATTGGTTTACAATGTAATTCAGTGATATCAAAACAATTTTATTAATTGGTTAATCGATACTTTATTTATTTTTTTATATTTATATAAAACAATTTTATCTATTATAATTATTTTGACTGATGGCAAGTAGTTTTTTTGATGAATAACTTGAATTGGCTATACAAAAATTTATTCACATCAATATTATTATTATTATTATTATTATTATTATTATTATTATTATTATTATTATTATTATTATCATTATTATCATTATTATTATCTTCACTAAGAGTTCTCATGATTATATTGTTATTCAATTGATCCACCTGGTTTATAAACAACATTATCCTAGTAAATATGTACAGTTACACAGACATTATATAATTGGATGAATTAATATGGGAAACATCATTTAAAACAAAATTTTATGGAAAATTATAAATATTATTCTTTAGGGATTAATGAGGTAGTCATGTGTGTCATTATTGAGAATTCTAGTTGTACAGTCTCATAAGGTAATAATGTAACATTAACCAATCTTATTTTACATTTATAAAATTTATTTACTTTTCTCTTTTGATTTATAAATAAAAGTTTATATACTTATTTAAACTCAAATCAGTCTGAGTCATAAGTCATTGTAGTCAATAGTTTTACCGAATGCACTATCCCTATGCATCCTGATTCGACGACAGGGACTGATCGCGCCTGAGAAGAGGACCTCACCACCTTCGGTAAGTATTTTTTTTTTTTAGGGCAGCCGAGGCAATGTTGACATCTAATCTACACCGAAGGAGCTCTGCAAGGGTGCACTTTGACTGCCTGAATCTAATAAAGCCTCATAATGCGCCCTCCATACTTCGATTGTAACAACGGGGTTATCACTTTTACTAGCAACTTCAACTTGATCCATTTCCACCTCCCGTAATAACTCATCTCTGACATCGAGATCATAATTCATGTGCGTCATTACACAATTTCTCGCAACATGTGCTGAAGACTGATAATCTGATCTCTCATTACCGTCTACTATCAGTTTAAATTACTCTGTCTCCTTGTATCCTGATTTCGGATTGTACCTTCCACAACATTACGCTCCCTCTGAACATTCCTATTTTGCTGGTGTGACTGATTACCTACAGGTTGTTGTCTCGCTTGGAATTGGCCACGGTGATTGTGTTCTTGTCTTCTGGGTGTTGTTTGATAGTTTGTGTATTCTCGTGTACTACTACTATTTCCTAACGCATCAAAACTTGCTAGCAATCTTTCCATTCCTTGAATAGAATCTATCTGTTGCATACAGCTAGCTTCGCGGATTTTGTCTGGAAAATGTCTGAGTAATAATTTCACTATATCTCTCTCCGCTGACATCCCATCTACGTTTTTACAAATCATAACGTGGGCCAGAAAATATTCCGTCATAGAGACCCCTTCGTGTGGCCTAATTTTACCGAAGACAATGCGTTCTCTTTCCCTGCTTTGTATAACTTCACTCCAGAATTTCACTATACTGGTCATGTTACTGTTATACACCGCAAACCTTGTTTTGTTTCCCCAATAAAAGCATTGCCAATTATTTCTAACGCTTCTTCCCATTCATTGACCCCTTCTTCTATACGTTTCTCAAAGCGTTTCTTCACAGTGTTTAAAAAATTTAAAGGGTTTGTCTGCCTCCCATTGAATTTAGGTAGTTCTGTTTCACATATTAAATTTGTACCATGGCACTGACTTCCTATATTACCCTGCTTTTCTCTGATTTCTTTACGTATTTGTGCCTCCGACCTAACAATACATTCATTAATTCTTTTCGCTTTAGTTTATACGTCACTCGCAAAGTGTTCATTGGTGACTTTAATTACAACCGCATATTTCCCTGCTTTCTTAAATTTTTCATTACATATTTTAGCATTAATCTCTAACTTATCGCACAGATCATCGTATTGTTGTTGTACTTGTTCTCTAACTTTACTAACTTCTCCTACTTGTTCCTGAATTTTACGATTAATTCCTGTGATCTGCTGGTCTACTTCGCCCCCAACTTTACAATTTTCCTTTTCTACCAACTCTATGACTTCGGTTCTATGTTCACTTAACTTTCTTTCTACCTCTTTCTCATGTTGGCTACGTCTCATCTCCTGTTCCCCTAACTGTTTGTCAAAAAGTTTCTGCTGCTCTAGTGCTTCATCTAATCTACGATTTAAAGCATCCATCTTGGTGTTAACTTCTCTGCTGATTTCGGTTTTCGTCTGTTCTATCTCCTTTCTAATTTCGTACGTTGCCTTCCTAATTTCATTCGTTTCCTTCCTAATTTCATCTATCCCTTTCGTTTGCTCTAATATCCCTTGCATCATCACAAACAGTTGTTGAACATTCATTTCACTATTCGTATTACCTACTTTTTCGCCCTCCATCCTATCTACATCGGATTCTGTGCTATTTTCCATGCTGCCACCACTCTCCACCGTTTTATCTACTTCAGTGCTCTCATCTACAACATTCCTAGAATTCAGCGCCTCGCCTCCCTTTACTAAGTTTCCGCTACGTAAATTCATGTCCTTTTCACCTTGTGCAGCCATGATTCCCCAAAATCACACATATAAATTATATGGACAGTCACTTAACCCCCACAAACACATACTCTACTTTACTGCGTTGTTATCACGAATACTTAACGGTTTTCGAGCTCCACGTTGGTGCGACGAATGTAAGTGTTCGCTCTCCTAAGCTTCACACTTGGAGAGACGAAAGTTAATAGCTGGGGACACATGAATATAAATATAAACTATTTGTGGCTTGCCCGCAAATTGCCACGCAAATAGAATCAATTATCACTCCATGGTTTCCCGTTTGTCTATGCATTGTTTGGGCGCCAGCTTTACAGTTTTAAACAAAACTGTACAACAAAATTTATATTTAATAGCATAGAGACCAACACTTAAATCACAGGGGTAGGATTTTAAATAATTAACCATTAAGTATCGCTTTGAGAAAGAAAATTAACGCAATATCTGGTCAAATGAATTTATTAAACAAAGAAATGAGGTGAGTCGGAAAAGTACCTTTTAGCTTAAAGGGAATTAAGAATTTAACGTTACTGTAATTTACTGTTGCTTGCATTGTCTAATTGTGGCTCACCAATTGTAGCTTCCGTTGAGGTCATCCGTATTCCGTGGTTACTCGTTCCCCTCTTTATCGTTGCAGACTGGCTCCATGGACATCCTTCCTTCCTTCTGCGATATGGTTTGGACTATCTGGACTAGCACTCCCTAACTGCCTAGTCTTTAAATTAGACATTGGCCCTATGCTTGTGAATATTGATCACCGTTGATCGTATGAGGAGAAAATTCAGTATTGTGAATTTCTGCATGTTATCAGAAATCTTAATCCAACTTAGCTATTCTACTGATATAATACAGACTTGTACCAAGTACCGTGCACTTGAACTAACATAGTTCTTCGTCCAGAATAATTATAGAATGTATCACAAGCCGTATGCTTGTTTCGTCTCATCCTGATCCGACATTATTACAGCAGCTACGTACTGTGTCTTAAAGCGACAACTACTTGTGTCTCGAAGCGACCACTCACTATCTCAAAGTAACAAAGTTGTGTGTCTTGAGGATTGCTCCGTGCCAGATAATACATAGGAGCTCTCCCCACCCTAGGTGACTACTCCAGACCAAATCTCTTTACAACGAAGCATCTCATTCGTAGATCTCCTATCATCTCTTCCCTCTCTTCGTTCTTCACCCGTAGCCAGTAGGCGTGTCGTTGATGTAGTCTCCTAGCTTGCTAGCCTTGCACGCGGGTCGCTGTATAGTACAGTACTCATGAATTAAACCCAATGACTCATCATAACTTCCCCGCTTCAAGAATAACTTTTCCGTGTACAAAATATGAGATGAAATGACACAAACTCAGACTCAACATACTGACCATATTCACAGTACATAATGAATTCTTATCTTATAATTTAAATAATAAATGGTGTTCTAATATATACAATATGATTCCAAAAGCCTTATTTACAATTGATTGAAGTTAAATTAATATGTGTTAATGAATAATTTCCGATGACGGATAATCTTGATATCGAGTGATATCACGTGATAGGACTGTACAATAAATTCGTCTGGCTGGAGAAGCCTGGACGGTTACAAGGTTAACACTCCGCATGAGTGAGAATGTGTTGGAATGCTAATTATTACACTTTAAATGAAGCCATAGAGGGTCAGTAATAATAATAATAATAATAATAATAATAATAATAATAATAATAATAATAATAATAATAATAATAATAATAATAATAATAATAATAATAATAATAATAACAATAAATAGTTCGTGGTGTGGGTTATCGTAGTCACGTCCTAGTTCGTGAACCATGGACAACGGCTGAGCGGCCTGGTAAGTGGTCCTGAGAGTCTGGATACCAGTTGCTACGGAATGGGAGTTGGCATCTCGGACATATTATGAGTCATGGACCTCCTTGTGCTCAAGTGGCAAGGACTATAAAATCCACCTCTGGTCCATAACCCGTTAGAGGAGATATCCTCACTTTGACTATGTGCAAGTAGGGTAGCGTCCTGCTTCATGAATTTACCAAGCTCAGAACATTTAAAGCAAGCCTCGGACCTATGGGAGTAAAGGAGTCGCACACCATTTGACAAGCGAGGGACTCCTTGGAATCAAATCGGCGAACAAAATGAAATTCGATGAGCATCTATCAATATTAATGGGGCTTATGGGAGAAAGAAAGTAGAACTGCCTGAGTCAGCAAAGAGGATGCATCTAGATGTGCTAGGTGTAAATGATAATCGGGTAGGAGGATATAACGAGGAATATATGGGAGATAATAAAGTTTACTTGACGGGTGTTAAAAAGGGAAGTGTAGAGTGTGGAGTAGGTATTTTTTTATCAGGAATGCTATTGCACGCAACATAGTTTCTGTTAGGCACGTAAATCACCGAATGATGTGGGTAGATTTGGCAGTTGGAGGAATTAGGATGAGAATTGTCTCAGTGTATTCACCATGTGAGGGTACAGATGAAGGTGAAGTTGACAAGTTTTATGAAGCATTGAGTGACATCGTGGTTAGGGTGAACAGCAAGGACAGGATAGTGCTAATGGGCGATTCCAGTGCGAGAGTTGGAAGTAGAACTGAAGGATACAAAGTGGTGATTGGTAAATGTGGGGAATATATGGAAACTAATAGGAATGGGAAGCGTTTGCTGGACTTCTGTACTAGTATGGGTTTAGCAGTTATGAATACATTCTTGAAGCATCAGGATATTCACCGCTACATATGGGAGGGTAGAGGAACCAGATCCATAATACACTATATCTTAACCGGCTTCGAAATAAGGAAATCTGTTAGGAATGGAACGGTATCCCGGGATGTTTTGATAATACACACCACTACCTGACCTGTAGTGATCTAAGTATCTCTAGGCCTAGGATAGAGAAAGTAAAATCTACCTACTAACGAATAAGGGTAGAAAATCTCCAGGACGAGGAAATTAGACAGAAGAACAGAGATATGATTAGTGAGAAGTTCCGAACAGTGGACAGTAAGCAGGTACAAGATATAGAAAGACAATGAGTGGCATACAGGGAAGCTGTAGTATAAACATTCTGGTGGAATGATGAAGTAAACGTAAAAAGAATGCTTATCAGAAATGGCTACAAACAACTGCTGATGCAGACAGTGAATTGTACGTACATGAAAGAAACAGCCAAATGAATAGTTGCTGAATCCAAAAAGAAGTCATCGGAAGATTTAGGTAATAACCTGGAAGGACTAGGTGAAGCAGCAGGGAAAGTTTTCTGAACAGTAATAAAGAATCTTAGGAAGGGAGGGAAAAACGAAATGAACAGTATTCTGGGTAATTCAGGTGAAATGATAATAGATCCCAGAGAATCACTGAACAGGTGGAGGGATGAAATAGCTTCATGGAATAACAAGATTAGCATGGATTGTTGGACAAAATCAGTAATTGCACCAATCTATAAGCGACGGAACAGAAAGGATTGCAACAGCTATCGAGGTATCTCATTGATTAGTACACCAGGTAATGTATTTATTGGCATCTTGGAAGGGAGTATGTGATCAGTGGTTGAGACGAAGCTGGATGAAAACCAGCGTGGTTTCAGACCACAGTGGGTCTGTCAGGATATGATTTTCAGCATGCGCCAGGTAATTGAAAAATGCTATGAGAGAAATAGACAGTTATGTTTATGTTTCGTATATCTAGAGAAAGCATATGACAGGGTACCGAGGGAAAAAGTATTCGCCTTACTGGGGGACTATGGGATTAAGTGTACATTATTAAAATCCATCAAAGGCATTTATGTTGAGCATTGGGCTGCAGTGAGAATTGATGGTAGAATGAGTTCTTGGTTCAAGGTGCTTACAGGGGTTAGACACGGCTGTAATCTTTCACCCTTGTTGTGCGTAGTTTACATGGATCATCTGATGAAAGGAATAAAATGGCAGGGAGGGATTCAGTTAGGTGGAAATGTAGTAAGCAGTCTGGCCTATGCTGACGACTTGGTCTTAATGGCAGATTGTGCCGAAAGCCTGCAGTCTAATATCTTGGAACTTGAAAATAGGTGCAATGAGTATGGTATGGACATTAGCGTTTGGAAGACTAAATTGATGTCAGTAGGTAAGAAATTAAAAGAATTGAATGTCACATTGGTGATACAAAGCTGAAACAGGTAGGTAATTTCAAGTATTTAGGTTGTGTGTTCTCCTAGGATGGTAATATAGTAAGTGAGATTGAATCAATGTGCAGTAAAACTAATGTAGTGACCTCGCAGTTGCGATCAACAGTATTCTGTAAGAAGGAAGTCGGCTCCCGGACGAGACTATCTTTACAGCTGTCTGTTTTCAGACCAATTTTGTTTTACGTGAGTGAAAACAGGGTGGATTCAGGATATCTTATTCATAAATTAGAAGTAACAGACATGAAAGTAGCGAGGATGATTGCTGGTAAAAACAGGTGCGAACAATGGCAGGAGGGTACTCGGAATGAGGAGATAAAGGCTATGTTACGAATGCACACGATGGATGAAGTTGTGCGCATAAGCCGGCTTCGCTGTTGTGGTCATGTTAGGCGATTGGAGGAGGATAGATTACCTAGGAGAAAATGGAATCTGTTATGGAGTGTAAAAGGAGTATAGGGAGACCAAGACGACAATGGTTAGAATCAGTTTCTAACGATTTAAAGATAACATGTATAGATCTGCCAACGGCCGTAGCCGTGTTGAAACACCGTATCCCGTGAGATCTCCGAAGTTAAGCAACATTGGGCGTGGTCAGGAGTTGGATGGGTTGCCAGGCGCTGTTGGTGGGGGGTAAGGGAATGGAGGAGCGTAAAGGAACTGGCCACCCTACCGCACGTAAACTCCGGTTCAGGAACACCTCTGCGGAGTTTCGGACCTGGCTTTGGGCAGATCTAAATGAGGTCACAACACTAATTGCAAATAGAGGATTTCGGTGACGTTTAGTAAATTCGCAGCGGCTTTCAGATTAAACGCTGAAAGGCATAACTGTCTACAATGATGATTTATTAATGTCATAATAATAATCCATCAATACTAAAGGTGTTCAACTAGGAAGAAATCCATATAAAATCACTATGGATTGTTTAGCTTTCGCAGATGATATGGCGTTAGTTACAGACTCGTTAAATAATGCTCAAGAACAAATAACAGAATTACAGGACAAGCGGCCAAAATAGGATTGCAATATCATTTGAAAAAACAAAGTCCATGACAAATATCATTAATGCCACTCAGAATATCACAGTTAACAATAACATAATATCTCGGAAAGATTGCTTTAAATACCTCTGAGAATGGATAACAAACAACACACAGGAAAAGGTGGCTGTAGATATAATAGTAAACAAAATGGAAAGGATGTTTCAAATAACAAAAAATATATTCAATAAGAAATCTCTCTCCTGGAAATTGAAATGAAGACATTATCAAACAGTGGCTCGCCCAGAAATTTTATATGCAGCAGAAACTTTTAAACTTACAAGAATTGAAGGTGTTGGAAAATTAGGAAAAGTGGAAAGAAGAATGTTGAGAAAAATACTGGGACCGATAAGAAACAACAATGCCGAATTTGGACTACGATCAAACAGAGAGCTATATTTGAAAGTAGAAAAACTAACAACTGTAATGTGGAAAAGATGACTCCAGTTTCTTAGACATATTTATGAAATGAATAACAATACATTAACTAAATGATCTTCAACCTATTGAATAGTTACAAATCCAAGCCAACGTGTTTCATTGAAATTGAAAAGGATATGAAAAACGCTGGAATTAAAATAGATACGATAGAAAACAGAACACGTTTCAGAGAAGTAACACGAAAGGCAGGATTTCAGGAGAGAAAGGAATTAACAATTGGAAGAAAATGGACTCGAGAGGAAAAGGAACAACATTCTAAGAAAATGAAGGATGTTTGGAAACGAAGAAAGTTAAATGCAAAGAAAAGTATCCAAAGTTGATTTATCGTACCTTCAAAAGGGTTATTCGAATAATAATAATAATAATAATAATAATAATAATAATAATAATAATAATAATAATAATAATAATAATTGTTCCGGGGTTTCCATTTTTCAAAGAGGATTAGGAAGTGCCAGGGTTGAATGGCTGGACAAGGAATTACTTAGAGCAACACTTAATATAACAAATTTAGAAATTTTATTTATTTCCTTTTTTACTAGTTTAAAATGGAAAGATATGCCATCTGAGTGAAATACAGGCAAATATAAAAGATTATTAATGAGCTCGTCAGCTATAATGATAAGAGGGACTTTAGAAGTCCGAAAGTCAGGTACAAAAATTGAAGTAATTATCAACTGGTCAGTTTACATAGACAAGAGCATTATTGCCCTTGATGGGTACAAATGTATTATAAGAGCTGGATTTGCTCCAAGGAGTTACACTACTCATGAATCGGAGCTCCAAATACCATAGTCTAGCCTCGAAGAGTTAATCAGTTTCCTTTGCTATACAGAAATTTCACTACGAAACCCTTCGGACGAACTCACTTCAGAGTGTCCATCAATTACTCCACAATTACAGTGACGCTAAGCACTGCTCCTAAAGGGAACCAAGACGCAGAAACAGTTACGAATAAACAGGGGCGTAATTGCCCATACTAAATGGCTTTAATGACAAAAGAAAATTGTTGCACTTAACCGGCCACACACAAAATGCAGTGAGGCGAAACACCTGCATTCCTTCTAGAAATTGTTAAAGCCCTAAGCGGGCTTATAGCCCAATGATACAGAGGCTAATCCTATAATATTCCGGGGTGACGAAATGAGAAACATTAATGCCCAAGGCAAGATTTACGAAAATTTGAGGTTTGGAAACCTTTAGTAACCCCATGCAAGGTTGAATGGAAACCGACAGAGGGTCATCACCCTTTCTTCCCTTACGTTGCATATTTTCCAGTAGAGAATAGAACATTGCCCTCAGACGTGCCGAAAATTCTACATTTAAACCACGAGTTTTAGAAAATTGTATTAAAAGATTAGAGGTCGAAGCCTTCCCCTCGAACTACTCGCAGGAGCTATCACATGTCTAGGTAATTTCTGCCATTACCTTGTGTCGATGAATCTTCCTCACGCAGGTCTCGACCCTGCCTCTCCAGGTTACGTCGCACTCCCCAAACACTGGTGCATTTCAGACCTACGGCCCTAAAGTGCCCTGCTTTTATGGTACCATAAGGGGAAGATTCCAGAACTCTTTACTGATAGGCTGGATTCCTATACACACCCCCGGTGAAATTAAAACGGCGAGATAATATTGTATTGAAGTCTTAGTATTTGAATTCTTCGTAGAACTGTACGTTCAAAGAGTAGTTGAAATTGGATTCGTGTCTTTCAAAAGATCCAAGTGAAGTGTATCTAATGCTTAGTTATTCTGTATGTCTCATTAGACGGAAATTCGAGTGTAGTAGCCCAGATTCTGTTTAAAAATTTACTAGAAATTTTGCTTTTCCTTTCAGCATAGTGATTGTGATGATGTATTAGAGAGAGCTCGCTTGCTTGTATGTGTAGCGTGGCTAGGTCAATACAGGTCACGTTCTTAGGTGGGGACAGCTGGTGTACTGATGTTTTGTTGTGACCATTTGAGATTTGAGCCCAGCGGAGGTGGATTGTATCCTACTGTTCTAGAGTTGTAATCACGGAAGGTTGGTTGCATCTGAAAATGTTTCACGGTTAGATGATACGCATATTTTCGAATACTAACAATGACCGGGGGTTACAGTAAAACTTTTGTGTTCACTTTTCCGTATATTTTGGGGGGCGAACATAGTGATAGCCATTAATTCAGACTGATATTTATTTTACTTGACGTTCAGATGGACTGGTTGTTTACCTACGGGTTGTATTTTTTGTTTGTGACGTTTGTGATTTATGATAGTGGTTGGACATATTTGATGATAGGATTGTTATTGCGTGGACACCATAGGTTAGTGGTTGGATTGTGTCATGGGGATTGGTTCGTGGAGTATGTTTCGGTCATGGCAGGTTCGATTAACTGATGCAGCTCATCGTGAGTTTGTGTTGAGTCATCTAGCTTGCACAGGAGTGTCGTCACCGCATGGAACTCCATGGAACGGTTGAGCAGTTCACCCCTGGTCCAGTGTTCGTTTGTCCATGTTGTATATAATTGTTAGTGTTTGGGATTTGCATTTTTAAGATTAGTACGGGATTGTCTTCCGGTTATGTGAATGAAGACTGACTCCTTGGAGAAAGTCAGGTATTTAATGGGTAACCCACGATTTTATTTCGGATGAATAATTTTACTGTAGTGTTTCTTTAATGACGTACTACAATGTTAGCATGGTAAGATAGTAGACGTACACAGGATTTCTCGTACAGATTCATCAAGAATAATGATGATTGTTCAAATAACTGACCCCTACAAGATAAGAAACAATGTTAATTATTAAGGTAATTAACGATGTCAGTGAAAAGCATTTCCTCGGTTCGGAATAGTATTGTTTTTTCGTCCATGTGGACAATTCAGTGTTCACTTATTTAAGTAAAATCGCATCTCGAGTGTTCAACTGAGCTCAAGTGATAGGCTTGAAATTAATCTCTACGTTATAGGTTTTATATTTGTTGAAATTCAATTTCATTCCATTAATGTAAACCATGCTATTATATTCTGACACTTGGTTTGTATGAAATGCAGTGTTGAGCATTTTTCATATTCAATAGATTTTTATGTTGTGAATATATTGGCACAAGAGATGCATGTTTAACTTCACGATCTTCAATCATCAGACTATAGCACTGGGGAGTCATATTTTGACCATCAGCCCAAGTAACTTAATTTATTTATCAGTCAAGTATAGCGATCTGTCCATAAAAGAACCGGAATTTATTTCGATTCAGTTCAGGGTCCAGGTGGCAGACAATGTATCCTTGCATTGGCAGCCTATTATGGCGAAAGTATGGAGTTCGATTCCCGAGAGTTATACTTTCTTGAATCAAAGGGTTCTAACCCACGGTTGTTTATGGAAGCTAAATGAAGGGACTTTCAGGTTGTTGTTGTTGTTGTTGTTGCTGTTTCAAATTCATTTTAAGAGTGGTTTTCAGTTCCAGCCCCTCAGGCACTTACTGTCAAGTTACTCTGAAATCGTGCAAACTCGTAACAGTGTACATATTAATTTTGGCCTCTTGCAGTTGTTTGTTATCCTATTGTCTCGTCGTCATGACATTTTTGTTGTGTAGTAAATGCATTTCAGTTAGTGTATCCAAGCCTTTATTTTCTAGTAGTTAGGTTTTCCTTGATATCCGCTAGTCATGTCAGCAAGTGACGAACAACCCATTATCTACCCTGCGATGCAAGATTCTACCAGTACATGCCGGCGATTTAGTCGAGGTAATTGATTGCTACATGAGCAATTAAAGGATTCAGTACTTCGTGTACAATCTTATCAAGTCTACCTGGAACATAAACTGAAGTTGACCCTGTTTGTAAAATTTACGCATGACATAATATAAAGTACTCCGGAAAGCAATTTACTAATTGCTACTAAACACGGCTTAGCATTGTGTCGCTTCATCTGTCATAAAAATCGATTTTCTCCATGAGGAATTCTCTGTACACACCATCTCTTTTCTCACATCAAACACATTTAGACTGTGTATACACACCCATTACATATCAGAACCGTGGTACTGAAGCATTAATTACGTTATTTGTCCAGTCTTAAGTGATAATCCATTCGTTTAAGTTTAATATAAATAATTTCTCTCATTTTATAACGTAGGCATATGGAACGAATGTCTGGTACAAGGAAATATGCCTGTCTCTGTCTGAAATCTGCCACGGTCACAGAATAATTATTGAAAATGACATGGCACATAATGTTTCAACATTCAAATTAGTAGCTCAGAAATCATGGTCAGTGTATGTGAACATTTTATAAATCGAAATCTCTGCATGAACTGAATTCAGAATTTGTGGGAACATAACAAGTAGTATTGCAGGAATTGGTTCATGCATAGAGGAATGTTGGTGAGTATATGAAAGGGGTATGAACTAGCAAGCTATACGTTAATTTACTGCTTTTTCACTCATCACATTTGGCAATAACCTTGGTATTTGGCCTATTCGAGGAACAAAATTATTTTCACCATTATTCGCTGCTTGTTTACCTCCATGTTCTGTAGTGGCATGCAGTGAAAAATGTTTCGCTTGGTTTATTTTTCATGTCCTTTAAATTTTGATATGCCATATTAACCAAATAATTTCATGGGAGAGTGGAAATTACATTTTGTATTACATAATATAAATAACTCCCAACTATTACTAAATTCACTGTACACACCATTAAACACATTTAGACAGTGCATGCATACTCAGTATATTTTAGCCTTAAATAGGTTATTATGAATGAGACAAAGAAATCATAAATTTTAGCATTACTCTGACAATCAGGGTGATTGCCCATGAAACCACAGGGAGGCACATCAGGTGGGGGGCCATCTTTGCCTCCTGGCCAATGAATCTTCTTCCCTGGCACAGGACTGTAGTGACGATCCACTCCACAGTAATGGGCAACCACTTCAAATCTCCCAGTAACTGGATCAAGATCCAAAACAGAGTAGTCTGCATCTCTATCTCCATTATCATCAATTCTCACATTACCTGTAATCCCTGAAAAAGTATATTCTGTGGGAAATACATCTAAAAGTTTGAATTCAAAATTTGTGGGAACATAACAAGTAGTATTGCAGGAATTGGTTCATGCATACAGGAATGTTGGTGAGTATATGAAAGGGGTATGAAATAGTAAGCTGTACGAGAAAGGTAGAAGAGCATTCTTTTTAAAATATGTTGATAACAGTAGGTCAAGATTTCCCCATAACTACAAACACGGCTCTCTTTCAGAACAAGGTAACATATTGTATTGAAATACATAAAGTACCTTCAAGCAACATCACTAAAATATGTATTACCTAAAATCATACATACTTGCACTATACAAGGAGAAAGGTAATGCTGTACCGCAACGATACAGGATAACGGAGAATGATATTTGCAAGCCATACGTGAAAATCGTTTTAATTTTTCGGACCTACTGTAGGTACGGTGACGGTTCAGAATACTTTTAGGTAAGGTAATATGGTAGTTATTATCGCAGCAGCATAGTGGCTTTCTACTGTATGCTGTGAATCATTCCAGTCGCAAGGTTAAGCGACCTCTTGTGACAAACACAACACAACACAACAGGATGAATGTCCGATTAGTAGAATGAATCCCAAGCACAGAATTGGCTATTGCTAGACTTATAACAGGCATGTCTGTGGACTACAAGTAGAGTAAAACTACTGTCTCTTATTGCTGAAAAAATGGAGTTTTACAAAAAACGTTGACGGATATGCTTCTTATTTACTGTGAAGCACATCGCAATTCAGAAGTTGCCATCCAACTGTATGAGAACGAATTCCTCATCGCCACACGCCCAATACGAAACGTTCGTTGCTGCGTACCAGAAACTACACCATACTAGTAGTGTTTTACCGTCCTACAGAGACTGTGGAAGGCAAGGACCGCGCCGAATGTTGGCAGTAGAATCCAACATTCTGGACGTACCGTAGTTGAACGGCACCCGGAGAAAGGCACACGAAATTTTGGGCGCGATGTTGGTGCGTTCCAGTGGACTGTGAATCGGGTCCTGCGTGAAGAGCGTCTACGACCATATCATGTGCAACGTGTACAGTGTCTACAAGACAAGGTGTTTCCACAAAGGCAACAATTATGTACGTGGTTTCTAAGCAAAGTGGCACAACAGCCGCTGTTCCCTTCAAAGTGCTAGCTGTTTCACAAGGAATGGGGTGTTAAATTTCCATAACACCCATACATGGACTGTCCTTGATCACCTACAATTCGGCAGGGACATTTTCAGCTGTAATTTATAGTGAATGTTTGAGCCAGTATAATGAGTGATTGCCGAATTGCCGTATTACCTACGCGTCTGACAGGTGTAAATTATCAAATGGTCCTCAGAGATGAAATATCAGCGTATCTTGAGAATGTACCGTTGTAAATGCGCATGAATATCTACTTCTTTCATGAATGTTGCACCACCTCACGTGAGCCGCGGAGTGCCTGAATACCTAGACCACACATTTTCACACTGTTGGTTAGGATGCAATGGACCGATTAGGTTGCCAGTTTGGTCTGCTCATTTAAATCCCTTGGATTTTTACTTATGAAGCATCATCAAGTGTCTGGAGTATGCAAGTGAAATTGACACGGAAGATAAGCTCCGCCAGTGTATTCTCTCTGCAGAAAAATCCATACAGGATGAGCCACAAGTATTTGCACGTTTTGCGGCATCATGGATTCGTCGCTGTGATACATGTCTGCGAACAAATGGTGGGCATATCGAACACATACTCTAATAGCGTGGGCGTCCTCGGTATCAATTTGGAAGTGTCCTCACCATTTCCACCACCATCGTATGTCATGTTGTCTGTGAGAACGTCCGCGATATATAACTTACTGTTAACAAGCACTCACCGTGTGTCACGGACGCAGATATCGGTGACATGGTTGTTTGACGGACACCTGCGTGTAGTGAGTACAAATTACAAACACTCGCCACGCGTGTGAAGTAAATCAAACAGAAAAACGTTGACTTTTGTAGTTCTGGACAATAACATGACGTTGACGTAGTAGCAAATACACTTCCTATACACCCCTCACGTTTGCGGTACAACTTTCCCTTACACCAGTGTGATGTTGCTGAGATACTTTGTTCACCACTGAAATATTGGTAGCATACGTTTTTTGTGAATTCATTTGTGTTAAAGCTATTAAACAAATGAATAGTCCACATTAATTTAAGCATAATATAACTTTACATTGGGATGATCAACGGAAAAACTGATTATCATTCCACCATAAGTGAAATGTACAGGGAACTCTTATCAGAAAGGAAGTATTTTCATTAATTCCAACATTTTTAAACTTAAATTGAGCTCATAATAAAATTTTATGTATAAAGCAAATTACTTCTGTAGGCGATGTTTCAAATATGAAGGCGCCCATATCAATGAATGCTTTGTACTAGCTGTCCATTTCATCGGTCGTTAACAATATGTCAGGTAAGTGAGAGTGTAATAAAAATTACGTCATCACCTGAGTAGTAATATATAACTAAAAGTTGCTTAAAAATAAAGCTTTACTTTCATCACGACTAATTTCCTCCGTCATTATTTTTTATTCAGATATTATTATACTTCTTCTTGGTAATTTTACTACACAGATTTTTTTAAAGAAGAATGTACAGAATGATAATAGAAGAAAATACAATGAGTTAGGAACACTTTTGTTTTAACATTTAAAGGACTGCCAACATTTTATCAAACTAAAAAGAAATACAAGATAAATATACAGTACATATACATGCTTTAATGCTAAAATGTGTAAGTCATTGTATGTAAAGAGAATGGAAGGATTTCTGTCAATTAGGTTACCCTAGGATACATCATGTGCACTTACATCAGGAATATAGTGAAGTGAAAGACAATTCAGGTATTCACAGTCACAATCACGCAAACAAGGTATGTTTTACCAGATTGTAGCCCAGGATGGAAGGTTCGAGGTTTCCAATGTTACACCGAAAACTGCCTTTTACTACTTTTCTTTGTGAATATCGGAGACAGTGGGCTCCTTGAAAACAATAGAATATAGCTTCTGGTGAAAAGTTGGGAATCTTCCAACTCAGTTAGATTAAGGTCCATATGCCCAGAGGTCTTCTTTTATCCATTTAGTGAGGGAGTTGACGGTAATTGAGAATTGTCTCTAAATGCACTGACAGACATGTATAAGCAATCAGAAGGAGGCGTGAAAATTAAATAAAACATCATTTATAACAAATAGTAATATATTTTGCAAACGATTACGATGCTATTGCCCTACATGTTGCGGGGATCACATGGAAAACATCCTTAGTACATCTATGTAGAATATTGATTCTCGTAGTACCACTATCAACAAAATATACGTTTCCTGTAAACCTGGAGGTAAGGTGTTTGTGTCATCAACAATGTACGTAGGATGCTCTCGCTCCTCATGACTCCATCATCAGTAAACAACTTCAACAATGTTGCAATCTGTGCAGGCAGTCTTCATGTGTATAAGATTCCTTGTTACGACATCGCAGCAATGATGGCGCAGGGTGTCTCATGATCATGCAGTGGAGTCTCTACATGCCCTCAAATGGTTGGTAGAGATATAATGTGTCTCTCCTATTTCTACGGTCCGTGATCCGTTCTCTATTCGTGCTGATCAGAAAATTCCTTACTGGGGTAGGTACCCCAGCTGTTCGTTCGCATGCCGCGCAATGGTGCAAAACTTCCAACAAATTTAAAGTAGCTCCACGATTTGACCATCTCAAACATTCTAAGCTGCTGGAGTTGGCAGCATACACTTCTTACACAGTAGTTATTATTTATCTCACTGATCTGTAGTCTTACTCTATTTCACGGCGAATATGTTCCGAGTAGTGGAAGTAATGTGTCTTAACAGTGACACGCAAATCGTTTACACATCGCTTATCGAGCAATTGACATTTTAGTCAGATTCACTCTCCTGGGTGCTTAAGGTTCTATATCAGTCACTCTATTTTATTAAATTAAATCTCTTGATTTTCGCTGTTAATAGTGTCCTATGGTAATCTGGAATATATATTGCCTCATAAAGAATAAATATAAATTATGGGCACTGAATGATTCAAATAAATGTTTGAATCAATATGGAACATTTTACCTGTGCCAGCATAAAAATTAAGAGTGTACTGTATTTATTCAAATGATCAAGATATTGACTACAAATTTAATCAATCCACAGGGCTATTTGGAGGAACTCGGTCATGAGATGTTTCCAAATTGTAACTGATCACTGTTCGTTTATTCATACAGAAGGCTGGGATATTCTTGGCCATTAGCCTTGCGCACATATAGATACAGAGACTGACTGGCAACCTCGAGATCTGTGAAAGTGTGTGTAACTGAAATAATTTCGACTTATATTTTGATAAGTGCTCCGATGTTTTAAAATATAGTACCCTAGAACTTATCTATACTGAGCAGAGAAAACTCGGAGGAAATTCGTACTAACGATGTTAGCTGTTAAGTGCTGTGTTTTGATCATGGAATTTCCTTACGGCACAACTTAACGGTATGACTTGAAGCTCTACACTGCAAGTATGTGTGATGAATCCTTCCTGACTCCCTCCTTAGATGAGCTAGAGGACACCATGAAGACTCTGGGTAAGTAAATACATCATTTGTTCAACGTTAAAGGAAATTCTTATTGAAGTGAAGGTTAACTACGCGACAGAAATCTTAACATTTGATATTGTTGTTAAATCCTCAATACCGAACAGGTTTCATTTATGCAGTTTTAGTAGTAACACTGCTAAAGGAATACATTCGAAAAAAGATCGCGATATTTCCCTAGTAATGCTAAAATAGAATAATATATAAAACACAAATTTGAATAAGTAACTGTTTATAATTATATCTGTAACACTGCAAGCCAAATACTTTTCTCGAAATGACCACTTTGTCGTTTCCTTTCTGGTAGCTATCAAAGGACGCTCTGGCGGAAATATCCTCAGGGAATTTTTTTTCTTCCAAGTAACAAATTAACACTGTTGTTGAGGGCTGAAAGCCTTGGGTTCCTTATTTCCTTGATTGTTATTCGTATTTCTTTTTCAACATCTGAATACTCTTCAGTGCTGGTCGTTTTATACGTTATTGACATCACTCGTCTCTCCAACATACTCCTTGGCGAGACCATGCTGATACAGTACCTCACGCAATACATGTGCAACTGGACCGTTCAAAGCACAGCACAAGCGTGGTGAACACTTCAGAGTTAAGATTTCAAGACACAGTAAGCGGGGGGGGGGGGGTTGTACCTGGTGGACCTAGTTCGATTCCTGGACGGCTCGAGGGATTTTAACCTTAAGTACCGGTACTTAATTCCCTTGGCTTGGAGACTGGATATCTGCGCCGTCCTTAACATTCCCGCAACTCATGCACCACACACAACACTATATACCTCCACCTTAACACGGAGTCTCTCAAACGCAACCACTGCCACACACCCCCATCGGAAGATCTGCCTTACAACGACTGCACCAGGCTAACAGCCGCCACTCGAAAGTATTATTATTATTATTATTATTATTATTATTATTATTATTATTATTATTATTATTATTATTATTATTATTATTATTATTATTATTATTATTATTATTATTATTATTATTATTCGAGCCTCCGGGGCTCAGGAAGCAGCACGCCGGCCTCTTACCGCTGGGATCCGTAGTTCAAGTCTCGGTCACTCCATGTGAGATTTGTGCTGGACAAAGCGGAGGCGGGATAGATTTTTCTCCGGGTACTCCGGTTTTCCCTGTCATATTTCATTCAAGAAACACTCTCCAGTATCATTTCATTTCATCTGTCATTCAATAATCATTGCCCAAGTGGAGTGCGACAGGCTTCGGCAGCCGGCACAATTTCTATCCTCGCCGCTAGATGGGGGCTTCATTCATTCCATTCCTGACCCGGTCGAATGACTGGAAACAGGCTGTGGATTGTCATTTTCATTATTATTATTATTATTATTATTATTATTATTGTTATTATTATTGTTATTATACGCGAATAAGCCCATTAAGAGTACGTAAAGTACTGTACATAGAGTCGTGCATTTGCCTTCATCTGTGCCCATATTTCTTTCATTCTTTTACTGTGGGCTTCCTTTCTGTCTTCAGACGAGGTCGTTCCAGTCTTCTCCTTCGGTTTTTCCTCCTGGTCAACTTGCCATTTGTGAAGTTTGGATCTGAAGATTACCCTGTTTTGGACAACTGCTGGTGTAATTCCTGCCTGTTTCCAATCGCTTTTGATTACGCCAGTCCATTTCATTATGTCTGTTTTAGCTCTACCCCTGTTTTCATAGAAATGGACTATTTGTTTGGTAAGTCTGTCTAGATGCAGTCTTTTAGTATGTCCATAGAAACGTAACATTCGTTTTCTAATGTAAGTGTAATATTTGTGTATTGTTTGATTTCCTGTCTGCCTCTAAGTTGGTATTGTCCATTGGTGAGTTTTGGGCCTAGAATTTTTCTTATAGTTTTGCGTTTCTTTTTTTCAATGTTTTCGATGTCTGCTTTCCTGTTCAAAGTTAGCGTCTCTGATCCGTAAAGATACTCTGATTTAATTACTGTATTGTAATGTCTTAGTTTTATGTGCTTGGAGATAGCCTACATATTTTGTTATAGATATTTTGTGTTAGTCGATATGCAGTTTCCATATTTTGGCAGCTACTTTCATTGGCTTTTGTTTCGAGTCCATTTTCCTGAATTGTTTCACCAAGGTACTTAAATTGTGATACCCGTTAAATTTTTCCATATTTTGTCTCCATGAATTTTGGTGCATGTTTGTTGCGGGTCATGTATTCTGTCTTTTCAAAAGATATCCGAAGGCCGTCTTTTTGCGCATTTTCTTTCAGGAGTCCAATATGATTCTGGGCTGTTGAAATGTCTCGAATACATATTGCCAAGTCGTCCGCAAATGCTAGGCAATCTATCGCTAGTTTTCCTCTGCCTAAAGTGATTGTTTGGTGAATTTTGAGGACCAGTTTCTGTTTGCGCCGTTCTTGTATTAATTTTTCAAAGACGTAGTTGAAGACGAAAGGTGAGAGTCCATCTCCATGTCTTGCTCCCGTTTTCATTTCAAAGGGAACTGAGGTTCCCCCATGAATTTAACCTTGGACTTCGTGTCTGTCAGTGTCTGTTGTGTGATTGCAAAGTGTTTTCATGTCTAAACCTTGTTCTTTCAATATTTGGAAGAGTGATTTGGGATCAACTGAATTATAGGTTTTTTGGAATCAATAAATGTGCAGACTAAATTTTTGCTACAAATTCTCTGATGTCTTAGGTTCAAGATTTGCTCTGGACATGATCGGTCTGGTCTGAATCCTGCCTGATATGCTCCTATTTGTGGTTCTAGTTGTTGTTGTGCTCTATCGAGAAGACATTGGTATAGAATTTTGTATGCAACCGATACCAGTGACCTTCCTCTATAGTTGTTTACATCTGTTCTGTCTCCCTTTTAGTGTAGTGGGTGAATGAACGTATTTTTCAAGTCTTCTGGGATTTTTCTGTTTTTCAAATGTCTTGCATGATTTTTGTGATTTCTTTTATGGTGTTTGGGCCTGCTGATTTGGGGACTTTCGCTATGATTCCATATTCACACAATGCTTTATTGTTGTTAAGTCATTTGATCTATCATGTGATATCTTCATCTGGTGGTAATGAATTTGGATTAGTATTTTCAGGTTCTTGTGGGGAAAATCTTTCTGTTGGTTCTGGACATTTCAGTAATCCTTTAAATTATCTGGCGATTTTCTCGCAGTTTTCTTGGTTGTTTAGTGCCAACTGTCCATTTTCTTCTTGAAGCAGGTACTTTGTTGTTGATATCCTGCAACCTTAGTTTTGAAGTTCTTATAGAAATTTCGTGTGTTGTTTCTTTCAAAGTTTTTCTCAATTTCAAGTAGTTGATCCTTTTTAAATTTCCTTTTGGTCTGTCGGATCAATTGAGCTGCCTCTTTCCTCACTGCCAGGAATGTTTTGTGGTTATTCTCCGTCTTTTTGCTATTCCAGTTGTTGTATGCCTTCTATCGAGATTGGATTGCTTGTTCACATTCCTCATTCCACCAAGGGTGAATCCTCCTTTCCTGCAGAGGAATTAGTGTCTTTTGTTGTTGTAATCAATTTGCTTTTGAGTTGTTGCTAAGTGTTTGCCTCCTTTCTGTCTAATTCTTCTTGAGAGATGGGCGGATCCTAGTGGGATCAAATTTTGGAATTAGTGGCTTCTTTTTTTCTGAATCTCTGAGTTTCAACTGTAGTTTGATTCTTATTAAGTAATGATCTGAGTCTGTGTTTGCACCCATTCTGACTTGCACATTCATAATTTATCTGTGGCTTGGATAAGAGATTGCTACATGGTCAATTTGGAATTCACCGATGAGTGTGTTCTGTGATGTCCATGTCATTTGTTATGTTGGTTTCTTTTTGAAGTGTGTTGACATGATTTTAAGGTTGAATATCCTGCAGAGTTCGACTAATCTTTGTCCATTTTGGTTGGTACATTTATGTGCTGGGAATTTTCCTATTGTTTTTTGTTTTCTTTCTTTACCTAATTGTGCATTGAAGTCGCCTAGTAAGATTTTGACGTGGTGTGGAGGAATTTTGGATACTATTTCTTCTAGAGTTTCCCGGGATTTGTTTGCCTTTTTGCGGTCTGTTTTATTGTCCTCAATGATTGGCAAGTGTGCAAGTGTGTTTTATTTCCACATTTTACGGCAATTGTCATTAATCTATCGTTTACAGGCTTCACATTTGTTATTTAGTTCAGTATGATTTTCTTGATTGCAAAAGCGACTCCTAAAAATGGTGTGTTTTTGAGAATTCGTTTTTTCTGTTTTACTTTTGAAGAGTCTGTAGTTCCCGAAATCCATTGCGTTTTCGTCAGTCAGTCTTGTTTCTTGTAGTGCCAGTACCTGTATTCCTTGTTCGTTTAAGGTTTTCTCTAGTTCATACAATTTTCTTGCTCGTATGAAAGTATTTATATTTAGTATTCCGAAAAAGGTTTTGCTGTTTGGGCGAGGTTAGGTAGAGGTCTCCGACTCCCTATGTTTACGCGTCAGTCCGGACTTCCCACAATCCGACAGTGTGGTTGTACTGTTCTTGTCAGAGTGAATTGGTTATCACCTGAGGTAAAAGTTTGATTTCTAACAAGCCTCATGGTACTTGATTATCACAAGTTTGGACCATGGTCCAGTTCTTATTACTGGAGTGGTGAGTTCCAGAACATGAATTTCCAGCCGCACATCTGGTGATCAGACGCTGACCACTTTGCCGCTTGATGCATGTCAGACGCGAAGTGGATATGAGTTGGCTCTTCCGTCCTCTCTGCTATTGGGATATGTCCTCTTCTGCCTTTGAGGCCGTTGACCATTTTTCCCCTTACCTCAGTTGATCCGGTTGTCCTAACTTGGCTATGCCTTATTCACACCTGTCATGCACCCTGTCGAGGTTGAGGGCCCCCATCCCATTGTCACACGTAGGATTATGCCTAGCTCTTACTCAATTCAGAGCTAAACCCCACGCAACAAGACCAGGCACGGAGTATTGACTGAATAATTAACCAGTATTCTAGTTACATTAATATTTATTAATTATATATCGCGAACTACGTGTACTATAAAACTGTAAAATAGGTATGTACCTAATCCTTCAAGAAACATTCTGAAATATTCGTGGTAGAGCCTAATGCTAAAGACAATAATAGAGATTAAAACTACTCTAAACTAATACATGTGAGTTTATTTTAGTTAAATACAGTTTTAGATAAAAATTTGTGAATAATTTCTATTATAATGTGTTCTACCCAAGGTCACATGTTCCAACTAGTTATAACTTGCTTTAAGTGGTTTCAACTAGCAGAATTTGATTATATTAGCTTTTACTGATTAAAAGCGGCGTTGAAGGATTTCTGGTTTTAACAGTAACGTACGTAATATCTCCAGCAACACTACAAAATTATTTTTAACGAGTGATTAAGTCATGCCTTTTCTGGTGTCATTCCAGACAAGAGTTTCATAGCTTCATTATTGTATGATGAGGTTATCTCGGACGGGAAGCGTGAGAGAACTGATGGAGCTGTGGGCGTAAGGTACTGCTCTTGAGCCATATCTATACAGTGAGATCAGTTATGATTTACTCCGACGCGCGGTGTTTTTACCCTGGGCGCTCTCGCGTTCGTTTGCCACGTGCGGATCGAGGTTAGAAGCGTTAAGGTGAAACTGTGACCGTTCACAACGCCACCAATGGTACGTTATGATCCCCAGGGGATGAAATATGCCGTTTTCCGCGTCATTCCACGATAAAAATGTCCAAGTTAGGATTTTTCCATCCGTACCGGGACACGAGACAGTGCAGGAGCGCTTGAACTTGAAGTTTTCTCACTCCAACTGCAAGCGAGATGAAATGAGACGCGTTATCGCGTGACTGAGAATCTAGGTCACTAGCAGAGCTCATGGAGGATATCCAACGTAAGAACTAACATTATAAAGTATTTCTATCATCCATTCACCACTGCCAACTCGCCGAGTTAATTGTTTTTCTCAAGACAATTAATTCAAATCGCACAGTACTCAACGGATTTTCACGTGCAAACATTCGTTTGAATGAGAGAATTTTACACATAATTATGAAGCCGAGAAGTACTCTACATAATTGAAAGAACGGTAATTACGCCGTAACAAGGGTGCGCTTTAATGGTTACCAGATGTTGGGTCTTGACCGTGGTAACGAGCTTAAAGACTCCCCTAGCACTCGTCACCATCCATGGACAGGGACCAAAGGACGCTTTTAAGATTGCTCAAGAATCTACGAAGCTATATTAATAAGATTCACTCAGTGAAAATGGGAGTATAGGAGCTACAATTTGATACCCCCTTCGTTACTGTACGTCACGTATTACTGGAGCGCATTTTGAGAAAGAGGCGAATTCCCCCCCCCCTCCTCCGGCAGCTTCAGTTTATCTTGCCTGTATATTACGGAGCTGCGGAACAGGCATTATCATTTCATTTTCAGTTCGTCATCAGTTCGTTACCAGTTCGTCGTGACTTGTGTGTGAGTTCTTTGTGAAGGAATCATTCTGAAGTGTGAACAGCTACTACAATGTTGTATTAAAGTCTGCGATTTTATGTGGAAGTAACCACAATCTGATTAAGCTATTTACGTGTACAGTGTAAAGTACAGTATGCCACTAATAAATTTAGTAGAAACGGCACGAAACTGCGATGATCGTTGTCCGTGTGACGAGGAGGTCGTGCATCGAGCCTCATACATGACTAAACTAGTACGGCGAGTGTATCAGAAACGGGCGTGAAATATTTATGAAAGTGAATGAACGGCTCATTGTCGGCAATGTATAAGGGCAGTGCCTCATCAGATAAATCCTTAACGCAGTAAAGAGCTCGACCTACGTATGACTAAGTGCAGTGGAGTATGTCTGAATTATTGTTATGCAGTACGAGGGTGTGAACACATTAGTAGCCTATCCAGTGACATTTCTAAGTGAACCAGTGAAACTTCAGGGCCTAGAGTAACTATCAGTAAGAAGGATAGGTAGGTGAGGAGGAAATAATGTTGGGCTTCAGAGACATAAGTGTCATTAGGCTGGGGTGCTCGTGTCATTGAGCAGATCCACCCATATATTTAATCTGTGATGTGTGATATAAACTAACGCATTCACATTAAATAACTTCCCCTCATTTGCATAAGGAGTCTACAAGAACGTCGGAGTGAACGAGATATCTAGCTGTCTGCCGAAGTTCCGCCTTGTATAGCAGAGATCGTCCGGAACTTCGCACGAGATCAAGCCATCATGTTCGTGACTCATCAGTTGGTCATCAAAGGACTTCACATCGCTGAGGGCATCGTGAAGGCCGCGTAAATATATGAGTGTACCCTCCTGTAAAGCTGTGTTCGTGGTTGCTGAAGGCTGAGTACATTTTCAACTACTATCATTATTTGAATATCGTATCATAACGTAAATACACAAAAGTAAATTTGCATGTAGATATAACATAGGTCGTTAGTATGCTATTTCAGTGGGATGACAGCATTTTATTTGATGGGTTTTATAGGAAATTTTTCTTCATGGTTGGGGCAACCATATTTCGTTTGTGCTTATCTATAAGGGTTTATAGTGAATGACGTAGATTTAAGAACCTTAGATTAACTAAGTGCGAAGTGTCGTAAAATAATAGGGCGTAAATATTCTGTATAAATGACTCAGATCATCACCGATTCACTGGCTAACATGAGCCATCACAAGCTTTTTAATTTGTTGATTGGACACTTCACATGAGATACGAAAACTCCCATTTAGAATTTAAGACGTCGGAGACAACGAACGAGACACGAAAATGGAATATATATTGTGCACCTATTTAGCTCGGGAGTGCTTGAAATAACTTGACCCGTGTGCTAGATTCATCTTCAAGGTGGCTTGTTTTCGGCATATCGAGGGGAAAGGGACAGCTTATTGTCCAGGCTGTAGCTCGGACGTGGTATTGTGAAATGTAGATGAAGCTCCTTTCGAGTTAAATTGATTAGCGCGAAGTGCATGCTGCACCAATGATAAAATAATTAAGGCCAGAGGTAGATACAAGGTGTAATTAGTCAGGATAAGCCGCCAGGAAAGGAATGATGTATTTTTCTGTGAAGAGACAGATTCTAAAGGGACCCGGAAGGGAGACCCGTTGTGTTTTGGAAGTGAACCAGGTCACAGCTGGCGTGATTTATGATACCCGGCCAAAGAACGAGACGGGCCGAGCGCTTGCTCTGTTTGTGAAGGGTAAAGGAGTAATATCTGTCGTATTTCCCTCAAAACAATGATTCCAAGCTACCATTTATTATTAACACCGTCGATTAAGCTCCAGTATACTGAGATGGGCGAACCCACCAGTTTCTTCTTCAGCCATTAAAACATATAGGGTTACAGGTTAACATATTCCATGTCTCAGGAGATCCAGGTTCATTCCTTGGATACAGTGAAAGTTGGTGCACACTGTTACTACCGACGGATGGATTGAACCTCCTGCAACTACATCTAGTGTATTTAAAGTGGATATGTTTTGTCTATTTACTACAGGAAGTGCAAAATTGTATATTCATGAGATATTGGATATTTGAAGTCGCCCTATTGCAACGTTGTATATAATGTCATGTTGGGTATTTGCTGGAGTCCAAATGAAACAAGCGTGTATATTATATTGCATATTCAGCAATGATTAATTTAGGGAAATGGCGTGATACGATCTTCAAATATTTGGAAATGTAGTCATAGAAACATACAATTTACTTCAGTTCATCCGAATGTTAGGGTATCGTAACTTGGTATAATTTGAATATATTAATTATCGACAGATAAAAAGAATTATAGCAGGGTATGCCCATACTAATTAAATATGTGTAATCGTGATAGGCAATGCGCAATGTGATAAGTGCAAGTGCAAAGTGTAAGTAATTCAAGAGGAAACGCCTCTTTAAGATTGAAATAATTGAATGTAGAATGAGGTGTTGAAAGAGACTACCAAACATTTAAAACGTCAAGATCAATCTGAATATTATTTGTAAAGTGTTTTGTATGGCATATCCATGTGAATAAGATGTGTTTCACTAGTATGGTAGAGTTGTTATATAAGATATAGTTTATCTTCTCATTAGTAATGAATAATGAACTAGTATTCCTCTCATAATTAATATTCCCCTACTAAAGAGATTATTAGAAGACTATCGCCCCATCGGACGGTCCATTCAGACCCGTAATGTTCTACCGACTTAGCTAGCGTACTATTCTAGTAGGGGAGATGAGACTTTGATACCGGGCTGAGTTCGAAGCTCATCGGAGGTGCTCCATTCTAATATCATGTTTGAGCCACGGTATTTTGTTTATGTACTGAAGCCTTGGACATGTGTTACAAGAGTAACACAAACGATTGCAAGAAGTCCATTAATTACCAAATTACGAAAGGAGGTGTTTAATCAGCCAACCTCCATTTTCCACACATTTTTTGGCACGTACTTACACAATTATTCATCACTCACTGTAGTTCACGTTGATGAATGTCGGCAATTTCCTGACGAATATTTTCAATTCTGTTCGGTGTGCGAGTTCTTCTTATGCACGGCATTTTTACAGTTACTCCAGAGATATTAATCGCATATGGATAAACAAAGGGGGATCGACGGGTCAAAAAAGCCCTACGCATAACTCTGTTCTGAGGAATCACTTTGTGAATTTCTCTAATGAAATTATTTGCAGTGTGACCAGTGGTAGAATCCTGTTGAAGAAATACAAAGTCATGCTCCCTGTCAGTAATTCTCTGAAAAAGGGTTGTTGATATTGCGTGCACACATAACCATAGAGGTGGAACCAGGCCTCATCCAAGAAGAATATTAAATGTGGGTCTATTTGCCCATTGTATACATGTTCCCGACTCCACTCACAATATGTGCGCCTACCTACAAGGTCACCGCGTTGAAGAGCATATGCCACAATTAATTTATATATCTTTAAGTGTAACAGTGTAGTATAACTGTATAGAGACTCGTATGGAATTTCCACTTGTTGTGCACGACGACGAAGTGAAAATTTATTTTATGAGAATTTTTCAAACGATAGCCTATGCCATCTAAATTTTTCTTCGGTGAGAACCCTACACTGCCTTCTTGGTTTCTTAGGCCGGATACTTGCAGTTCCTCAAATATATTGTGAAGATTATGGACTCTTCTACGAGGGAATCTTTCTTGAAACCGCATTTGAAATTCATGAATTGAGGTAACATGAATCGTAAATATAGACACGCCGTGCCGTTGAAAACGCACGTGCCATAATACCCTTCCTGACTAATTACAGAATTAAGGAAAGACAAACAAACACACACTTGGGAAAAGCGGAAATACGACTGCAATATCAGACACGTGTACAAGGTCAGCTAGTAGGCATGTGCAGGTGTGGAATGGCGCGGCATGCCATCTCATGTTTAGTTCCCTCACCCCGGCCTTCGTTTCGTGTGCGCGAGAAATTTACATTTTCATTCAGTCTGACACATTTTTGCACACACTCATAAAAGAAAGCCTCGTGTCCTAGTTTCTTTATCAATCAATCAATCAATCAATCAATCAATCAATCAATCAATCAATCAATCAATACTGATCTGCATTTAGGGCAGTCGCCCAGGTGGCAGATTCCCTATCTGTTGTTTTCCTAGCACATTTGTAATGACGAGTTATATTTCCTTTCGGCAATCATTTATGAGCGGGAGTAACAGCGAATTAATATCGCAACAAGATCAGTCAGTGAAGTAACGTTGAACTTTGCTGTATACCTCCAATATCCTTGTAACATAAATTAACGACAGAACACTAGTTGTGAGTGCATGGCATTAAAGGATATACACTGAGTGGCCAAAAGTTATGGGAAGGGGTTTCCCATTAGAAAATCTGCCGTGTATGACCCCTGAGCGTTGCCGCTAGCTGCGGCGTGACTGAGCAGTCTGTCTCAGGCACCAGTGTCGTGAAGATGGCAACAAGTCGTGAGTTAACCAACTTTAAACGTGGGATGATCATCGGCGCACAGCGCATGGTTCATAGCATTGCGGAGATTACACGCGAATTCGGGTTTCTGAGGTCAATAGTGTCGAGGGTGGATCTTCAATATCGCAGAGAGAATGTTACCATCCGCGTAAAGTACCGCACGGGAAGACCACAGGTGTTTAACGAACGGACATCACGTCGCCTCCGCAGAATCATACTGGGTGCTCGACTGGCTACTCTGAGACACCACCGCCCGGTTGAATGTTGGGCGTCAAGAACCCATTTCTACCAGGACAGTAAGGAGGCAACTGTACCGCAAAGGCTTCACCACCCGACCACCAACTCGTGTCCCTTTGCTGACACATCGATACAGAGCTCATGGGCCCGCTAACATCGGCAATACACCATGGAACAGTGGCGGCGTGTGATATGGTCCGATGAATCCTGGCTCCAGTCGTATCGAGCTGATGGGCGTGCGAGTGTGTGGCGTATGCCTCATGAAGTTATGAATCCCGCGTGTCAACAAGATTGTGTCCAGGCGGGAGGTGGCTCAGTTCTGGTCTGGGCGGCGTTCTCATTGTCGCAATTAGGCCCCATTTTCCGGCTGCAGGGAGCACTGACACGTGCACGCTTTGTGGACATTCTTTCACACCATCTACATACATAAATGATATGAGTAAAGAAGTGGAATCAGAGATACGGCTTTTTGCGGATGATGTTATTCTGTATAGAGTAATAAATAAGTTACAAGATTGTGAGCAATTACAAAATGACGTCGATAATATTATGAGATGGAAAGTAGGCAATGGTATGATGATAAACGGGATTAAAAGTGACGTTGTGAGTTTCACAAATAGGAAAAGCCCTCTCAGTTTTAATTAGTGCGTTGATGGTGTGACAGTTCCTTTTGGGGATCATAGTAAGTACCTAGGTGTTAATATAAAGAAAGATCTTCATTGGGGTAATCACATAAATGGGATTGTAAATAAGGGGTACAGATCTCTGCACATGGTTATGAGGGCATTTAGGGGTTGTGGTGGCACGCAGGTGGTTGGAGGAGCACTCCAGCGAAGTTACGACCATGGATTGGCCCTCCAAATCCCCCAATCGAGCACTTATGGGACGCTGTCTATGCTGGTGTACACTCCATGAACCCCGCACCAGCTACACAAGACTAATAATATTGTAGGTATCAGTGTAAGATGCGTGGGTCCAGATCCCTCCAGAACGATTCCAACACCTTGTAGAGTCGATGCCTCGCCGTATTGCGGGCGTTTTGAGGACTCGCGGAGGAGCAACTCGTTGTTAATTATCATTGAATGATTAATAACTAGTTGCTCCTACGCGAGCCGTCAAAAATATCACATTCAATATCTTCCCATGACTTTTGGCAACTCAGTGTAAATCGATTTGTGGCACAATTCCAACTTTCTTATCTATGTTCTCACAATTGAACAACCTAAAACGGCAAAGCACGCTACTCAATGTCTTCACAATAGCAACGATTCTACAGTAAACTACGCTATTACTTTACTCAAAGTATTAATATTACATGTACGCTTCGACTGTTTTAATAATAGTCATATCAGGTGAAGCTTACGACTGCAATCAAAATATTCATAACAGACGAACTCTGTGAATTTCCTAAAAATATTCATATCAGATGTACTCTGCGATTGTAGTGAAGAAATTCATATCAGATGTACCTTACTACAACAATTTTCAGCACAAACTCCAGGAAAATTCTGACATAAAACCTTATTTGACGGCAGATGGCCGAGTGCAAAGCCAAATAATATTGCAGTTACACACATTCCCACACTCTCTGCGTACGCAAGAATACATGACTGACGATTAAGGATGTTCCACGTACCCTTGATGTAAGAACAAGAAATTCTTCACTGCAGAACTTGGTGAAATAAAGTAGTATTTTCAGTTCAGTTCTATTTTGAGACATCATCAGCAATCTTAGAGCAAATATGATCACTGGTTCCTTCGACAATCTGCTGTTTAACAGAGACATTCGGTGCTCTTAATGGCTAAATAGAAAGCGAAGAACGTTACCATCTATGACTTGACATAGAATTTACATTATTTTGTATTATGGAACCGCTGATCTTCAGATTGATTCCGAACAGTCGTGAAGAGTGTACAGCACAACCACGGTAGGAACGAGAAGAACGTTGCGTAATTACAGTGCCGTAGCTGAGAGAATGGTTGTTGAAATTTGCCTCAGTTTTGGTCATGTGAAGTGGATTTGTGGAAAATTGATTTAATACACATTTATCCATTGTGGTTAAACACTAATGTATACATTTCCTTTTTCACATTATGTGATAGGGATGAAAAAAGAGTCAATATTATGGTCAGTAGGTTGGGGAAATGTACCAGGTGTATGCATAATTTTTTTCGATTTTTATGGTAAAGAAAACACGCAATTTTCAAGGGAAATTCATTTTTGTTTATTCAAAATATTGACCATCGTTTTCTATAAACTTCGCCAATCTTTCAGGTAAGTTATGAATGCCATGCCAGAAAAACTGCTTGTCTTTTTCGGCAAACCATTCGGCGAGCCATATTCCAACTTCCTCGAAATTGCTGAAGTGCTGCTCTGAGAGTGCGTGCCCCATTGATGCGAAGAGGTGATAATTAGATGGCGCCAGGTCGGGGCAGTACGGCGGGTGTGAAAGGATGTCCCATCCAAGCGATTTCAAGGTGTCTTTCACTGGTTTTGCTGTGTGAGACGGCGCATTGTCGTGTAACAAAATCAATTTGCCATGTCTTCTGGCCCATTCCGGTCATCTTTCGATCAATGCGTGATTTAAATTAATCATTTGGTGGCGATAGCGTTGTGCATTAACGGTTTCCCCGGGCTTCAAGAGTTCACATTACACAGTACCGCTCTGGTCCCACCAGACACAAAGCCATGGTCTTCTTGCCGAAGCAATTTATTGAAACCATGTCTCACATGTTCTAATCGAGGTAGCGTGTTCACCATATGTTTCTACAAGCAAACGATGACTTTCCATAGCCTTTTCCTTTTGATTGAATAAAAAAAGCAATGCGTGCCAAATGTTCTTTATCACGCACAAACATAGACATGATCACTGAACGATACAACACAGACGCTAGAGTTTGGTGGCCTCACTTTGTGTGTGTTGGTAGGTTGATGTCAGACGAACAAGCTGACGTATGTGTCAAATTCATACGCTGCGTGCTGTTCGCTGGCGCCATCTCTTAGTGAAACCGGAAAATACTTATGCATACACCTGGTATCAACTTTCTCCCGAAACTGAAGAACTGCCAGTGCCAATATTAACCGCCCTGCAACCTCATTGCTCACAAGAATTCGAAAGGACTGGGCTGTTAAGGATCATCCACCATAAGAACAGAAAATACATATTGAGTTTTCACGTAGCATATTCTAGCAATATTTAACAAAACAAATGCGTTAACAAATTATTTACTAAACAAATCTAGTTATTTATATATATGCTTCTTGATATATGAGCTGGAATATTATGACCATGATAATTATATTAACAGTTTGATTATAATTAAGCTCATTATTTATTTCTGTTTTTAGATTTTCAGCAACAGATTTTTGACTCATTAAATTTAAGTGTAGATGTTTGCAAGATAATTGTACTTAACCATTTTATTCACCTTTTTGTACACACATATGTTAAGAAAATTTAAATACAATATCCCACCATTGAATGTTCTATTCCACATCCTTCTCGTGATGGAAGCACCATCTTCTATGTTCCCTCCTTCCGTTAGGGTTTCATTAAGAGCCATTCCTAACAAATATACTCCGTCATAAAAGGCCCCAACAAAGAAATTCACCTGTAAAATTAAAACATGACATATTAAGATTTCTGCCAATACCACAATTATATCGTAGATAATTATTATGCATGGACACTTACAATGTTATTTACTATTTTTGCCTTTATTCGTACTGGAGATGTTAGGACTCATGGTCCTCTGTTACACTTCTTTATCAGTGTAGATATGTGAAAAATATTCATAAACTTATCTTACAAACTAGAATAGTGAAACTTATAAAAGGAAGTGGACAAGAAAGAAAATAAACGATACTGGACTTCCACATCAAATAATATACCCACAGAATTTCTTTTTTCTGTGGTACATAGCGTATATTTAGTCATTTGTCCGGAGGCGGTGTGGATTATTGAATAGCATCACCAAAGATGATTATACGGAAAGCGCAATAATGTGTGACGATGCCATACTGAGGCGTAATAGGCAAGATGAGGAGTGAAATAGTTTGCCATTGCTTTCCTCCTTGAGCCATGATGTGCTGCTCCTGCTGTAGACTGATCCTATGAGCAACGCCTTTACAGCATTGAGACACACACTACCACCCAGAACCTAGTAGCTCCAATATTGTCACAGCCGTAAATTAGACTAATTGTAAGACTTCGGTGGAAGCTACATATTGCTGTGGCCTGTAACACGAGGCATATTGCATCCAAAAAAAATGTTTAAAATATGTAGAATACAAAATACTCTTAACCGGGAAATTGGGTAGCACAAATGACAATAATTCACATTGTATTGCTCCCATTACATATTCGGTCACTGGTAATGCAGTTGTAATTTTATCCAGTGTCTAGGGATATCGTGATCAACAGTCACTTACAGTGAGTGTACGGAAGTCTTTCCTTGATAATTTTGTTACTCTGGTGTCCGGGTTGAGAAAGATACTGGGAAAAGTCAAACAAGATGGATTTCTCCCATTTTCTCAATAATCTAGGTAGTTAGGGTATAAAAATGACGAGTGAAAAGAACGTGGGTAAATCAGTCGGATTTGGTTTCCGTAACTAATCAACATGTACGAAAGAGGTAGCAATTAAGTAATGAAGTACACTATGTATGGCTTTACATCTCCCTAGAAAACTTCCGTACGCACTTGGAATCTATGCTACATTGAGTTCCATTCCATATTTTTACACCCTGAATCTTCAAAAAATGTTATTTCTCTCACTGAAAATTGTATTTCTGGCCTATTATTTGTATACCACACAGTGCCAGTAACTTTCTACAAATAATGTCAAAATAAACTATTCTTACAATGCATGCAGAAATACCGTAATGTTAATGTTTATTCTTAGTGATTTAAGTCCACTAGGGAGCTCTTCTGACTATATCTTTTTGGATTCTCGCTTTCGTTTCCAATACCTGTTGAGTCCTGCTATTATTTTTTCCTTTCTTTCCTGTGAAAGAGGTTTGCGTGGTTTAACAACTTTTGGTAGAGGAGACCACGAATCTAATAATTTACAAAATTTAGGGCGGTCTGAGACATCAGTATCAGAAATCCCAGCGGAAGCTTAGTCCTTCTTTACTTCATTGGGCCACATGTTTCCAGTCTTGTAGCTTTGGATGAGTGAGAAGATCTTCTTCCTAAGCCTGCCGTTGTCCATTCTCGAAAGGTGTCCGTAAAACTTCAGCCGCCTTTTTCGCATGCTAGTGCTAGCCGTTTCCAACCGTTGGTACAGTTAAGAGTTTGCTTTCAGTCGGTAGGTTCCATCCGGGAGCACTCTTAGCCCATGCATTTTCCGGAACATACGTCTTTCAATTTCTTTACAGGTCCTCCATGGTGCTTTTCTTGTTCATCAGTAAGGTGTCAGCAGCAGATAAGAACTGGGGACTGACAACAGTTTTGTAATGGCATATTTTAGCGTTTTTCGGAAAGCACTTCTTATTGTAACGGTTTTACGACAGTTGGTATGCTGCGTTGAGTTTGCCACACCTGTCTAAGATGGAAGTTCCATCTCTATCATTGGGATGGACCCTTCGCCACAATACCGGAATCGTTTGACTTTTCCTATCTTGTCATAGATGGTCATGAAAGGGGCCTTCCCGGGGCGCTTACTCTCGATGTATTTGTTCTTGTATGATATTTGTAGTCCTATCATCGCTGCTGTTTCATGTAGGGACTGAACAGCAACTGCATCTCCTCAGTGTCACTCTGCGTGACAGATGAGTGATTTCGTCGCTAGTTTCCCCCTAAAGCGACCGTGGCTCGAATTATTGTCAATGAATGTGAAATTTCCGAATTAAAATTTCACACACCAGTGGCTTAAATTCCACACGAAACTGTAGGTTTCTTGGATTCACTTCAATAGTCACGTATATCTCCAAGTTACTTCTTGTTCCTTCAATCAATCAATCAATCAATCAATCAATCAATCAATCAATCAATCAATCAATCAATCAATCAATCAATCAATACTGATCTGCATTTAGGGCAGTCGCCCAGGTGGCAGATTCCCTATCTGTTGTTTTCCTAGCCTTTTCTTAAGTGATTTCAAAGAAATTGGAAATTATTTCTTCCTCGTATTTTTCTTCACCTTTATCGACAACTACGGATGAAAACGTCGTGTGTCGGATTTAACTAATTTTACGGGAGAAGCAAGAAACGGTTTATCTTTAGATTTTGCTCTTTCAGTAGGTCTATTGATGACAAATTGATGTTTGGTTAATACGTCTGTTACAGGACATGAAGTTTTTATAGATCCGCGATTAAGAGTTGCGAGGCTTTCAGTACATTGTTATAGACTATAGTGTAACTAATATTGCATGAAAAATGGAAATAATTGCACTTCTATTTGAAAATATTAAGTTTAGGTGACTGTAACAGGTGTTTTGACAACTTGATCTCTCATTAGTTGTTTTAATATCGGGCGAGTTGACCGTGCGGTTAGGGGCGCGCAGCTACGAGCTTGCATCCGGGAGACAGTGCGTTCGAACCCCACTGCCGGCAGCCCTGAAGATGGTTTTCCGTGGTTTCCCATTTTCACACCGGGCAAATACTGGGGCTGTACCTTAATTAAGGCCACGATCGCTTCCTTTCCAGTCCTAGACCTTTCCTATCCCATCATCGCCATAAGACCTGTCTGTGTCGGTGCGACGTAAAGCAAGTAGCAAAAAAATTGTTTTAATGTATTGAATGCACATTATTACGGGCAACTAAAACTGTAATGTTTAATCATTATCAATGGCCAATGGTGACCATGAAGTGTGCCTGATTTACATGATTTACTAACAGATCGCTGGAGGACAGAATAATTCAGTTTTCGAATGTTTCCTCATTGAGCAACTTGACATACGATGTTTTCACCCTTTACTTGAAATATTTATATTTTAGAAGAAATATAAATGTACTTACGAGGATTTGTTTCTGAAGTTGTGTTGATCCCATTTAGAAATTGGGTCTCTTTAGTTATATCTCTACATTTCCAGTCTTTTCATTTTGTCTGAAATTCCTCATTTCTTTTCGCCAGTCCATAAACACACTGATTTCTTTTAACCCAACTCGTCCCTCTTACTGCTCGTCTGCGGTCGGGCTTGAAAAATCTCCCGTATCTTTCTCTGTTGATAATTCTGGTGATGTGATCAATTGATGTTGATCAATATGACTTTGCTGGACGTCTCTAGGTTCATGTAGTCTCCTTTTACACTGATGTTTCTCTGTATGTCTCCTTTTTACTTTCTCACACTTTTTCTTAGATACACAATTCATGTAGCTCTGCGTCTATCTCCAGCTTATTCTACAACTTTATGACCTATACAGTAACTGTCAGGAAGAAAGTTTTATAGACCCTCATTTCTGCTTCTTTTAAATCCCTATCACCTCCTATTGTATTACTTACGTAGTAGCCTACATATTCTTTGCGTTTTGAATTTTGTGACTAATTTCTGAGTTCAGTTTTCAATCATCATCACCTTTAGAGCTTGAACAGCTTAATCTGTTCGAGGATCTTCTTCTTCCATTACCGGATCTCATTTAGTGAAATGCATGATTACATTTGCTGACGTTAATTTATGTCATGGAATGCCCATACTCATTCGGAAATAGTATTCTGTAAGTAATATTTACTATTGCTAAAAAAACTAACATCATCAGCGTATTTTCGTTTCGAACGAAGAATAAGTACCCTTCGATATACAATCATCAGATTAACTAGAATTTGGAAAAGTTAGACAATATCCCATAACAATAAATTAAACTTAATAAGAAAATTTATATTTCTCATAGGCACTAATGGCTCAGAAAGCTGGGCCGTGAACAACACATCATAGACAAAGAAAGTTACTTTTGATATATGGGTATATGGATGATTACTAATAATGCCACGGGCGCAGTACCGAAGTAAGGTAACAATTTGAAAACTATTATACATCAAAAAACATCTGTCGAAGGAAATCTTGCAATAATTTGCAGAAGAAGTGGTGACCATGAAAGATTAGTCATGCAAGGCATCATCAATGGTAAACGTTCAGAAAAAAGGTGTCCAAATCGTTGAGTGAACGAAGTAGAAGAGCTCAGTGGGTAAGAAATGCAAGAAGCAATCCACATAGCGCAGAACTGAATAATCTTCCATCTGTCTTATTTTGTTATTTCCAAATATACTTTCTTGTTCTACATCGGCAATGATCTTTTCGTATAATGCGACTGAAAAAGATGATACTAGTGACTGTATTCACACTGGTCTTATTTTTTAATTTCCAACTATACTTTCTCGTCCTACCTTGGCAATGATTTATGATTTGATCCATGAAGTATAGGATGAGGAGGGGACTGATTCTAGCACTTTGGTTAACACACTTTTCCATTTTAAATTAGTTGAAAGTTAGACCATTAAACCTGACAGCCCCTATGCCTACGTTGCCTAGGCTTAGTATTATATTCCCCAGTTTAGGACTTATGTGCTACAGAAGCCTTGTCAAGGGTCATACATTTCCTCAGGTAGGTACTATACTGAAGACTGATTTCAGATCTATAAAAGTGCCGAAAGATCCTTCTTACTGTATTTTCTATCACAGTCCTCAGCAAGATGATTAAATCTGTGTTTAACGATAAGACCTAAAGCCATCCTTTTTTTTCAATTGCTATCTTGATCTCCTATCTATGATACGCGAGTAGATCCTCTAGATATCGAGCAGTTGGGTTGGATTATAATATTTTCTTCCCAGGTTCCCTTTACTATTTCTTCGTTCTATTCTATCATAAATAATTATACGATACACTTCCCTGCTGTCCTGCTTTCAGTGTGGAATTAATTTTACACGCGTTATCCTAAGTGAACACTCAGCCGATTCGTTGAGAGAGTTATCATAAGGTTTTATTTCATACTGTATAAATAAACTAAAAGGAGTACGTAACTAAAAGTTAGACGTTGTTGATGTAGGTGAGATGTGACAGGTCTTATAGGCTAGTTTGACCATGAGAGTTTGGCTACGCGAATAAAGTGGTTCTTCAGGACTTTACGGAGAAGTGCTTCAAGTGAAAGTGTACACGGTAGTTCACCATTTAGTAAATATACTAAGTGAATGAAAATATGAAATCTGCAATGAATTTAGTAAATTATCAATCAATCACTACTGATCTGTATTTAGGGCAGTCGCCCAGGTGGCAGATTCCCTATCTGTTGTCTTCCTAGCCTTTTCTTAAATGATTGCAAAGAAATTGGAAATAAATTGAACATCTCCTTTGGTAAGTTATTCCAATCCCTGACTCCCCTTCCTGTAAACGGTTATTTGCCCCAATTTGTCCTCTTGAATTCCAATTTTATCTTCATATTGTGATGTTTCCTACTTTTAAAGACACCACTCAAACTTATTCGTCTAGTGATGTCCTCCCACGCCATCTCTCCGCTGACAGCTCGGAACATACCACTTAGTCGATCAGCTCGCCTCCTATCTCCCAAGTCTTCCAAGCATAAACTCTGAAATATTTTTGTAACGCTACTCTTTTGTCGGAAATCACCTAGAACAAATCGAGCTGCTTTTCTTTGGATTTTTTCCAGTTCTTGAATCAAGTAATCCTTGTAAGGTTCCCATACACTGGAACCATACTCTAGTTGGTGTCTTACCAGAGACTTATATGCCCTCTCCTTTACATGCTTACTACAATCCCTAAATGCCCTCAAAACCATGAGCAGAGATCTGTACCCTTTATTTACAATCATATTTATGTGATTACCACAATGAAGATCTTTCTTTATATTAACACCAAGATACTTACAGCGACCCCCATAAGGAACTTTCACCCCATCAACGCAGTAATTAAAACTGAGAGGACTTTTCCTATTTGTGAAACTCACAACCTGACTTTCTACCCCATTTATCGCTATACCATTGCCTACTGTCCATCTACCAACGTTATTGAGGTCATTTTGCATTTGCTCACAATCTTGTAACTTATTCATTACTCTGTACAGAATAACATCATCTGCAAAAAGCCCTATCTCTGATTCAACTTCTTTACACATATCATTGATATATATAAGAAAACATAAAGGTCCAATAATACTGCCCTGAGCAATCCCCCTCTTAATTATGACAGGAACAGATAAAGCTTTGCCTACTCTAATTCTCTGAGTTATATTTTCTAGAAACGTAGTCACCCTTGCAGTCACTGTTTTGTCAACTCCAATTGCGCTTGTTTTTACCAGTTGTCTCCCATTATAGTGATATCCACAATGAACACATGTTGAGAAGGCCAGCACCATTTTGAAATTAAACTCAGAGAGAGTTCCATATGCAGAGCAGAGAGATAGCATTGGATCTTTAGTTTGTTAAAAGTCTGAGTGAAATGAGCTCAAAGTGCAGGAGTGATTCATGATATTAGCATTAAAGAGCCAGTGAAAGTGATACACTCTGTGTTTTAGCATTTCGCAAACCTTATGAGTGATATTCTATACAATTATGAGCCCTAATTGGAAATATCGTTAAAACAAAGATCACAGCTTAGAAGCAAGACTCCAGTGCCATTTTGAAGCCAAAGACAATCTGTGGAAGAGCAGGCATGCCATCGACGAAGGACAACGAAACAAAAGAGAGTGAAGACCAGTGCAGCATTTGTATTGAGCAAGGCAACAACAATCATAATGTAATCGAATGCAAAATTGCGGCAGATAGTAGAATTTTCAGTGCAATGGCCTATTTCTTGAGGAGAGTTCGAAATAGCTAAAACAAGTGGAAGCTAACCTGACAGTGCAAAGACAGCAAGTCAAAGATGATTCTAGCCAGGACTGTCCAGTAGAAAGTGCAAAGCGTGCTACCTCTACAGATAGAATCAGTACTGGAGGTTATGAAAGACAATCCGTACAACAAAATAATGGAAAATATATCAAACAAATAGGAAAAAAATTACCGTATATCCCGATTCGCGGTAACTAAGGTCAAAGCTCCAAATAGAGCCCGAGATAGCCATCCCCACAAAGATAATGTAACCAAGAACAACACTGAAGGAAACCCGGAATCGCACATCACATCAGGATGGGAAAGATAGTCAAAAGAAATGGCCAGCTGTGGAATATAGATCTTCAATGAATAGGGGGTGGGGTGAAAGGAAGGCAAAGTTTGATTGCATATTCGTAAATCATTGTAAGTGTTAAATACTCGTATGCAATTAGTATCTGGAGAAATCTTCCCTCGTTGTAATGGAATTGTAACAGCCTCTTTCACCCGAATTAAGGACCAATGAGCAGTACAAAGGACACGACAAGCGGGGCCTGAATAGATAGCTCATCTAACTCTCATTGTACAGGGATTTTGTCAAACACTGGACCCGACATATTCATGGTTAAACAAGGAACCATGAGCGACATTGTAATACGTCAATGAAACATAAATAACACAATGTGGTTTTCTCTCACAACATTTAGTTAATTGCTCCATACAAACCTCTTCTCCTTCAATGAAGTTATAGCCGTAATACAAATGTGCTCGTCGTCTTACTTTGTTCGAAAATTCATTATACTTTTCGCTGGTGGGCTGCAGCAGTGATACACGAAGGAGGGCTTCATACGCTTGCCTAGCTACATCATCATGGCTGTCCTCCATTTTCCAATCATGATCACCCCAATATGGGCCCTAAAGCAATAGAAAGGGTATTTTTGTTACAAATATAATATTATTACCTCAAACTCAAAGTTATACTCGTACCTACTTCACTATTCTTATATTCTTTCAGTTTTCCATTGTTGAACATGGATATTTTCATTACTTTTCCTCCCATTACAGCAATGTGTGGCTTTAATAATAGTATCTACGATACATTCAATCGTCTTACATTTTGCTTAACGTCATAGCATAAGGAGAAGTACGTTGTGTGCTAATATTGATGTCAATGAGCACTAGAGGGATTGTTAAGTGATCTCTGGCTCTTAATTTGCATTACCAGTCGAAAGTTTTCGATCAACTAAAATAATTATGAAATTATGCATAAATAAATAGGGACGGGCTAATATTGCACAGACTGACATCCAACGAACTCGTAAAGATAAATAAAAGAAAAATGTATCCTTATCTTGTACGAAGGTTGTAACTTAAATAGTGGCAACTATTTACAACAGATACAAAAGAGTTACATGTTAGCAACCTTTACTGCCCTTCAATGTAGTCACCAGCGTTGTGTATAACCCGTTGCCAGCGATGTGGAATTCGTAGTATACCATTAGCAGAGCCTGTTCTGTTGATGGTGCGAATGGAGCGGTCTACTGCCTGTCGAATCTCTGCAACAGTTCTGAGTTCACGGATCGTCTGGTTTCGATCACTGTCCAGTAACGCGGCAAGAGCATGCACTTCTTCTCTGACGCTGGTAAGACGACCTGCCCGATGAATGTCCGCTACAGTTGCCGACCATCGTTGAAGGCTTTTACCTAACGTGCCACTGTTCTGCAAAGCTGCCTCTGTGGATCAGTGGTAGAGTGTCGGCCTCCGGATCCCAAGATAGCGGGTTCAAACCCGGCAGAGGTAGTCGGATTTTTGAAGGGCGGAAAACAGTCCATTCGACACTCCATGTCGTACGATGTCGGCATGTAAAAGATCTCTGGTGGCACATTTGGTGCTCACCCGACAAAATTCATTAAAAATCTCAGCCACAGACGCCCAAGAAAGTTTCAGTTTAGTTGGTCTGCCATCTAGTGGGCCTAGAGTAAAACGGAACGTCGAAATTGACGAGCAGACAGTCAGATGGCGTCAAATTGAAATGCCTACACACGGTAGCTGAGGCCATACGATTATTATTATTACTGTTCTGTAAGACAATGCAGATTCCCCGCAAGCCTCTTGAAGACCTTGATGACACTGTCGTGCTGTACGACATCTGGCACATTCAATCTTGATAAAACTCCGTTTTTCCTGTTTGGAAAACATAGTGACAACGTTACGTTAGACCGCTAGCTCACACGTGACTGTGTTTCTCTCGCTTGTGCGCACGCAGGTGATGTGGGAATGGCGAGTCAATTTGCTCTGAGGTAAGGTAGGTATGTAACCACCGTGCGCTTTTAGCGACAATATTAGATTCCGTTGCATAGCGTCTCCACAGCAGTGTTGCCACTATTTAAGTTCCAACCCCCGTATTTGAGTTTCCACTAAAAGTAGACTACATGTTCTCCGTTAGATAAAAACAGCACTGGAACAGATGAATCTGGAACAGTGTTTAAATCTGCCTCAATCTTTCAATCACAGTTATAAATGCAAGGAGCGTTTGTTTAAATTATACATCGTATATGCCATGACTTTTTGTTTCAGTTTTGTGATGGTTAATTTTCATGCAGCCTGAGTACAACAGGTCGGTGTGACGCGAACCAAATAGGGCTATTATTGTGGTCCTGCACAAGGAGGGCTATTCGACGAGAAAAAATATCTTCAAAAGTTAGAGTGGTTCAGTCTAATATTGTGTATACACTTCAACGGTTTAAATAAACCAGGACTAATACGAGTGCACCTCGCTCTGAAAGGTCTGAAGTTGCATACTAAAGGTAAAGCAAATTCTCCGTCGTCTACAGGAAACCGAAGAGAACCGTACTGCACCAGACCTTAGTCAAGAACTACAGGTACATACGTGCGGCTCCGATTTATATTTAACTGTACAGCATGGGCTTCATGATGAAGGATTTTAAATTGACGAATAGCTGTAAAGAAACCACTTTCAGTTATGCAGAATAAAACAGACTCCATTGGGCACAAAAGCATAACAGCTTGGGCTCTGAACTATGACCCACGGTTCTATACACAGATGCATCAAAATTTAAGGGGTTCAGGGAGCATCCGAGGGTTCATATTTTTCGATGTCGTGGAAAGCGAATGGATAGTCAAGGTGTAGTTCACACAGATATGCATGGATGGTTTAGGAATATTTCTGGAGCTGATAAATTTGGTAACCTTGTAAAGGCAAATTGACTGCTAACAAAGAAACTTTATCATTCAGTAGGCTACTTCACAGACACGCCGTTCGTTCTGGGAAGAAATTTGTTGGTCTTCGATTTGTCCTACAACAGGACAATTACCCTAAACATAGTTCCCTATGTATAGAAATTATGTAAATAACAAAGAAACACAAGAGGAGTTGTAAAATATGCCCTAGCGAGCTTAAGCACATCGAATTCTATGAGATAGTTCAACTGAGAGGTCATAAAATAGAGAAACTAGTGAGTACAAAGTGTCGAAACAAGAAATAGATATCAGAACTCACTATTCCGAATTCCGAGAGTTCATTCGACTGGAGGAAGCAAAAATCTAAACAAAGTTACGTTTTATTCACTGTTTTCCAAATAGTAATGCTCATAGTATTTAGCATACTATATGCCATTATTTCTATAGCCTCCAAGACAATTTATTTTATGTTTAACCTTGTATACTAAGATGATCGAAAACTCTGGACTGACAGTATACCTTCTATGTCATTTGAAGTACCTAAACTATAGATAATCGAACAATCTTCTATTTTCATTTCACAAATTAAGTAATGATACTAAATACGAAATTCAAAGATAGTTATTCGTCAGGTCACGTAAGTATATATACGTATTCATTTAATTAATTTAACCTTGTGCAAGAAATTAATTTGATTGAACTTTTTGCCAGTACTAGGCGATTCACATTTTAAAAGTAGAAATAAGTCAAGTTGTTTCAGTTCCACTTCCTTAAAATTATTTGCGTAAAATAAATTACATATTTCTAAAAGACAACTAAATCCAATACGCATGCAACTACTGTAGCATTTTTAGAATATAAGTAATATTTGGTACATACCGGGAATATTTCAACATCCAGGAACACCCAATCTCCTTTTGTCATACCTAAGGAATGGGCAGCTAGCATGAACTTCCTCACCAAAGTGCCACGGACACTCAAAATTACAACTGTAACATGAGAACAATATATTGGTTCCTCTCTCAGTGTACAGATATAACTCTCATCACGTCACCTTTACCATCACACAGGTATTTTTCAGAGTCTTAAAACATTTTTGTAATCGTAGAGATATACAAAGAAATATAATTGCTAAACTTTTTTAGGATAAATTTTTATTTCATTACTCCATCGAAATGATTGGAAGAAAAATGTATTAAACTGAGTCTCAGAACGCCTAAACTGATTAAATATTAGGAATATACGAGCAATATTATTATATATTACCGTTTTACAAAAAACTTGACAAATGACCGAAGGACTTTTTTGAATTGTAAACCGAGCTCTAAAATTAACAGTGGCATATAGCTCTTTAACATTAAATACAGTAGTTCACCAGTGGAAGTGACCTACACTCGGGTATGCTGTTCTCGACGGTATTTCGTCATATTGTGGAGAGTACTTTGTACGAAGGTCGCTAGGTCAGTATGGATTACGCAACACTCCCGATTTCCTACTCCAAGTATGAAACAAAAATATTCACTACAATGCATCTTCTTCTAGCTACACTCCCCCTCAAACAAAAAGGTGAACAAATTGCGCTCATGTCTCTTAATTCAGTTTAAAGCAAGGAGTTACAAAATAAGAGGGATTCCTGCCTGTGATAAGAAAGTACACGAGCTTTCCTTCTCAAAAATATATATTGCTTTTCTATCCATCTGCAATATGAAATTGCTAACAACACATTAATTTTCCCTATAAATTCTGTCTCGTGAATCATTTTTACTAAACTCGCATTACCATATGTTAGTTCCTTAATTTCTACCCTAATATGTTATTTCCTGGAAGATACAGGAGCATCGCATGCATCTGTCTCCATTTTTGTGAAAATATCTAAATCCTTGATCCAGTAATGTAAAGTTATATACCTCCAACAGTTGCGCGCTCATATACCTCAAAGTATACTATGAAGCATCACTACTCCTATGTTGATACTGAATTTGTACTGTACGATTGAAATCGCATTCTTCCCACGACTATTCAAGGGGTACGTACCGCTACTTCAGTCTCCTCGTAGCATGATCCTTATTTGACTGCCTTAGCTTGGCCATTTGTTAGGACAAAGATAATGAAACCATCAGTTAATTACGGGCATGTATAATGTGTTTCAAACTTCTGACCGAAATTCACTACTACCATTACTTGAACATAACTGAAAATGACAATTATCCCTACATTACCAAAACACCAATGTGTTTTACTGTCCCACCATTTAGAAAAGTGATAATAGTGCTACGAAATACATACGAATTTCAAGATTGAAAAATAAAGTCAACTAATTCCTGTTAAGAAATGTCCTTTCACAGAGAAACTATTCGCATAAGCTATTTATAATACACCGTTTTCGTATGAATATCAAATACATCATTTCTGCTTCCACAGAGCTACAAATAACACGGTAAAGGAGAAGGCATGATTCATTCACTACATTGAACATATTCGGACCCATATCGAAAGATCTTACTGTATAATGCACTAAGTATCAAGTTTCCAGCAGTAATCACATCATATTTCAGTGAAGGGTACTTGGGAATGTTTGACAGGTTTTGGAATATATACCTTAGTATTCCATATATATATGTGTGTGTATAAAAAAATAAACAATGATCACACAGAAACGTTGTTCCTATTCACTCTTTAAACCTTTAAATATTTTCAAAATATTCTTAACACAGCAAACTTTGATAAGGTACGAGACAAAACAGCAGCTCAATTACGGGTCAATATACTCATATAACTGTTTCATGGCTGTAAGTCACATTTCCTTGTTTGGAAAGAACGCCAAACCAAATATAAGGAACAGACGTCAAAAGCAAGTATTTCATACTGCCAATAGCATTAGGAAGTAAGTCTTACTAAAGAACGGCTTAAATTTATAACAAAATAACCCTCAATTTCACTAAAAGTGAAGGAAAACAGTTTTTCTATGAATGTACTATTTCTGTTAATCCAGATTTATGGAGGTAATAACATAAACTTCAGTGTTGATAATACTTTAGGAAATAAGAACATGTTTCACTTACCTCTGGCGTACATACTTGCATCTTGAAGATAATGTTCCAGTGGTCCCTCGTCATTCCCGTCCAGTTCTTTCACAAAACGAATCAGATCTGCTCTCCGTAACCCATGCTCCAAATTCTTCCCTGAATCATAAAAGCAATTGTTCCAGTAGTAAACAGTTATCAGTGTTGGAAATTTAACAAAATATATTTACATACTTCACTAGCTTCAAAATTACCACTTGCATGTTCATCAAAATCGCGTACAATTTGAATTCCTTATCAAACAAAGCCAATTGCTTAAGGTCAATAGGTTTCTGAGAATAGAAAATTCAAAGAAATTATCATACATAAGGACTTACAAATGAAAGGTAACACGTTCGCTGCAAGAGAGTATCTTTGGTGATTCAATAGTAAGGAAGATTTGCAAACAATTCTGAAAGCAAGTTATCATTCTCACTCTAAAATATTGAATATACATAACCTGAGCAGTAGTGTTCGTTGATTGGAAACTACTTTGCCTCAAACTTCGGATAATAAGTTAGCAATTGAAAAGCAAACTGGTAACAGACAACGATAAGTAATTGGTAACTGATAAACGCAGAATAAAAATGACATCTCAAAGCCATGAAAGTTCATAAATGTATTTATTTACCGCACACAACAGTGCTATTTCGATTAAGTGTGTGGCACTCTTATAACACAGACATATTAATAAACATATATTGCTACTAATATTCTGCTCATGGCTACATTTTATCGTATAATATACATAGTGGCCTACAATGGAGACATTAATTTTAGTTGAATTCAAAAGACAGTGATAAACAAAAAGACAACATGAAAACGTGAACAAATGTAAGTTAATTATAAGTATTTAAGGAAATTCGTTATGATACGTAAATGTAATACTACGAGTGCGGACCGCTATCACAGCATTTTTTCAAACAGGAAACACTCAACACATGTACTGTATAACTCTCAAACCTAGGCTGCAAATTCCTTTGGAAATAAATTTGCAGATACAGGACGTCATGCCCGACAACAAATTTATCGTCATGAGAGAACTTTTTGGTATTTTCTGCCTAGTACTTAATCCTCCTATTAAATGATAGCATGAAATAAGTAATGTATATGTAGAATGCTAACATATCCTCCTTACTCAAATAAGTTATCGACTTAAAAGTTAGGCTTATTTTTACAAGACTGAATTTCACAAACACCTCTATCAACAGTACGTAATGTCTCATATCAATGAAGTCCTAAATAAGCATGTAATTGTGACTGAATATCACTCTAGACCAACTACATACATACATACATACATACATACATACATACATACATACATACATACATACATACATACATACATACATACATACATACATACATACATACATACATACATACATACATACATACATTGCCGGGCTGAGTGGCTCAGACGGTTAAGGCGCTGGCCTTCTAAACCCAACTTGGCAGGTTCGATCCTGGCTCAGTCCGGTGGTATTTGAAGGTGCTCAAATACGACAGCCTCGTGTCGGTTGACTTACTGGCAAGTAAAAGAACTCTTGCGGGACTAAATTCCGCCACCTCGGCGTCTCCGAAGACCGTAAAAGTAGTTAGTGGGACGTAAAGCAAATAACATTATTATTATTATTATTATTATTATTAGTATTATTATTATTATTATTATTATTGTTATTATCATCCATACATACATACATACATACTGAAGCGTATCACATGTTCACGGTCCAGTATATCAACATATTATTAATCAGCATAGTTATTTATTCATCATTTCAACCGCCTGGATATTTCAAATATAGCGCTAAGCGGAACCTGAACTCCGTGATGTAGAAGGAGTCGTCCACGCAGAGCTAATATATTGACCGTGTGAGTACTTGAGAAGACCCCGGTATATCAACGAACGTGGAGTTCAAAGTATTCCAAACCAACTGACTAGAGAGAGAAACCAGGGAATGAGCGCGAGAGAGCACTTTGAAATTTGTCACGTGGAGCATAGAGTGCCAACTCCACGTAGAGAAACACGAGTGATCCAGGCTTGTCATAGCTATTTATTCCAAAAAGCTAATTGTAACCTATATCGGGCTATATTATGTGTACATATGATTTATGGTAACGATGTTTTGTCACTACGGTATTATCCAAGAAGAGCTGATATTTTGCGGTTCGACTTCAAACAGCCGTTGCAGACGAACTGTCACTTCACAGAGGCGACCTGTACAGAGTCTGGTGCTTCCCCGAGGGTAACGGCCGCGGCCACAACTTATACATATACGAGAGCCGGTCATTCTCTTAGTCTCGTCCGCGCAGTCGCGCCGTAATTATTTTCTTATTCGGACAGTGTATTATTCTAAGTGTGCCGTACGTTCCGATGCTAGACTTCGAGGCCGCGTGCCCTTCGTGTATCAAATTGAAATGAGTATTTGAACTTAAACTACGAACATGTAACTTGTAATACGAGTATTGACTCTGAATAATAATCTCAGTATCAAACTAAGGATAGCTCATCCGAGCAGTGATTGCTAGTTCGAGCTGTATTGAAAATATCGAGTACGCAGAAATTTTAGTGTGGTTCCCGCTAAGTTTAATGCCTTTATAAACTTGTGTTGTTCGTATCATCGTTGTTTAAATCTGGCTATGGGCTGGACATTGTTATTTTTCTCATTTATCAGATCAAATGCGTATTTGTATACTGTAGGTTTGGAGAAAAATAATAAATATCTATCTATCTATCTACTTTATAAACTTGTCCGTGACCGGTTATCTAATCCAAGTGGGCACTACTTTTGACGAACTAATTCGGAAGTAGGAGATTTAGCAAATTGATCTCGCCCAGGTTATAGCACCGTGCGATATTCGTACAAGGCAAATATAAAGAGGAGTATTGGTGTTTGCAGCCACCATTTCCAGAACAAAACTAAGCTCAAGAAAGAATACGATGACTAAGCAGAAGCCAGTCCAGAGGATCGAAGCCTAGTGTTCCAGTCTTGACGTCCACGGTGTCATGAGGGCCTAAGCCAACCATGGTCCCGACTGGGAGCCGGAAGCGATGATGGTGGATATCAGATGAGTTGATCTACACTTCTAAGTATGATACATAATTTAAGCTCGAATTGTGTCCTGTTTCAATTAAATGTTAATATTGCAAATATTCATTTTCCTTTCAGTAATTTATATACCTTATGCATATTATGTTCAATTTAAATTCATTTACACCTGGGGCTGACCATTTGCGAGTGCATTTAATAGCTTTGATCAGAATGGTTTGAGGGAATAGTAGTTTAATAGTTATGCGTTGTTTTATTGTATTTATGTGACACTTTTTCCTGTAGTGCAAGTCTACTGATGTTATGATCATTTACATAATCGGAGGTAACAGAACCTCATATGTTGTGCGAGGATAATGGCTGGATTACTGTGTAGTTAAGGCTAGGATGAGCATGCTGCATGAATTACAGCTTGGAGCCAAGCCAGCGGGTCCTTATTATTTACCACCGTCGTAATGAGATAAGTTATGTAAGAGTAATTAAGTGACAGATCAAACAGTGGCCGAGGTTAAGAAGTGAATGCATTGAGGATATATTTAAAAAGCCGGGATTCGCCTGAAGTCCTTAGTATCGCCACTGAATGAGATATGTTTGAGTTGCGAGACAACCATTTGAGAGGCTGGTAGTAGCCCGAGTTACGAACCTGCGTACTGTGAGATGAAAAGCCTGTAGTGAAATGTTCGTGTTAGCCACTAGAGCTAACATCTTTATAAGTGATATAGAGGAGCCGTGAGATGGCTTAATTATGCCGCAAGTGATATAGATAGCGAGGAAGGCTTTTTATGTATTTGCTTCCCAGCGTGCTAGCAGCTGAAGCTGGTATATTTTGTCAGCCAAGAAGGCTGGTTTTTGTGCGAACTGCAGGTTGGAAAGTTGTCTGTGGGTGGTGCGGTGCGAAGCGTAGTCCCGTTACATTGTACCTTGAGTGAGGGGAGGTCTGTGAACTCTTAAACTTTTCACTTTCGTTGGCTCATTTATTTCGCTCGCCCACCTGTTGGTCTTTGCCTTGAGGTTCCCAAATCTCGCCACGTGGGCGTGACCCATATATTGACATCCCAGGAGTGCAGCGGAATGTCATACCATATGAATTCAAGAGTGTATTTACCTGTGTATTTCAGGGTTGAGTGAATTTATTTTTGTTTTTGTCATATCATGTTTGTGTGTACAACGTTGATTTAAGTTGTGTGACAGCACGGCTTGTATTATTGTTCGGAGGTTTTTCCCTCTTCATTTGCATTCGGGCCGCTTCCGAGATTGTAGAATCAGTGTTTTTTGGGGTTAGGGATGTCAGTCCCGAGATTGCGTGTATTTTATGTGTTTGCCGACATGTTAGGAATATTTGTATGTAAATAGTTGGGCGTGACAATGCGAGTCTTATTATTGTGTATCATCATTTCAGTGTTTACATTTTCTCAAGGCTTTAAGCCATACCGTAGATAAATTCATCTGATTAAACTCCGCGCAAACACGCGATCCACCCGATAATTCACCACTTACGACACTTTATTTTGGGTCCTTAACCCATATTCCGGCTCACATTTCGTGACGTCGATTGATGTTCATTGTAAATACCTGTAAACCTGTGTATATTATATTGGCGTATTTTCTCTCATGCTAAGTAGCTTATTAAAATTTTGTTCAATCATCTAAATATACGACTTCTCATATAATTAAGATATGTAGACTTATACCTGTCCTATTTTGTTTAAGTAAATTTTAGTTAGATTTTGCACCCACTATTCTACCGGGCGATGCACGCAGCCTCTCCGCTGAGCTAGGCCAAGGCATAAACGACAGGGTAAGGTACAATACATACATACATACATACATACATACATACATACATACATACATACATACATACATACATACATACATACATACATACGTACATACATACATACATAGGTACTGAGATATTGGTGACGATTAAGGAGAGGGGAAGGTGGTTTACTGTTGAAAGAAGCTTTCCAATATCAGATTGCAAGTAGGTATAGTGAATCCTGGGCTAATCAATTAAAAAGGATTATGGAAGGTCTGGGATTATGGTGCTTGTGGGATGAACACTGGAGAACACTGGAAGATTGTTATAAGGAGGGTTAAGGATATACAACTGCAAACTTGGAGGGAGAAATGTACGAAAAGAGAGACACTAGACATACTGAATAGGATTAGTTAGTAGGGTAAGAAATAGTAATGTAAACAAATCGGCGATTCCCACCTCAGCCATCCTCGAAGTGGTTTTCCGTGGTTTCCCACTTCTCCTCCAGGCAAATGCAGGGATGGTACCTAACTTAAGGCCACGGGCGCTTCCTTCCCTCTTCCTTGTCTATCCCTTCCAATCTTCACATCCCCGCAAGATCCCTGTTCGGCATAGCAGGTGAGGCCACCTGGGTGAGGTACTGGTCATCCTCCCCTTTTGTATCACCGGACCCAGAGTCTGAAGCTCCAGGACACTGCCCTTGAGGCGGTAGGGGTGGGAACCTTTGCTGAGTCCGAGGGAAAACCCGACCCTGGAGGGTAAACAGATAAAGAAGATGAAGAAGAAGAAGTAAAGATAAATTAATCGACTTTACCTATACTATAACGTTACATACTGAGCTGTGGGACATATCATTTGACAAGTACCGAGACCGAAATTTAAAAATGACGAATGGTCTGAAACCGCAAGTAAGTTTAGTGTTTCGATAGATGGTGCGCTTTCGAAACGTAAAGGTTTAAGGTCATGTGGTAGACGTGAAAAAATGAAGTTGTCGGCCAAGAAGAAAAGTGGCAGTGGAGGTTGTGAACAAGAGAGTTCCTGGTTTCTCTACAAACATCTGGCATTTGGACTTTATAACCATGCAGTAAAGTTTTCAAACAGTTAATTGTCAAGTCTTATTTCACGACATAAATTCGTATCCAATGTCTTTTATCTAAATACGAACATATCAACAAAAATCGTTCCTTGGTACTGTACTAAGACATTATCTGAAAACCTCTAATGTATAAAAAGTCATCGAAAAATTTAGTTTCATTTACCACAAGAACTCTTTGTAAACCACGTTTGTGGTATTGCCTTTTGCGGCTAAGGTGACCATGCGAAACAGAACTGTACATGTGACAAAGAGTCATCTTTCAAGTCAAAAAACGAAGTAGTATACTTTTAAAGGCGATTCCAAAACGTATTTCAACGTTTGTAACATCTTTAGTTTTTAAGATTTAAGTAGCCCTATAAAAAGAATTCAGCTCCTTTATCAGTCCTTCCCCTACTCCCAAACCCACCCCACCTAAGTGGATTTTAAGAAAACAGAAAATACACGTTCCTTTATATTTAAAGAAGATTCCAAATACCAATTTTCACGTCTGTAATATCTTCAGGTTTTGGGATATAAGTATCCTCATAAAAATAATTGAACTGTTTTTCACTTCTTTTCACCCCCGTTAGGTGACTTTTCCGAAAGCAAAAAATACATGTTCCTGTATTTTAAAGGACTCTCCAAATACCAAGTTTCTTGTCTGTAACATGTTAAGCTTTTGACGTACAGCGTTGATATACCGGTACTCATTTTTAAAATTCACCCGCTTTTTCAATTTTTCAGCCCCTTAATTGGATTTTTCAAAAAATACATATTTCTTTATTTTTTAAGAAGATTCCAAATACCAAGTTTCTTCTCTGTAACATGTTAAGCTTTTGACGTATAGCGTTGATATACCGGTACTCATTTTTAAAGAAGATTCCAAATATCAAGTTTCTTCTCTGTAACATGTTAAGCTTTTGACGTATAGCGTTGATATACCGGTACTTATTTTTAAAATTCACCCGCTTTTTCATATTTTTCAGTCCCTTAATTGGATTTTCCAAAAAAATACATATTTCTTTATTTTTAAAGGAGATTCCAAATACCAGTTTTCACGTCTGTAACATCTTCAGATTTTGAGATATAAGTATCCTAATAAAAAGAATTCTATTCCCTTTTCAGTCCTTTATACCCCACTTATGTGGTTTATACGAAAACTAAACGTACGTGTTTCTCTATTTTTAAAACAGATTAAAAATACCAACTTTCACGTCTGTAATATCTTCAGCGTTTGAGATATAAGTTCCTCATAAACAAAATATTTAACTCCTTCTTTATTTATCCCCCCCCCAGTCGATTTCCCGAAAACAGAAGAATAAGTGTTTCTTTCTTTTTAAATGAGATTCCAGATACCAATTTTCACGTCTGTAACATCTTTAGTTTTTTATATGTAAGTATCCTCATACAAATAATTCAATTACTTTTAAATTTTTTCAGCCCCCTTAAGTGGATTTTTCGAAAACGAAAGAATACGTGTTTCTTTATTTTTAAATGAGTTTCCAAATCCCAACTTTAACTTCTGCAACATATTTAATTTTGGAGAAATAAGTACTCTCAGACAAAGAATTAAATTAATTTTTCAAAAGTTGCACCTCCCCTCTTATGTGGATTTTTCGCAAACAATAAATTCGTACTTATTTTTAAAGGATACTCCAAATACCAATTTTTATGTCTGTAACATGTTCGGATTTGAGATATCAGTACCGGTATTCTAATAAAAATAATTCAACCCGCTTTTCAGTCTTTAATACCCCCTTAAGTGTTTTTTTTCGAAAACAAAAAGTACGTGTTTCTCTACTTTTAAAGAGATTAAAAATACGAATTTTCACGTCGGCAACATGTTAAGTTTTTGAGATCTACTGAGATGTACATTTTAAAAAATTCACCCCATTTTCAGATCCCCTTATGTGGATTTTCGCGAAACAATTTATCTATGTTTCTTTACGTTTAAAGAAGATTCCAAATACCAGTTTTCACGTCCGTAACATGTTACGTTTCTGAGATATACTGCAGATATACAGTACACTCTAGTATAAATGTATCACCAAAATGTTATTTCTTTATGTCCAGTAGTTTTGGCTTAATGGGATTTTCCGAAAACAAAAAATACCTGTTTCTTTATTTTTAAATGTGATTCCATTTACCAAATTTTACGTCTGTAAACTTTTAAATTTTTGAGATAAAAATATACTCATTTAAACAGTTCAGCCCTCTTTTCACCCCCGTTAACGACGGAATATCCAAAAATCCTCCCTTAGTGAGCACCTACACTCTAGTATAAATGTATCCCCAAAATGTTATTTCTTTATGTCCAGTAGTTTTGGCTCGGCGATGATGAATCCGTCAGTCAGTCAGTCAGTCAGTCAGGACATGTTATTATATATAGATGGCGCTGTTGCAACTGCGATATCCATGCAGCGAACGGCCAGGCATCTTAGCGAGGATTTCTTGCTCGTCTACGTATCTTCTTGTCCATTCATTCAGTTGCTCTACATTTCCAAGCAATCTTCCGCAATCTTCCTTGGCCAGTTTTGCCGGGAAATATTAAGGCAAGTTTAAAGTACATATTTCTCAAGTTAGGCGGACATTTGTTGCCCGTCTAAATGCGCCTTAAGAGATTTGCTGAATTCAAAGTCGGTTACTATATAGTCTATAACGGTTCTGGTGCCCCTACCGTCCCATATGCAGCCTTATGGTTCGTAGCTGCTAATCCCATACCAGAATAGAAGTCCATCAAATGTTACCATTCCTATTAGCTACCATATTCGCCCCATATTTACCCATCACTTGTTCGTATCGTTCAGTTCTATTTCCAAATCTCGCACAGAAATTGCCCATGAGCACTATCCCATTCTTGCTGTTGACCCTGACTATGATGTCACTTAGTTCTTCATAAAACTTGTCAACTTCATCCTCATCTGCACCCTCGTGAATGCATCAACTGCATAGGATATTAAATATGAATCATCAAATAACCAATGCAATCAATTTGACAGACCCACGAGCATTAGCGCCAATGCCCAATGTGACACCAAACAGACCAATGAATGTATTTCTGACACGTTTGCCTTTCATACTGGATTTATCAGTTACAGCTTTCTAGAATTACAGTCATACTTGGATGGAATGCTATAATTGGTCTCTTAGGAAGGGTTTTGTTTGGTAGCTAAAGTCCTATGTGTCATTCTTTTGTGAGGTGTACTGTAGGAACCGTACGCACCACTCTGTTGGCAAGTTTGGTCATTAATTCCTGGATATGCAGACACTAGAAGATGGTGGAACGGTAACAAAAACTTGGGTTGTTGGGTGTAGTAACTTCTATAAGAATACTACGCCAGATCTTGTCTGTTGTTCGTTTCCCACGCGGGAAACTGGAACGGAAAGACGAAAGCTATCGATACAAGCTTAGACATTAATTGTAACATTAAGAAACTTACAATGATCAAATTATTAATTTTTTAATAATAATTTTTAATTTTCGGAAAGTGCAAGGAAATGGGTGGCAGAGGTCACCATAAGACCTCTCAATTTACAATAGTAATAACAAGAGCAATAATAATAATAATAATAATAATAATAATAATAATAATAATAATAATAATAATAATAATAATAATAATAATAATAATAATAATAATAATAATAATAATAATAATAATAATGGTAGAACATAAAAGATTCCACTCAGGTCATGTTCATAGAGCTGCAAAACTTGTACTCTGCTGATAGGGCCTTACCTAATCCCCTGAAAACGAATGAGCAAGTAAAAACTAAACCTAGGTTCTTCAATAACTTCTCCACTAATTCAAAATAAACTATCTATATTCTGATAACTGTTGGAAGACTCCCTGCGTACTACTTCTAGAATAAAACAGTAGGAAACGAGAGCGAGGACTGCGCTACAATTTGTAGTGAGCCCGATTACCAGTTATTACCATGCATACACAACGCACTCATCATCAGCACATGGTATATCACTTTGATACTGTACCTCTTTTCACTAACACCAACACTTGGTTTTAGAGACACTTTCGCCCTGAAACCGGTCTACAGATTACGGATAGTTACAACTAGTTACAACTAGTTACAACTAGTTACAACTAGTTACAACCAGATCAGTACCTTAGCACAAAAGTTGTATAAGTCTTAGCAAGTAAACTACATCACTGCTCCAATCGTCAACACTCAATCGTACACTCGTTAATGGCCAGAGTTAAAAGATATAGTGGATGATATTCACAATAAACTCCTCTATAAATTGTGTCCGTAAAACTGTTCACAGTAATCGTCCCTCGTAAAATTGTTCGCTTGGCTTGCGTCCTCTAAGCGCGTATATAGACTTTTTCATCCCCACTCCTTCTAGATATTTTGAAGCTTGTGCTGGCCTCTCTGTAAAGTTTCCCTTGCATGCTTTTCCAAACCTGGAAATAGCTGTGTGTTTCTCCAACTGCCTTACAAAACAAATTACTAATATCTAACATGGAGACCTTCCAGCTTCTAGTATTCGTACCTTAATACTTCAATATAATAATAATAATAATAATAATAATAATAATAATAATAATAATAATAATAATAATAATAATAATAATAATAATAATAATAATAATATGCTGTAATAAATGCAGTGTGGGGATGTGGTATGCACCATCACATCTAAACAGTGTATTTACTAATAAAATCAAACGACACGTTACGGAATTATGCTAAAGAAAGTTATTATTATTATTGTTATCATTATTATTATTATTATTATTATTATTATTTTCCACAATCTTTGTTGTTTTTGTTGCGTTCATATTGCAATACTGTTCATATTTTTCATTCAGTTGTCAGGCCAGAAGTGTCATCGTGGGAGCCCACGCCCTCAACAAGAATTTGCAGTACCGGTATTAACGTCGTCGGAAAAAATCGACTCATTATCTACTTCTGGCTTACATTAACAGGAAATCGGTACTCTCTTTCGAATGTCCTGTCAGATATTTCATGGTTAACGACAATGGTACCTGGGCTACCACAAAGGCATGCATTGTTGTGATTTATGAATGATTAAAGCAAGTCGAATCACTTTAGCATTGTTTGGTTCTTTTTATTCATTGTTTGGAATAGCATCTGGTTCCATCTCCTTACATACATACATACATACATACATTATCATTATAGACTGTTATGCCTTTCAGCGTTCAGTCTGCAAGCCTCTGTGAATTTACTAAACGTCGCCACAATCCTCGATTTGCAACTAGTGTTGTGGCCTCATTTAGTTCTATACCTCTTATCTTTAAATCGTTAGAAACCGAGTCTAACCATCGTCGTTTTGGTCTACCTCTACTTCTCTTACCCTTCATAGCAGAGTCCATTATTCTCCTAGGTAACCTATCCTCCTCCATTCGCCTCACATGACCCCACCACCGAAGCCGGTTTATGCGTACAGCTTCATCCATCGAGTTCATTCCTAAATTAGCCTTTATCTCCTCATTCCGAGTACCCTCCTGCCATTGTTCCTACCTGTTTGTACCAGCAATCATTCTTGCTACTTTCATGTCTGTTACTTCTAACTTATGAATAAGATATCCTGAGTCCACCCAGCTTTCCGTAGTTTATATTTCTAAGGCCAACTCCTACATTTTGCGGATCTGTCAACAAGGCTATCAAAACTTTCTCTTCTGTCTTCAATCTTGCTCGAGTTTGTGCTTCCTGGTACCATTCTGGATATTCTGCATGTCTGCAAGCAATTACAGAATTTTTAGAGCAATATTATCATTAATACACACATTCTTTTCAAAATATGGCTGTTCAAGCTCACATAAAAGTCTGAAAACTAAGTTCTCATTGATACAATCTGTAGCTTGTCTTTCAAGTATTCCATTAGTACATGTACACATTCTTCTGTAAATAATGATCCCTCTACAGATCCTAACAAATAATTATATTTTTGTCCGACTCGTTGGCTGAATGGTCAGCGTACTGACCTTCGGTTCAGAGGGTCCCAGGTTCGATTCCCGGCCGGGTCGGGGATTTTAACCTTAATTGGTTAATTCCATTGGCCCGGGGGCTGGGTGCTTGTGCTGTCCCCAACATCCCTGCAACTCACACACCACACATAACACTATCCTCCACCACAATAACACACAGTTACCTACACATGGCAGATGCCGCCCACCCTCATCGGAGGGTCTGCCTTACAAGGGCTGCAATCGGCTAGAAATAGCCACACGAAAAAAAAGAAAAAATATATTTTTGCATTCAAGCTCAACTTCAGTTCTATTTTCAATTTCTAATGTTCAAAGTAAAGGGGCCAGAATGTTAATTAAGTCATCCCCCTTTAAAACAGACGGTGACACAGGATAGTTTAAACTTTTCTCATTTCTAATTTCTTCCCCTTTAAAATAATTTTCTTTTATAACCCTTGTGGAACTTGATCTTGTGATGTGTCTGCCTTGGAGAAAGCGTTTTCTTTGTTTATATAGAGCAGAACCGCAGCTAAGATTCTGCAAGCCCCACCGGACAAGGGCACGTGTTCCTTAAAATATTTTGTTCACTATCAATCTAAGAAAAAGACAAGTCAGATTAGGACAACATTAAACGCGGAATGTTCTTAAAGATTAGGTACCATAACATACATTGAGAAATTTAATACTGCTACTAAATAGTTTTTATTTCTCTCTTGAAGAGGGAGGCGGACCTCATTTACAGTGACGCCGCCTTTCAGGCCAGGAGATTTGTGGTGGTGATAGAGACGTGTGGAGAATGTGAGGGGTTTGGCGGCCGTGGCCTACACTAGGAACTGTCCCAGCATTCGCCTTAGTGGGTGGTGAAGGGGACATGCTCCTCTCCCTCTCCTGAATGCAGAGGTGTAGTGTAGTGGTCCTCTGTTCGGTTGGTCGGTCGCAGTGCAGAACTGACGGACCAAGGACCAGCCGTGGCCACTCCTAGGCCGAAGCTTACCCTGCAACCGCCGACGAGAGAGATTTAGAGAATTTTCCAAGTGATTGTTCATAAGGTGTTAGAGTAACGGAGGTGTCCCATATCAATAAAAAGTCATCAGTGATCTGCATTTTAATCTGTAGTCCAAGTGGCACATTCCCTATCAGCTGTTTACTTAGCCTTTTTTAAAGTTTTCATGCACGTGGAAATCTATCGAGCCTTTCCCTTGATAATTTATTCCAATCCTGTACCCCTCGCCCTATTATTGAATATTTTCCCGAATTTGTGCTCTTGAATTCCAAAATACATTTTCTACTTTTAAAAGCTCCGCTCAAGCTTACTCGTCTACCTATGTCATTCCACGCTATCTCTTCAATGACAGGTCGAAAAATACCACAAAGTCCAGAATCTCGTCTCCTTACTCCCAAGTTTTTGAGATTTAAGTATCCCCATAAAAATACTTCAATATTTAAACCTCCCCCCTTAAGAGGATTTTACGAAAACAAAAAAATACATGTTTCTTTTTTAAAGGAGATTACAATCACTAATTTTCACGTCTGTAACATATTCAGTTCTTGAAACATAAGTATTCTCACAAAAAATAAGTCAACTCCTTTTTCACTTCCTTTAACCTCCGTTAAGTACGTTTTCCGAAAACAAAAAATATGTTCCTGTATTTTTAAATGACTGTCTAAATACCAAGTTAAGTTTTTGACATATACTGTAGATATACCAGTACTCATTTTAAAAATTCATCCGCTTTCTCAATTCTTTTCACCCCTTAAATGGATTTTCCGAAAATAATTCAACTTTGTTTCCCCTTGCCCCAAAATGCGTTATGATACTTTTAAAGACACCACTGAAACTTATTCGTCTACTAATGTCATTCCACGTCATCTCTCCACTGACAGCTCGAAACATACCACTTAGTCGTGCAGCTCGTCTCCTATCTCCCAAGTCTTCCCAGCCCAAACTTTGCAACATTTTTCTAACGCTACTCTTTTGTCGGAAATCACGCAGAACAAACCTAGCTGTTTTTCTTAGGATTTTTCCAGTTCTTGAATCAAGTAGTCTTGGTGAGGGTCCCATACGCTGGAACCATACTCTAGTTGGGGTCTTATCAGAGACTTGTATGTCCTCTCCTTTACATCCCTAGAACAGCCCCTAAATGCCCTCATAACCATGAGCAGAGATATAAACCCTTTATTTACAATCACACTTATGTGATTATCCCAATGAAGATCTTTCTTTATCTTAACATCTAGGTACTACAGTGATCCCCATCAGGAACGTTCACCCCATCAACGCAGTAATTAAATCTGAGAGGACTTTTCCCATTTGTGAAACTCACAACCTGACTTCTAACCCTGTTTATCATCATGCCATATCGTACTGTCCATCTCACAACATTATCGAGGTCATTTTCCAGTTGCTCACAATCTTGTTACTTATTTATTACTCTATACAGAATAACATTATCCGCAAAATGCCTTATCTCTGATTCCACATCTTTACTCATACCATTTATATATATTAGAAAACATAAAGTTTCAATAATGCTGCCTTGAGAAATTCCCCTCTTAATTATTACAGGGTCGGGTAAAGCTTCGCCGACTTGAATTTTCTGAGATCTATTTTCTATAAATATAGCAACCCATTCAGTCACTGTTTTGTCTAGTCCAATTGCACTCATTTTTGCCAGTAGTCCCCCATGATCCACCCTATCAAATTCCTTAGACAGGTCGATCGTGATGCAGTCAATTTCACCTCCTGGATCCAAGATATCTGCTATATCTTGCTGGAATCCTACAAGTTGAGCTTCAGTGGAATTTTCCGAAAACAAAAAATACGTGTTTCTTTAATTTTAAAGGAGATTACAAATACCAATTTTCACGTCTGTAACATCATTAGTTTTCCTACTATATAAGTATCCTCATACAATTAATTCAACTAATTTTTCAATTCTTTCACCCCCCCTCCCAACAAGTAATTTTCCGAAAACAAATGAATTCGTGTTTCTTTATTTTCAAAGGAGATTCCAAATACCAATGTCTACGCCTATAACATTTCAAGTTTTTTGTATATCCTCCTACAACTAATTCAACTTATTTTTCAATTATTTTACCCCTTAAGTGGATTTTCCGAAAACAAAAAAATACATGTCTGTTTACTTTGAAAGAAGATTCTACATACAAATTTTTATGTCTGTAACATCTTCAGTTTTAGAAATATAAGTATCCTCATAAAAAGAATTCAAATCCGTTTTCAACACCCAGTCCCCGTTAAGTTCATTCCCGCCCCTCGGCCGAAAATGCGTGCTTCTTTATTTTCAAAGGAAATTCCAAATACCAATTTTCACGTCTTTAACCTTCAGATTTTGAGATATATGTATCCTCATAAAAAATTCTACTTTTTAACCCCCCCCACAAAGTTGATTTTTTCCCAAAAATGCAAGTTTCCTTATTCCTACAGGAGATTCCAAACACCGATTTTCACGGCTATAACATCTTTAGTTTGTTTAGATATAAGTATCCTCATACAAATAATTAAACTTTTAATTCTTTCATCTCCTTAAGTGGATTTTCAGAAAACAAAACAATACATGTTTGTTTACTGTTACAAAAGATTCCAAATATCAATTTTCACGTCCGTAACTTCTTTATTTTTTGAGATATAAGTATCGTCACACAAATAATTCAACTAAGTTTTCAATTTTTTCACTCCTCCCCACCCCCTGCTTTAAATGGATTTTCCCAAAACAAAGAAACACGTACGTATGCCTTTATTTTTAAAGGAGACTCCAAATACCAATTTTCACCCCTGCAACATCTTCAGTGTTTTTGAAATATCACTATCCTAATAAAAACATTCAACCACCTTTTCAGTCGCCCCCCCCCCCCTCTTGAGCGGTTTCTCCGAAAAAGAATACGCGTCTCTTTATTTTTAAAAGAGATTGAAAATACCAATTTTCACGTCTGTAACATGTTAAGTTTATGAGATGTTCACTAGTTGTTTTTATTTTTAAAATCACCCCCTTTTTCATTTTACCTTAATTTGACTGTCCAAAAAATGTCTGTTTCTTTACTTTTACAGGAGAATCCAAGTACCAATTTTCACGTCTGTAACAATTTATGTTTCTGAGATATACTGTTGATATAGCCTTTTAAAACTTCATCCCATTTTTCAGTCCTGTTTATCCCCCAATTAAGTAGATTTTCCAAAAACAAAAAATACGCGTTTCTTTATTTTCAAATGATATTCCAAATACCAATTTTCATGTCTGCAACATCTTCAGTTTTTGAGATATAAGTATTTTCACGAAAGGTATTCAACCAGTTTTCACCCCCCCCCCCCCCTTAAGGATACCTTTCGAAAACAAAAATCGTGTTTCTTTATTTTGAAAGGAGATTCTAAATACCAATTTTTACTCTGTAAAAGTTTATGTTTTTGTGATATAGATATGCTCATTTAAAGAATCACCCCCCTTTTCACCCCCTTAGCGAAGGAATATAAAAAATCCTCCCTTATTGAGCACCTGCACCCTATTATAAATGTGTCCCAAAATTCCATTTCTTTATGTCCAGTAGTTTTAGCTCGGCGATGATGAATCAGTCAGTCAGTCAGTCAGTCAGTCAGTCAGTCAGTCAGTCAGAACATGTTATTTTATATATATAGATTGGGCTACACTTATCATTCCAATCACAGGTCTCACTTTGATAGCAATGGTAGATAACTGCGAAACAGTTTGCATAGGCTTTCATAATCTTTACCCCTGTGGGTGGAGGGGTTGGTAGTAGAACACCCACGCTATCCCCTGCCTGTCGTAATACGTGACTAAAATGGGCCCCAGGGTCTGTTAACCTGGAAACGCTGGTTGGAGACTGCGGGCCCTTAGCTGAATCCTGGCACTATTTCACTTAATTGTGTCCGGCTCCTTACTTAAAATTTTTCCTAAACAACCAGCCTTGGGTAGTTAACTCGGAAAAGAAGACACGAATAATATTTATTATTTATTATTTTTCAATTGATAGAGGTTGTCAAACCGACAAGGAACACCATACAGTTCCTATTACCTTTGTTGCTTCTTTGAAAATATATCTTTGTTTGGGAGATTTCATAGGATATTTTAAAGACTTGGGTGTATTAGGAACATTTTTAGGATGGAATTCCACTTGAGTGTTTCCGGCAATTTACCATCTTCTGTTCAAACTGCAATTCATCAAAATGATAGCAGAACAAAATATATAATGAAACACGTAAATACAAAAATCGTCCCTATAAACGTATGGTCCTTCAGCAATAATGTCGACGTAATAGCTTACTAACCTCGAACAAGACGGATTTACATGTGGGTTGCCATTTTAACTCCTGCAATGTTGTACCATACCCACTGAGCTAACCATTGCTTAATACTGGAAAGCGAAACACTTTAATCCTACCAGTTGGTTTATTCTGACAATTTGGAGTAGCACAGTCCATTTTCCTTAAAAATGCAAATATATTTCACATTAATCACATCGGGCTTTGCCACGACTTAAAGATGCTGAAGACTCAATATGGCCGTCACCCCAGAGGATTGTGGAAACGGGTCCAGACCTCCCTAGACTGACCTTATCTCTAGCATATGCTAAGCATATACTTTTCAGTCCTAGGAAACGTTTAATTCAATCATCGACTCTCTTCTGTTAGATTTCCTCCCATTCATATCACATACGTACAGTGTTTTAGGATTGACGTCGTGGTATAAATTTCACCACACTGTGAATAGTCGTCTACAACACAACAGCTTTGAAATGAGGAAGTCAATAGCTATACTATAGACACCTCACAATCAGCGAGTGACTGTGTAGTGTCACGGTGCCTTCTGCAGACAATAGCCGGAATCTATTCAAAATACCTCTTTCAAGAACTGTTCTTTTAACAAAGGCCAAACACAAAGTACAGTGATTGTAGCAAGATTGACTGCCTCTCAATGGCCTATTAAGGAGAAAGCATTCACGGATTCAGGCTGAGTGGACCCCGTTCCGTTCCAATCCTCGTAGCACCTTTCAAATTTCGTGACAAAGCCGGGAATCGAACCCGGGTCTCCGTAGGGGGAGGGGCAAGTTAATCACACTAACCGGTACACCACAGAGGCGGACCCTGGGAATATTAATAACAGATATATTCACAATTATTTCAATTTCCACAATATTTCAATTATCTCCGGAAGTATCCGTTCCAAGTCCGCCTCTGTGGTTTAGTGGTTAGTGTGATCAGCTGCCACCCCCGGAGGGCCGGGTTCGATTCCCAGCTCTGCCACGAAATTTGAAAGATGGCATGAGGACTAGAACGGGGTCCACTCAGCCTCGGGAGGTCAACTGAGTAGGGGGGATTCGATTCCCTCCTCAGCCATCCTTCAAGTGGTTTTCCGTGGTTTCCCACTTCACCTCCAGGCAAATGCCGGGATGGTTCCTAACTTAAAGCCATGGACGCTTCCTTCACTCTTCCTTGTCTATCCCTTCCGATCTTTCCATCCCAAACAGGGCCCCTGTTCAACATAGCAGGTGAGGCCACCTGGGCGAGGTACTGATCCTCCTCTCCAGTTGTATCTCACCGACCCAAAGTCTCACTCTCCAGGATACTGTCCTTGAGGCGATAGAGGTGGGATCTCTCGCCATGTCCGAGGGAAAAGCCAACCCTGTAGGGTAAACGGATTAAGAAAGAAAGAAAGAAAGAAAGTAAAAGTATTTATCCGTTCTATCTAAAACGGATACATAAAAAGTAATAGAAATCTTCATTTATGCGTCATACATTTTCACGCACGGGCTGACATAACAGAATCATTCACGAATTTAGATTTTCAGCCCGAAGTCCCTCAACGCCGAAAATTGTTTACAAGGAAGTATTGTTCAATCATGGTAACGAGTTCAATGGCGATGGTGGTCATTTTTGTCCTGATTACTTTTTAACTAGCTGAAAAACATGTGAGCATCAGCCCATATTGTCCGGCTGCTTAGACGAATGGTCAGCTTAGTCGCCTTCAGTTCAGAGGGCTCCGAGTTCGATTCCCTGCCGTGTCGGAGATTTTAGCCTTAGATGGTTATTTCCCCTGGTTTAGGGACTGGGTGTTAGTATTGTCACCAATATCCCTGCAACTATCCTCCACTACAGCAATACGCAGTTCCCATACATGGCAGATGCCACCGACGTTCGTTGGAGGGTCTGCCTTCCGAAGGCTTCAACAGGCTAGCAATAGTCAAGCAAAAGTATTATTATTATTATTATTATTATTATTATTATTATTATTATTATTATTATTATTATTATTATTATTATTATTATTATTATTATTATTATTATTATTATTATTATCTTTTCAAGAACACAGTTGAAGATTATCGGGGATATCCCATCACCTTGTCGGACTCCTGTTTTGATGTCAAAGGAATGGGAGAGACATCCGTGGAACTTCGCCTTGGATTTTGTATCGGTCAGGGTGGCTCTAATTAATGTTGAGGTAACTGTTTACTTACTGCAGATAAAGAACATAATGCATACTTCTTACAAGTTTTACTGCCGTTCGATGGAATCACCACTATTGTGTGTGATATATATATATATATATAACTCACTGGGGCCATCAAGGACCACGTTAAGTCTTGTTGCATTTGACACTGAACTTGGCCTTCTTTAGAGCCCAAATTTCCCTCATTCTTTGTGAGTGGGCCTGCTTACGCTCCTCTGTCCAAGGGGCACCGTGTCTTCTCTTCGGTTGCTCGTCTCGGTTTAGCCCATTCGTCAATATTTTCTTGCGGAAGAGATCTCTGTTAAGGGCGTCTTCAGCTGAGATATGTAGCATTTGCAGGTCTTCTTTGGTATTTCTAAACCAGGGAATTGTAGTTTTGGGGTTTGAATCAAAAAGTGAAAGATTTCTTTAGTTAACTTTCTTCCGTCCATTCTTTTCAGATGGCCGTAAAATCGTGCCCGTCTTTTTCTGATTGTGTCGGTAATTTTCTCTATTTTGCTGTAGACTTCCTTGTTGGATCTCTTTTGATGGATTCCATTTCTGTACTTTGATCCCAAGATTCCTCTCACAATTTTGCGTTCTCTTTTCTCCAGTTCTTCAAGGAGTCTTTTGTTGGTATTTAGAGACAGGGTTTCGGCTGCATATAGAACTACTGGCTTCAGAACTGTTTCATAGTGGCGTATCTTGGTGTTTTGGGAAAGGCATTTTTTGTTGCAGATTGTGCGGGATGTTTGGTAGGCTATTTCCAGTTCGAGTATTCGCTCCTGAAGTGCTTCTTTGTCCAGTCCATTTTTCATGATGATCTCACCCAGGTATTTGAATTTGTCTACTCGGGTGATGTCCCCGTATTTTGTATGGAGTTTTGGTGGAGCCTCTTTTATGTTAGTCATTACTTCTGTTTTCTCAAACGATATCTGCAAACCAGTTTGATCGGCAATTTCCTTTAAAATTTCAACTTGAGCTCTAGCGGTTTCTATGTCGTTTGAGAGAACAGCAATATCATCGGCAAATGCTAAGCAGTCTGTTGCGATCCCCTTGGATTTGGTTCCTATTCTCAATGGACTGTAGTTGGTTTCCTGTAATCTCACCCGCCAGGTTCTGATGATCTTTTCAAGAACACAGTTGAAGAGTATCGGGGATATCCCATCACCTTGTCGGACTCCTGTTTTGATGTCAAAGGAATGGGAGAGACATCCGTGGAACTTCACCTTGGATTTTGTATCGGTCAGGGTGGCTCTAATTAATGCCAGCAGTTTCAAATCAACTCCAAATTCATTTAAGATGTTTAGCAGGACTTCCCGGTCAACGGAGTCGTACGCTTTCTTAAAGTCCACAAAGACAGACACATACTGCTTTGACCTTAGTGTACAATATCTGATGATCGTTTTGAGATTTTGCGTCTGTTCAGCTGTTGAGCGACCTTTTCTGAACCCTCCTTGGTATTCACCTATTTGATGTTCGACTTGTGCTTCCAAACGCTCCAGGATGGCAAGTGATAGAATTTTGTAAAGTCACGGGTAGCAAAGATATTCCTCTGTAGTTGTTGATATTCTTCATGCTGCCTTTTTTGTGTAATGGATGGCTCAAAGCTATTTTCCAATCTTCGGGTAGGGTCTCCTTGTTCTAAATTTCTTCTATTTGCTTTTGCAAGATATGAAGTGATTCCTCTGGGGCATATTTCCATAGTTCTGCTACTACTGAGTCTTCCCCCGGCGCTTTGTTATTTTTGAGACGGGCAATGTGGCGCTTGATTTCATCTCTGTCGGGCGGTCTGGAATCTGGATACCTGAGTAAGGGTTCCTTGGTCTCAATGGCGCTTTGCGGTTTAGAGCAATTAAGTAAATTCTTGAAGTAATCTGCCAGAATGCTGCAATTTTCTTCATTTGACGTCGCCAGTGTGCCGTCCTTTCGCTCAAAGCATAGAGATGGTGGTTTATAGCCAGTGAGTTTGCGTTTGAAGGCTCTGTAGTACTCTCTGCTTTCATTCTTCCTAAGGTTTTGTTCTATCTTTTCAGTGAGAGATTTTTCGTATTTACGTTTCTCAGTTCTGAACACCCTAGCTGCTTGGGCACGTTGGGTTTGGTAGGTTATTATTATTATTATTATTATTATTATTATTATTATTATTATTATTATTATTATTATTATTATTATTATTAGCCCATATTTATCCGGAATATCATGAAGGTGATAATCGAAATGAGAAGGTAAACGTGAAGAAGGAGAAGAGGAAGAAGAATATAATCATGAAAGGACAGACCAATAAAAGACTCGCTTGACCTCGGAAGCCCTAATATCGCCGAAATGGATGAAAACTAAATGAGATAGAATGAGATAGCCTACAATGTTAGAAGGCCATAAAACCAATCAACAAAAACATTACTCTGAATGCTGTAAACTGAGGTGTGCTCTGTCACCTCGGAAACCACTTGTCTATGTTAGATGGCATAACTGCTGTAATTGTAGTAAACCTAACCTAACAATAACGGATATAGCAGCTAGTTCCATATGATAATAACAGTCAACCAGAGCGGTATAGTCAGATACTTGTTTCACAGAAAGCATATTCCAGCCCAGTTGAGTTTGGTGGTTGTTTGACGGTGTTTAAACGGCTGTCATGGCTCTTTAAATGCATGGTGTTATATCGTGCTGTCGTTGGCTTCCAAAAGAATCCGGTATGTTAAAAAACCGTCACGCTGGCATCTGTTAGTATCATTACCAATTGGAATGGACGTCAAAAATGTTATGCTATAATACTGAATATAGCCGTGCTCATGAACAAGCTTCGTTGGTGGGGTCATGTGTATTATTATTATTATTATTATTATTATTATTATTATTATTATTATTATTATTATTATTATTATTATTATTATTATTATTATTACCCGCTGCTTTTTGCACACCCTGGTAGGGTTGCAAGTGCGAACTGTGTCGCAGGTTTGGATTTGCCCCTGTTTTAAGGTCGGATGCCCTTCCTGACATCAACTCTAGGTGGAGGGATATATTCACTATTGGAAGATTTTTGCGGTAGTTGCTAGTGTATGTGTGTATATAAAGAGGAGAGTCAGAAGAATTAATTAGTTGCGGTTGAAATCACGGACCCGGCCGGAAATCGAAATCCGGTACCCTCTAAACCGAAGGTCTCGACGCTGACTATTCAGACAATGAACCGTCTTATGATGATGATGATGATGATGATGATGATGATGATGATTGTTATTATTATTATTATTATTATTATTATTATTATTATTATTATTATTATTATTATTATTATTATTATTATTCCATAACAAACTTTGAGTTTCTTCGCTGTACAAAGTTCTTTATTCTATTTCTCCATTTTAGAGATTTATTCATGATGGTGTTTGTCCTATGTAATTGTGTGCGTTATTGAGATTTTTCTCCTCTAGGTCTCGGTTTGAGATAGGTGTTCCAGAGGTCGAAATAGTAGAAGTAAAGTAGATACTTCCTTTGTATTCACCTTAATTGAGTAAGAAAGCAATAGCGGCATACAACTCAGAGGACAGATGCCAAATAATCACTCTATTGTGATTCTTGTGTCTCTAGCGTGACCCGCTATGAAAGCAGGTTTGAATGAATAAGATGACAACGTAAGAGTCCATTTTCTCTCTATCCTTACGTTACTCGTGTTTGTGGCCACATCTTGTCAGAAAGAAGTGACATCTCAATCTCTTATGCCTGTTTTGGGACGTACAGGCTCTTTAAATGCATGATGTTATATTGTGCTGTCATGGACGTCGACACACAACGCTTCTGCTACATTTTACACTTCAGTTTTCTGGAAGTAGAGTGGTCTAAATCCGAGGTTAAGAAAATTAGTCAGTGGCTTCTCTTCTCACCGGCCCCGCGGTGTAGGTGCAGCGTGCCTGTCTCTTACTCGGAGGCCGCGGTTTCGACTTCCAGCTAGGTCAGGGATTTTTACCGGGATCTGAGGACTGTTTCGAGGTTCACTCAGACTACGTTACTACGACTGAAGAGCCATCTGACAGTGAGATGGCGGCCCCGGTCTAGAAAGCCAATAATAAAGACCGAGAGGATTCGTCGCGCCGACCACAAGACACCTCGTAATCTGAAGGCATTCGGGCTGAACAGCGATTGCTTGTTAGGCCCTGGCCCTTCGGGGCTGTTACGCCGTGGGGTCGGGTTTGGTTCGATTACTGTTTTCACGATTGAGTATTACATGAATGTAATCGCAAAAAAAATGTTTGCTCGAAGTGAACCAAATTGATAAACTAAATTGAGTTTATTTTTTCCAACCAAACTATCCCTTTATCTTAAGCTAATGTAGTATACTGCATTCAGCCACAACGAATATTAATATTTGGATCTTTTTATACACTAGTTGCAATTTTAGTTGAGGTAACTGTTTAATTACTGCAGATAAAGAACATAATGCATACTCCTTACAAGTTTTACTGCCGTTCGATGGAATCACCACTATTGTGTGTGATATTCGCTGATAATGAAGTGGAAGGAAGTATTATCATGTCATCAGCAGCATATTTTGGTTGACCTCTTGAATAGAAGCTTGCCTAGTACATTAAAATGTCTAAAGAATGTTCACGTCAATTTTAACTCACAGAGGCAACGGGGGCGGCAAACTAGAACGGGCCAGTTGCAAGGGGAGGGCTACAGAGGCCGAGGGACTAAAAGGTCCCAAGACATCCGACGTGGAAGGCACAGTGCAAATTTAGGTGATGAACGTAGGAAGGCCACTGAGATCCCTCATAGTCAGCTTGATGAAGAGGCAATCGGTACCCAAGGACGGCATGATTGTCAGGGGTGAAACAATTGAATTTATGGGTGTAAGTAAAGGAAGGATTTACACACAGGGTACTGTGCGCTTCGCTATTGTAAATACAAGCCACACATTTCATGTCTTGGGGAGTGACTTTCAGTGCACACAGGATGGTATAGTTGGGCAAGACATCATGTCAGATAGCGTAATCTATATATAGAATTGGATGTCGGTATGTTTGAAGCTAATAGACTCAAAAACTACTGGACCGATTTCGCTGAAATTTTCACAGTTTGTTCTTATTACATCTGAGAGGGATTATGAAGTGGTTTGAACGAAATCTGATTGGTAGTTCGGCACTAATGGGAGAAAAATAAAATAGGGGAAGATAAGCAAACCGCAAGACAAGTGCGATCAGCGGGTTGCATACCCGACAGTATGTGAAGATTATGATGTGTTCCTTACCACTTATTTCTGCTTTTATCTTTTATATAATTATATAAAAATGAAAAGTCCAAGTTCTGTCCCCATGGCACAGGGGGTGAGAAGGTAAGAAAATGTCGCAAATTACAGAGATTACGGGTGAATGTGTGTATGTTCCAGCATAGCTCTCAACCAAATTTGATACTCATATAACTTACTATCTGGAAAAATTTCTGTAGGGGCAAGAAACCCCTAAAGGAAGGGGGTGAACCTTAAAAATCCGAAAATGACGATATTAGGGACGAATTCATAGTCTTTGGGGTAGCTGAGATGAACTGTGATACTCTGAATGTCGTTTAAGTCAAAGTTCGTTCCCAATCGGTATGGTAAACATATTATGACTTACTGTTTGGGAAAGAAAACTGTAGGGTAAGACACACATACGGGCGGGATCGTACAACTGAAGATGTTACAGACGCTAAAATTGGTATTTGGAATCTTCTTTAAAAATGAAACTCATTTTTCATTTTTGGAAAGTCCTATTTAATAGGGGTGAACGGCGTGGACAAAGGGGGTGAGCATTTTAAAAGACTATATATATCTACAGTATTTCTCAGAAAGGTAACATTCTACACACGTGAAAACTGGTACTTGGAATGTCCTGTGAAACTAAAGAAACACAGGTAATTTGTTTTCGGAAAATTCGCTTACGGGAAACTGAAAAAGGGGATGAATTTTTGAAATGAGCTTATCGATAGTACATATCAACACTTAACATGTTACATACGTGAAATTTGGTATTTTTAATCTCTTTTAAAAATAAAGAACCACATATTTTTTGTTTCCGAGAAAACACTTAGGAGAGGGGGATAAAAAGGACTGAAAAGGGAGTGGAATTCTCTCAAGAACTGAAGATTTTAGAGACGTGAAAAATTGGTATTTGTAGTCTCCTTTAAAACTAAAATACGTAATTTTTGTTTTTCAGAAAATCCACATAAGGGGATGAAAGAATAGAAAAATTAGTTGAATCCTTTGTATGAAGATACTTATATTTAAAAAATTAAAAGTGTTGCAGACGTGAAAATTGGTACTTGGAATCCCCTTTAGAAATAAAGAAGCATGATTTTTTTTTCGGAAAATCCACATAGGGGGAATATCTGAGAAATTAGTTGAATTATTTTTACGAGGATACTTGCATCTCAAAAACTGAAGATGTTATAAACGTGAAAATTGGTATTTGGAATCTACCTTTAAAAATAAAGAAATATGTATTTTTGTTTTTGTAAAATCTACTTAGGTGGATTGAGGGTGGGGGTAGGGCTGATAAAGGGGTTGTATTATTTTTATGGGGATACTCATATCTCAGAAACTGAAGATGTTACTGACGTGGAAATAGGTATTTCGAATCTCCTTTAAAAATACACTTTTTTTCGACTTGAGAGAAGACTATTTCTCACACCTACAGTTCTATGTCGGATCTTAGAACCCAAAAGGCAAAACGTGGTTTACAAAGACTTTCTGGGGCAAATGAAACTCAATTCTTCGGTGTGTTTTTACACTTTAGGGATTTTCAGATAATATCTTAGTACAGTACCGAGGAACGATTACTTTTATCAGATGACGAAATTCACGGGAGCGAAGCCACGGGTAACTGCTAGTTTATTATAAGGGGGGTCATGTCACCATTGTGTGGGAGAACTACCTCATGGGCGCGTGCGAGGCGAAGCTAATCCATCTCGAACTACGGACCGGGAAGATCGTTGTCATTGGAGTAGACTGAAATCTACCAGTGGGAATTATGGAGAGGGAAGTCAGAACGCAATGAACCGATGTCTAGTATGATGAATACCACTGAACAGGAGGTGACTTTATGCAGTCCATGAGTGCACATGCAGGAGGTAGATAACACCTGCCTAGCACAAGTGCGGAAGGTGGAGCATAACAGTGAAGCGGCAAACGTACTCATCTTCACGCCGGTTCGAGCCCCACTGTCGGCAGCCCTGAAGATGGTTTCCCATTTTCACACCAGGCAAATGCCGGGGCTGTACCTTAATTAAGGCCACAGCCGCTTCCTTCCCATTCCTAGGCCTTTCCTATCCCGTCGTCGCCATAAGACATATCTGTGTCGGTGTGACGTAAAGCAAATCGCATCTTCACGCCCGCTGAAGTTCAGGCTGAAGCTGGCAGAATACGACTTCAAGATCGTATATAAGCAAGGCAAACAGAACTGCAATGCCGATGCCCTCAGCAGATATCCCACTGAAGCTAAGTACCAAACGTGAGAGGTAAACTCGGCCAGGTACAGGCCTCGTCAGGAGGCGACAGTGGGCAATCAGACCTCAGACGAGAGTAGAAAGGTGGTACTGACTTCAAAACCGGCAGACGCCACTGCAGAGGGAATTGAAACAGAAGGTAGTGAGGTTCGCAAGGACGCTAAGGAACAAAAGGAATTTTCGTCCTAGAATACCTCATCTTAGGAGATGAATTAGTTAAGAGGAAGCCGAGAAATTGGCCATACTGAAGGAGTGTCACGATTCCTTGGTGGGGGTGCGTGAGTGAGTTTAATGGAAGGGCGCGAAGAGGGACACTGAGTCTACGTTCGCACACGTCCCTCCTGCCAAAAAATAAGGGCAGTGGACCAGACGTCAGGGCCCCCATGGTGATTACGGAGGACACACCTAGCACAGTCTTTGAGGAGATACCCCTAGATGCAGTTGGCCCTCTTCCTGTGACGGAGTCTTGGAGCAGGTACTTTCTGACATGCCAGGATAAGCTGTCGAAATACCTAGTGGCGAGTTCCATGCCCAATCAAGAGGCAGAAACTGTGGCTTAGACGCTAATCAATAACGTGATAATCATCTATGGTGTACCAGGGCAGATCCTCACTGATCAGGACAGTAATTTCATGAATGATGTGTTCATGGGGCTCTATAAAACGCTGTGCATTCGGAAGAGGCATACTACAGCATTCAGGCCACAGTGGAGTGGCAGTGTAGAAAGATACCATAAAGTGCTCGCGGAGTGCCTAATGCGTTATGTTTGCTCAGGGGAGCAAAATGATTGAGACAAGTGTCTGCTCACAGCTAGATTTGTCTATATCACCATGAAGAGTAGAAGTACGCGGTTCACCCCCTATGAATTAATTTTCGGACGGAAGCCAAATATCCCTGGTGTGCTACAGAAGCCTCCTGAGGTGAGTTATAATTAGTATAAGAACGTGGTGGAAGAGCTGACGTCACAGTTCAGGTAAAATGATGAGCCCACTAGAAAGACTTTACCATGCGAGTTGGCCGTGCGGTTGCGAGAGCGCAGCTGTGAGCTTGCATCCGGGATATAATGAGTGCGAATCTCACTATTGGCAGCCCTGAAGATGGTAGCCACGGCTACTTCCTTCCAACTCCTAGACCTTTCCTATCTCATTGTAGGAATAAGACCTATCTCTGTTGGTGCGACGTAAAGCCAGTAGCAAAAAAGGAAGATTTTAATTGAGCGAAAAGAATTAGAGAAAGAACACTACGATAAAAGGCAAAATGAGGTCGCCTTTCAGGCAGGTGGACAAGGTCCTCTTGAGCAATGATGCATTGCGAATGAATTTGAGTCAACCATTCGAAAGTCCCTACGAGATAGCATACATATCAGGGGTGAATTGCACCCTACAATTTTGAGCAAAATGGTGAAAAGTATTAAACTGTATTTGTAAATGATCAACATGGGAATTTTGAAATCAAGAGTACCTGTAACAACAAAGTGCAAATCCTTAGAAATCAAAGAGGTGGGATGCGAAGCCGATTCTCTTGGGCAGCAGAACTCGACGTGGGTTAGTAAATCAATAGGAAACCTGTTAGAAAGGTAAAGGGTATCCTGTATTTACCTCGCAGGTAGACAGACAGATTAGGACATACTTCTACAATCAGGGTGAGATACAATTATATAATACTGAATAGACGTTGGTTACCTATGTGAATTTGAATCAATTTAATGATGTATTTTCGAATGTTAAAAGGTACATTCACTGGACACAATTAGTATGTACACAGCTAGAAGGAAACACGAAATTAACGTGTCAGCAAGACGTTAAAATTCTAAGTGATCGTTTAAAAGGAATTAAAGTGTCAGAAGAAATAATTACTCGGTTTACTAAACCCATAGGGGAAATTGAAAACATCAAGCGAAGGCGAGGTTTGATTAACACAGTAGGTTCCATTGCAAAGGCACTGTTTGGAACATTAAGTCACGATGACGCGCAGAAATACGAATCAAAAATCAGTGAAGTAGGGCAAGACAATTCTCAATTATGAAAATTTCAGAACAAATGACAGTAATAAAATCTACATGCAATCTATGAACAGCACTGTTTATAATATCACCGCAAACGAACAGATGTTAACTCAGAATATTGCAGAAATTAGATCTCATCTTGTCAATGGCACGCTTCGGATTACAGAAGCAATTAAGCAAACAGAATTAGAAATCTCAGTAAATAGACATTTGATTGAAATTGAAGGCTTTCTCATACAACTGTATTAGCATTACAGTGTTGTATTGTCAGGTACAATGAATGACAGGTAGGAGTCATTCAAGTTCAGATAATTTCATCAAATGATGTCATTAAGGGTTACAAGAAATATCAGGGAGATTTCCATGAAGGATTACCTTTGACATTTAAGGTCAACTTAGGGTCACCTGATCTACAAGGTAGCCACTGTGTAAGTGTTCACGAGTAAGAGTTACTTAGTGTATATTATAAGAACACCCCTTATAGATAGAGTGACTTATACACTGCATCACATGATGCAATACCCCACGTATATAAAAAGTAACCCATATCATTTTGTATATATTCAAACATTTTGGACTACATCTTCATGGACAAGGAAAAGCAAACTTATCTTCAACTGGATAAAGAGAGGGTAAAGTAGTGTACAGTAGTGACACCAACTGGGAAATTGTCCTGCTAAATTCCACATAAATACAGTGTATGTCCAAAATAGTAGTGCGATAAAGTTACTCAGTGGAGTCAGTCAAGTTCCAGCCTACAAAGACTACTCTCAGACAGCAGCTTATGTGGATAGCCATCAGAGGAAATACATGTCTATGTATGAGCAGAGGAAACAAAAGTAACATGCATGTGTAAAGATATCAGATTAGCTATTGTGTTAAATACAGGCTATGCAATATATGGCCCGCATAGCAAAATGCAAGGTGTAGATGAAAGAAACGCTACACAGAGTAAGGATTTAGTACCAGAATTGGCACTTGCTTACGACTGATGTGAACAGAAAGGTAGTGAAATTAAATTAAAGCAGGTGCATGAAATGAATACATTTTCACTGAATAACCTTGGTGATCTAAAGTGGGCTACTATTAAGACAGATGAGGTGTAGAGAACGGTGAAACAGAAAGAATAAGAAGAAATACGTGTTAACGTGTAGAAATATATTGTTTGGATTGTTGTTAGTATTATAGATTTATTTTTATGGTGCTATTTGTAATTGTTGCTGTGATTTCCCATATGAGGTTTTCCAGCAAAGAGATGGTTTGACGGTGCACGGCTGCATTGCCCGAATGTTTGTATAAAGAAAGTAGTACTTATGAAGGGAGGCAAGATTAAAACGTCAGCTGAGGACTTAACGATATTTCAACATCCCAGGCGGATCCGAAGACGCTCGGAGTTGTCTCAGTAAAATAGAATTACACTCCAGGCCTGCAGAGGGATACCCTAGTATGCTTGTGAAGTCTATAGAATCAGCATAAATAAATGCAAGTATTGACCAGATGAGAGAACAGCCTTCCCTTTCGGCACAGAGTCGCAGATCCTTACGCACCGGCGACAGTAGGATGTAAATAGTATATGACAGAAATGGACTCAACGTAGGGTTCTACCCATTTCATCCCTAAGGGGGGAGATGTGTCCGCAAACCTCCCCGAGAGTCGAACTGGAGGACTGCCGGATATTAGGCAGCCGTGACTCGATCCTGGAGTAAAGACAGAAAGTGTGGCCGGGAAGGAAACACCCGGTATAGGAATAACAAATTGTAATAAGATGTGTATCGTAATGAAGTGCTATTACATTTTATGCATTTAATAATGAAGGAAAACATTCCTATAGAACTAGATCAAGAAATGGTCCTAGCCAGCCGGGGAACTCGCTCCACATGTTTACGAGGACGGATGTTTGTTATTGACAGATCATGTTTAAGTAGAACGTACAAGTGCGAGCAGCTTCGGCCGACAATATTATCAAAGGCAGTACTCCCAGTGCAGGGATTTTCCAGTCAAGAGAGAGAAACGAGAGTGCAGTGTCAGATATAGAGATTTTAGTGCCCAAAGGACCACTAGAGGGAAGCATTCGCCAGGGTAGATGGCTCGGAAACGCCCAAATCCCAGCCCCTTGGCAGTGGGGAGGGATTGACCTTTGATATACTGTGGGTGGATAAAAACTCCAACGGAAGATGTAATCGGGGGAGTTTTCGGCAGTAAACTTGCAGACAGACAGGCGTAAAGTGCCGCAAAACAGTGCTTGAAATGCGCGGAGAGTTAGAGAGTAGTGGGCTAGCTCCCGTCAAGACATTATAGTAATGACGTGTATATACTGTATAGAGTTTTCGTCTCTCTTCCATAATAAACAGCAGCATTTCCTATTTCGTGTTGTTATTTCGGAAGATTCGGGACCGAGTACGTACCCAGTTACTTCCTTACAGGACCGCTCGGCAAGAAGGGCAGTACATCAAATCGTTACACTCGGTGACCAGCCAAAGGTCCGACTCGTTGGCTGAACGGTCAGCGTACTGGCCTTCGGTTCAGAGGGTCCCGGGTTCGATTCCCGGCCGAGTCGGGTATTTTAACCTTAATTGGTTAATTCCAATGGCACGGGGCTGGGTGTATGTGCTG